>NC_140212.1:49694159-50294159 GCF_951802725.1 Rutilus rutilus | reverse complement strand
ACAGGAAGTGGCCATATCTCAGGAACTAAGCCGACTTGGGACTCCATACTCTGGGGTCATGGGGGTCCCACTGGTACCTACTCATGCCCAGAGTATGGAGATCCAAGTGGGCTTTGTTCCAAACCGGAAGGTCCCAGGACTGTGCAGATGGTGGGGCCATGGGGGTCCCACTGGTACCACCCCATGTCCGGAGTATGGAGCTCAAAGTCGGCGTGGTTCCTGAGATACACCCGGTCAAAAGTCCCATCTTTGACCCAGCATAGCTCAGGAACCAAGCCGACATGGGTCTCCATACTCTGGGGTCATGGGGGACCCATTGGTACCTACCCATGCCCAGAGTATGGAGCTCCAAGTGGGCTTTGTTCCAAACCGGAAGGTCCCAGGACTGTGCAGATGGTGGGGCCATGGGGGTCCCACTGGTACCACCCCATGTCCGGAGTATGGAGCTCAAAGTCGGCGTGGTTCCTGAGATACACCCGGTCAAAAGTCCCATCTTTGACCCAGCATAGCTCAGGAACCAAGCCGACATGGGGCTCCATACTCTGGGGTCATGGGGGACCCATTGGTACCTACCCATGCCCAGAGTATGGAGCTCCAAGTCGGCTTGGTTCCAAACCGGAAGGTCACAGGACCATGGGGGCCGTGGGGTCATGGGGGTCCCACTGGTACCTCCCCGTGCCCGGAGTATGGAGCTCCAAGTCGGCTTGGTTCCCAAGATGCACCCGGTCAAAGTGCCATATGGGTTTGGGTCATTTGGGTACTTAGGTGGCACATTAGGAACTTTGTGGACGTAACGATGAAGAATAGGCACTTAGGGGGAGGAATAGGCATTTCGTGGGACAAGAGGAAGACTATGGTGAAGAGTAGTCACTTAGGTGGCACTTTAGGCACTTCGTGGAGGTAATGATGAAAAATAGGCACTTAGGGGGATGAATTGGCTGTTCGTGGGACGAGAGGAAGACTATGGTGAAGAGTAGGCACTTAGGTGGCACATTAGGAACTTTGTGGACGTAACGATGAAGAATAGGCACTTAGGGGGAGGAATAGGCATTTCGTGGGACAAGAGGAAGACTATGGTGAAGAGTAGTCACTTAGGTGGCACTTTAGGCACTTCGTGGAGGTAATGATGAAAAATAGGCACTTAGGGGGATGAATTGGCTGTTCGTGGGACGAGAGGAAGACTATGGTGAAGAGTAGGCACTAAGGTGGCACATTAGGAACTTTGTGGACGTAACGATGAAGAATAGGCACTTAGGAGGGAGGAATAGGCATTTCGTGGGACAAGAGGAAGACTATGGTGAAGAGTAGTCACTTAGGTGGCACTTTAGGCACTTCGTGGAGGTAATGATGAAAAATAGGCACTTAGGGGGATGAATTGGCTGTTCGTGGGACGAGAGGAAGACTATGGTGAAGATTAGGCACTTAGGTGGCACATTAGGAACTTTGTGGACGTAACGATGAAGAATAGGCACTTAGGGGGAGGAATAGGCATTTCGTGGGACAAGAGGAAGACTATGGTGAAGAGTAGTCACTTAGGTGGCACTTTAGGCACTTCGTGGAGGTAACGATGAAGAATAGGCACTTAGGGGGAGGAATAGGCACTTCTTGGGACGAGAGGAAGACTACGGTGAAGAGTAGTCACTTAGGAGGCACTTTAGGCACTTCGTGGGACGGCGTGCTGCCACCTTGTGGCGAGCCCCCGAACTGCAGCATTTTGCAAATCCCCCAGGTCGCACTTTGGGGCCCCCTGGCGGGGCCCCCGGGGGGGCTGGGGGCACGGGACCACCTCCCAGGGCCTCTGTGGGTCAGGGCCGAGGGGCCCAGGGCGGCCCCGGGCCCCCCAAAAATCATCTAGGGGGCGCCGCGCAGTGTCCAGTAACATCCTGGCACGACGCTCCTAGTAAGCTGCAATGCGTAACCATGTTCCCTAAGGCGAGATAGGTGAAACAGGGCTTATCACGGTCTACCCTGGCTGTAGATAGGTGAAATAGGTCTTCTCACGGTCTCCCCTAGCTGTAGATAGGTGAAATAGGTCTTCTCACGGTCTCCCCTAGCTGTAGATAGGTGAAATAGGTCTTCTCACTGTCTCCCCTAGCTGTAGATAGGTGAAATAGGGCTTATCACGGTCTCCCCTAGCTGTAGATAGGTGAAATAGGGCTTATCACGGTCTCCCCTAGCTGTAGATAGGTGAAATAGGGCTTATCACGGTCTCCCCTAGCTGTAGATAGGTGGGCCAACGCATTTTTTGTGCATGCATTGTTTTAGTCCGGTGCAACACCGGCAGCGTTTCACTGCATCAATCTGGATAGACTTGTGCTATCAGTAAATGTATTGTTGTCCAAATAATAGATATATTGTATTGTGATAAAACGTGGGATTTACATCCCTAGTATGTAGCCAATCCAAAGAGGGGAACAGTAAGGCGTGGGCGTGTCAATGTGTCAAATTTCTGTGAGACGCTGCAGGATAGGTAGGGGTTTGTAACTAGACTATACATGGTCCAATCTGCCCCAAATTATTAATGCTTTTAGAGACATGGCCTGAGGACATCTACAAGTCAATAATAGTTATAGTCATAGCGCCCCCTACTAGAAACAGGAAGTTAGCCCTGATGCCACATAATGGAAACAGGAAGTGGTGCACAATTTTAAATATGTAATTTCTAGGGCTGGGCAACGATTAAAAGTTTTAATCACGATTAATCATGATTAATCGCATTGTTACACGCAAAATCCAATAATGAATTCAAAAGTAGTGTATAGCGCAATTGTATTTTAAATGTTCTTCCGTATGAACTAAAGTGCCATAACATTTGTTCTGCAAACACTTAACATCAACATTTTGTTTATACAGCATCAGTTAAATAAAATATTTAGTGTAAATCTCAACTTAAACAATGTAATAAAATTAAATACAAAATGAAAGCTTATTGCCACTGCCAGGGCATTCATGTTATCCTGTTTGTTATATATATATATATATATATATATATATATATATATATATATATATATATATATATATATATATATATATATAAATTAAAAAATATATATAAAAAAAACTGCCCACAAACTCCTGAGCCACAATCATAACATTAAAACAGGCAATTTCTTTCTTCTTCTTTGTGATGGTGCGTCTTGAGGGAATCTCATACCTGCCATAATTTCTTGTGATTCTCCCTATCACTAATGGGCCTGCAGTCTGTAGCTATCCACTTTGCTATGGCGTTTGTTAGCTTCTCTTTCCTTTGTTTATCTATACTTCTCCTACACACTGCATCTAACATAGTTGTAGTAGTAGTTTGTTTCGTAGAATGATTTGCTGGTATCAACTGTGTGTATTTAGTGCATTTAGGTGATATTTCAGACTGGAAGTACTCCGGTGATAAGAAAATTGGTCGACTGTGCCGTCCGGAAGAACTTTAAAATGAAAATGGCCATGTACAAGTTCCGTACCCTTCTCCATGTTTGAGGTTTGTTCATTCGCCAATTCTTTTCTTTTCTGTTCCTGCGTTACTGCGCGATACAATAATTGTCGGCATTAATTAATTAATGAGTTAACGCGATAATAACACGTTAACTTGCCCAGCCCTAGTGATTTCCAACGCTATGCACTCCATGGAGGGAATTAAGTCTAACTTCTGCGTGCAATGTCCAACGGTCATGGAAATACACGGCCGCATCGACTGGTGAGCTGCCGGCACACCTGACAGATGCAGAGTACGAGGGCCCATTCATCGGAGCTTGGAGCTTTAACTCTGAAGTTTCAGTTTCAGTGTGTTGAACAGTTTCAACACAGCAACACGTTACTTTTAAGGAAATCTAGATAGTTGATGCTTTTATAATTAGTACAGACCATCATATCTATCCATCAGTTTGAGTCATGGTTTGATTTTCATCAAAATACAAACAGATCTGCAGTTTAAACATGATTCTCACCATTGATGTGGTAAAAATGGGCCGCAGGGTGTTTGCCAGGACACCATCAACAGCGTTGATGTGCTTATTGGGATCTTTAGAGGTCTTCCCATTTGAATCAATGTAAATATATTCCAAACCCGTCGTTCCGATGTTATTCAGTTTGGGTGCCTTGTAGATGATGTACCTGATGATGATGATGAGAAGAGGAGAGGACAGAGACTCATGAACACTAAACATGAATCTAATGTAATCGATCACATGCATGTTCAGAGTGACCAGACTTCTCTCTACACCCTGAATATATCTGGAAACAGGAAGTTAGCCTCATGTTGCAAACATCATCCGATTTACATGAAATCTATATTGTGTGGTCCACACTTGATATAAAGCCACATATTGCATGTTTAGTGCAGGGTGGCTTTTTGCCATGAAACAGAAAGTAGTTGTAATTGACTGGTGTCCCGCTAGTACCCCTGACATGCCGAGGAGTGCAAGGGCCTGTTCATCGCTGCTTGCAGCCAGGGCCGGCGATTGCTATAGGCGACCTAGGCGATTGCCTGGGGCGTCAGATGTGTTGGGGGTGCCGTGTCCCCCTTAGGTCTACTTCCCATTAATAATAGGATTATGAATGACAAGCAAAATAAAAACGTGTTTATTAAACATGATCATCCTAGGGCCCTCCCCTCCCCCTCCTCCCCCTATGCCACAGAGACACAGAGCAGGTAACAAAAAGGGAACCGTCTTCGTCCTTCCACATATTTCTTTTCGTTGTTACTATCGGCAGTTGCTATAAACCGACCCAAAAGTTTAGGTACTTTGAAAGAAAAGAAAGTACTTTGCTGAATAAGAATTGTTCTTTTACTGGTCAGCTGAAGAAAAGGCTTATTGATTATCAGATACGTACAGATTAGACTTCTCACTGCCGGCTTGCAGTTTGTCTGTTAGATTTTTACTTGCTGTCTTTATGTTATATGTTGTGTTTGTTACTTATTGTTATGCATTGTACCTGTGTGAATATTAGTCTATATAGGGCTTTTATGTGCTGACTCTAATACGTCATTTTTTTTTTTTTTTTTTTTTTTTTAGGTTTCCATTTTAAAACTGGCCATGGACAACAGATGAAAATTAATCAGGAACTTCAGATCCATTTCTCTGGACCTCTTCCTGGGTTGACCCGGACTTTAAAACACAGGTATGGATCACAGGTTGGATGATTCTGTCACGTCTTGTCCCTATGTCAAGTTTCTGTTTAGTTGGTTTCATGTTTTCTGTTGGTTTTCCATTTCCTGTTTTATTTTCATAGTTCCTCTGTCCTTCCATGTGTTGTCTTGTCTTACTTCCTGTCTTTTGTCTTTCCCGCCTTTGTGATTGTCTTCTCCGCCCTGATGTCTTTCACCTGTTCACCAGCCCTTGTGTCACCTGCCCTTTGTTAACCCTCGTTTACTTACTAACTTACTGTCGGGTCATTCTCTTGGACTGTGGTGTCGTGGTCTGTTTAGCTCTGTGCTTCTCTGTTTTGGTATGGTATGTTTGTCTGTGTTTCCAGTTTGTTCCAGAGGCCCGTTCCAGAAAGCAGGTTTAGTGAAAACTCTGAGTTGGTTAACCCTGAGATGAGGGAAACTCTGGGTTTTCCGTTCCAGAAAGAGAGGGAACTTAACCTCAGAGTCAGTTACTATGGTAACTTAACCTCAGAGTCATTTACTATGGTAACTTAACCTCAGAGTCAGTTACTATGGTAACTGAGTCTGTGAACCTAACCTGGTCGGGAGCAGGTTTTCTTCAAGAAACCTCGAGTGAGGGAGGAGAAACTCATTTCATCATTCATTCATTCAGTCTGTATCAGACGCATTTAATGCAGTTTTATCTGCATGAATAAAAAAACGTATTGGTTTATATTAGGCAGATTATAAAACATGTCATGTCCTTTTGTCGACGATCCCGTTGATGAAAAAGCTGTATTAATTCACAGAGAGTTTACGTCGGTATTGAGTCCCGACTATAGATGTATTTTCATTTCTACATAACCGATTTGAGAGGTATTTTTTATCACAGTCCATTAGATATGTAGATACCTTATCTGTCCTCATATCACTATCATCAACCATCGTGGACAGGCTTTAACATCCAAGCAGATTCTTTGTATCGCATTACGTTTTTTGCGAACAGCAGTTTTCTTTACAACAGTGTAGCGATCATACTGTAATAGTAAAGCCACTGTAGACCCGTCAGAAAAGTGTGACTCGCTCTGGAACGTTTTTTAAACGTTTTTGTAGTGTTCCCTGGACAGTAGAGCCATTAAAAAGAAATACATCATCATACATTATAGTTCTGTTAATGATCATGGTGCTGCAGCCTCAGAATGGGATTAGTAGGCTATAGCTAGTTTACTTTTTCGCCCGCAGGATTGCACCTAAATGAAATTATAGGTGTAATACAATTCCAGTTTTCACCAGTAATATTATGTTAACTGTGATTAAATATGAAATTAATATACTGTGAATGCGTACTGTTGTACTAATGTACTCTCTCTTTTGAAAACAGCAGCCGCTGTCTTGCTTTTTTAACGAAATACATGTTCAAACTCACTGTTTGTGCGCATGAGTATTTCCGCAGACCCGTTTGTTTGTGGTTGTTACCATGGTGAATCGTAGAATCATGGCTCCATTCATACTGCCTTTTGTGCACGCGCGTAACCCTGAGTGAACATACTCCGAGTTGATTGAACCAACTCAAATCAGCTGTTCTGGAACCGAAAACTCAGAGTTTCCATCTCAGGGTAAATCAACTCAGAAATCAGGGTTAGACTCAGAGTTTGGTAAACCTCCTACCTGGAAAGGGCCTCTGGTCTTTTGTGTCCTCAGTACTTTTGGAAAGTTTTTTCCTGTTTCTTCAGGACGCTTTTTGTTGTACCATTGCGTAATTATGTCTTTGAACTCTACACTGCTCCTTCTTCTCTACATTTGGGTCCATGCCTCGCCACTCCCGTGACAGTTTCTGAATCAGTCGGTCTTCCCGTTTGTTACATCAACAGACCTTTCAAAATGTGTTCTTAAAAAAACTAAACAAAAGGTAGTAAAGTGTTTAAAAGATGACCATTGATGTGAAATGTTTAATGATGCACTCCTTAATATGTGCCGTATGGCATGATGAGATATGCTATATTTATAATATTGCATAATATCCAGTCTATTTCACTCAAATGGAGATGTACTGTAACTGTGTGAATGAATGATAAATTAATTATCAAATTTATCAAAAACTGATGAATGTCTGGTACCAAATTTAAGGATTTTGAAATGTAACGCATCAACTATCAGGTGAATGTTTATATCTGTTGTCCCCTACAAGCCAAATTCCTCACTACTTAATTACTTTAAAACCTTTTGTAATAGCGATAATAAAAACAGGATGATGTGAACTTGAAGCCCAGTGAATGTGGTGGTGTAACTGTTGCTGTAATTGTGTGTTTTAGGGAGTTATGTGGAGGATTTTCCTGATGGTCAGTGAATGTGGTGGTGTAACTGTTGCTGTAATTGTGTGTTTTAGGGAGTTATGTGGAGGATTTTCCTGACGGTCAGTGAATGTGGAGGTGTAACTGTTGCTGTAATTGTGTGTTTTAGGGAGTTATGTGGAGGATTTTCCTGACGGTCAGTGAATGTGGTGGTGTAACTGTTGCTGTAATTGTGTGTTTTAGGGAGTTATGTGGAGGATTTTCCTGATGGTCAGTGAATGTGGAGGTGTAACTGTTGCTGTAATTGTGTGTTTTAGGGAGTTATGTGGAGGATTTTCCTGATGGTCAGTGAATGTGGTGGTGTAACTGTTGCTGTAATTGTGTGTTTTAGGGAGTTATGTGGAGGATTTTCCTGACGGTCAGTGAATGTGGAGGTGTAACTGTTGCTGTAATTGTGTGTTTTAGGGAGTTATGTGGAGGATTTTCCTGATGGTCAGTGAATGTGGTGGTGTAACTGTTGCTGTAATTGTGTGTTTTAGGGAGTTATGTGGAGGATTTTCCTGATGGTCAGTGAATGTGGAGGTGTAACTGTTGCTGTAATTGTGTGTTTTAGGGAGTTATGTGGAGGATTTTCCTGATGGTCAGTGAATGTGGTGGTGTAACTGTTGCTGTAATTGTGTGTTTTAGGGAGTTATGTGGAGGATTTTCCTGACGGTCAGTGAATGTGGAGGTGTAACTGTTGCTGTAATTGTGTGTTTTAGGGAGTTATGTGGAGGATTTTCCTGACGGTCAGTGAATGTGGAGGTGTAACTGTTGCTGTAATTGTGTGTTTTAGGGAGTTATGTGGAGGATTTTCCTGACGGTCAGTGTGGTGTAACTGTTGCTGTAATTGTGTGTTTTAGGGAGTTATGTGGAGGATTTTCCTGACGGTCAGTGAATGTGGAGGTGTAACTGTTGCTGTAATTGTGTGTTTTAGGGAGTTATGTGGAGGATTTTCCTGACGGTCAGTGTGGTGTAACTGTTGCTGTAATTGTGTGTTTTAAGGAGTTATGTGAAGGATTTTCCTGATGGTCAGTGAATGTGGAGGTGTAACTGTTGCTGTAATTGTGTGTTTTAGGGAGTTATGTGGAGGATTTTCCTGATGGTCAGTGAATGTGGAGGTGTAACTGTTGCTGTAATTGTGTGTTTTAGGGAGTTATGTGGAGGATTTTCCTGACGGTCAGTGAATGTGGTGGTGTAACTGTTGCTGTAATTGTGTGTTTTAGGGAGTTATGTGGAGGATTTTCCTGACGGTCAGTGAATGTGGAGGTGTAACTGTTGCTGTAATTGTGTGTTTTAGGGAGTTATGTGGAGGATTTTCCTGATGGTCAGTGAATGTGGTGGTGTAACTGTTGCTGTAATTGTGTGTTTTAGGGAGTTATGTGGAGGATTTTCCTGATGGTCAGTGAATGTGGTGGTGTAACTGTTGCTGTAATTGTGTGTTTTAGGGAGTTATGTGGAGGATTTTCCTGATGGTCAGTGAATGTGGTGGTGTAACTGTTGCTGTAATTGTGTGTTTTAGGGAGTTATGTGGAGGATTTTCCTGACGGTCAGTGAATGTGGTGGTGTGACTGTTGCTGTAATTGTGTGTTTTAGGGAGTTATGTGGAGGATTTTCCTGACGGTCAGTGAATGTGGAGGTGTAACTGTTGCTGTAATTGTGTGTTTTAGGGAGTTATGTGGAGGATTTTCCTGATGGTCAGTGAATGTGGTGGTGTAACTGTTGCTGTAATTGTGTGTTTTAGGGAGTTATGTGGAGGATTTTCCTGATGGTCAGTGAATGTGGTGGTGTAACTGTTGCTGTAATTGTGTGTTTTAGGGAGTTATGTGGAGGATTTTCCTGACGGTCAGTGAATGTGGTGGTGTAACTGTTGCTGTAATTGTGTGTTTTAGGGAGTTATGTGGAGGATTTTCCTGATGGTCAGTGAATGTGGAGGTGTAACTGTTGCTGTAATTGTGTGTTTTAGGGAGTTATGTGGAGGATTTTCCTGATGGTCAGTGAATGTGGAGATGTAACTGTTGCTGTAATTGTGTGTTTTAGGGAGTTATGTGGAGGATTTTCCTGACGGTCAGTGAATGTGGAGGTGTAACTGTTGCTGTAATTGTGTGTTTTAGGGAGTTATGTGGAGGATTTTCCTGACGGTCAGTGAATGTGGTGGTGTAACTGTTGCTGTAATTGTGTGTTTTAGGGAGTTATGTGGAGGATTTTCCTGACGGTCAGTGAATGTGGAGGTGTAACTGTTGCTGTAATTGTGTGTTTTAGGGAGTTATGTGGAGGATTTTCCTGATGGTCAGTGAATGTGGTGGTGTAACTGTTGCTGTAATTGTGTGTTTTAGGGAGTTATGTGGAGGATTTTCCTGATGGTCAGTGAATGTGGTGGTGTAACTGTTGCTGTAATTGTGTGTTTTAGGGAGTTATGTGGAGGATTTTCCTGACGGTCAGTGAATGTGGTGGTGTAACTGTTGCTGTAATTGTGTGTTTTAGGGAGTTACGTGGAGGATTTTCCTGACGGTCAGTGAATGTGGTGGTGTAACTGTTGCTGTAATTGTGTGTTTTAGGGAGTTACGTGGAGGATTTTCCTGATGGTCAGTGAATGTGGAGGTGTAACTGTTGCTGTAATTGTGTGTTTTAGGGAGTTATGTGGAGGATTTTCCTGATGGTCAGTGAATGTGGAGATGTAACTGTTGCTGTAATTGTGTGTTTTAGGGAGTTATGTGGAGGATTTTCCTGATGGTCAGTGAATGTGGAGGTGTAACTGTTGCTGTAATTGTGTGTTTTAGGGAGTTATGTGGAGGATTTTCCTGATGGTCAGTGAATGTGGTGGTGTAACTGTTGCTGTAATTGTGTGTTTTAGGGAGTTACGTGGAGGATTTTCCTGATGGTCAGTGAATGTGGAGATGTAACTGTTGCTGTAATTGTGTGTTTTAGGGAGTTATGTGGAGGATTTTCCTGATGGTCAGTGAATGTGGAGGTGTAACTGTTGCTGTAATTGTGTGTTTTAGGGAGTTATGTGGAGGATTTTCCTGATGGTCAGTGAATGTGGTGGTGTAACTGTTGCTGTAATTGTGTGTTTTAGGGAGTTACGTGGAGGATTTTCCTGATGGTCAGTGAATGTGGAGGTGTAACTGTTGCTGTAATTGTGTGTTTTAGGGAGTTATGTGGAGGATTTTCCTGATGGTCAGTGAATGTGGTGGTGTAACTGTTGCTGTAATTGTGTGTTTTAGGGAGTTATGTGGAGGATTTTCCTGATGGTCAGTGAATGTGGAGGTGTAACTGTTGCTGTAATTGTGTGTTTTAGGGAGTTATGTGGAGGATTTTCCTGATGGTCAGTGAATGTGGTGGTGTGACTGTTGCTGTAATTGTGTGTTTTAGGGAGTTATGTGGAGGATTCTCCTGATGGTCAGTGAATGTGGAGGTGTAACTGTTGCTGTAATTGTGTGTTTTAGGGAGTTATGTGGAGGATTTTCCTGATGGTCAGTGAATGTGGTGGTGTAACTGTTGCTGTAATTGTGTGTTTTAGGGAGTTATGTGGAGGATTTTCCTGACGGTCAGTGAATGTGGTGGTGTGACTGTTGCTGTAATTGTGTGTTTTAGGGAGTTATGTGGAGGATTTTCCTGACGGTCAGTGAATGTGGTGGTGTAACTGTTGCTGTAATTGTGTGTTTTAGGGAGTTATGTGGAGGATTTTCCTGACGGTCAGTGAATGTGGAGGTGTAACTGTTGCTGTAATTGTGTGTTTTAGGGAGTTATGTGGAGGATTTTCCTGATGGTCAGTGAATGTGGTGGTGTAACTGTTGCTGTAATTGTGTGTTTTAGGGAGTTATGTGGAGGATTTTCCTGATGGTCAGTGAATGTGGTGGTGTAACTGTTGCTGTAATTGTGTGTTTTAGGGTTTATGTGGAGGATTTTCCTGACGGTCAGTGAATGTGGTGGTGTAACTGTTGCTGTAATTGTGTGTTTTAGGGAGTTATGTGGAGGATTTTCCTGATGGTCAGTGAATGTGGAGGTGTAACTGTTGCTGTAATTGTGTGTTTTAGGGAGTTATGTGGAGGATTTTCCTGATGGTCAGTGAATGTGGTGGTGTAACTGTTGCTGTAATTGTGTGTTTTAGGGAGTTATGTGGAGGATTTTCCTGATGGTCAGTGAATGTGGTGGTGTAACTGTTGCTGTAATTGTGTGTTTTAGGGTTTATGTGGAGGATTTTCCTGACGGTCAGTGAATGTGGTGGTGTAACTGTTGCTGTAATTGTGTGTTTTAGG
The DNA here is from genome assembly GCF_951802725.1 of Rutilus rutilus. Lineage (NCBI taxonomy): Eukaryota > Metazoa > Chordata > Actinopteri > Cypriniformes > Leuciscidae > Rutilus > Rutilus rutilus. Next base: position 50,282,487 of record NC_140212.1, on the reverse strand, counting down.
GAGTTATGTGGAGGATTTTCCTGATGGTCAGTGAATGTGGAGGTGTAACTGTTGCTGTAATTGTGTGTTTTAGGGAGTTATGTGGAGGATTTTCCTGATGGTCAGTGAATGTGGTGGTGTAACTGTTGCTGTAATTGTGTGTTTTAGGGAGTTATGTGGAGGATTTTCCTGATGGTCAGTGAATGTGGTGGTGTAACTGTTGCTGTAATTGTGTGTTTTAGGGTTTATGTGGAGGATTTTCCTGATGGTCAGTGAATGTGGTGGTGTAACTGTTGCTGTAATTGTGTGTTTTAGGGAGTTACGTGGAGGATTTTCCTGATGGTCAGTGAATGTGGAGGTGTAACTGTTGCTGTAATTGTGTGTTTTAGGGAGTTATGTGGAGGATTCTCCTGAATGTCAGTGAATGTGGAGGTGTAACTGTTGCTGTAATTGTGTGTTTTAGGGAGTTATGTGGAGGATTTTCCTGATGGTCAGTGAATGTGGTGGTGTAACTGTTGCTGTAATTGTGTGTTTTAGGGAGTTATGTGGAGGATTTTCCTGACGGTCAGTGAATGTGGTGGTGTGACTGTTGCTGTAATTGTGTGTTTTAGGGAGTTATGTGGAGGATTTTCCTGACGGTCAGTGAATGTGGAGGTGTAACTGTTGCTGTAATTGTGTGTTTTAGGGAGTTATGTGGAGGATTTTCCTGATGGTCAGTGAATGTGGTGGTGTAACTGTTGCTGTAATTGTGTGTTTTAGGGAGTTATGTGGAGGATTTTCCTGATGGTCAGTGAATGTGGTGGTGTAACTGTTGCTGTAATTGTGTGTTTTAGGGTTTATGTGGAGGATTTTCCTGACGGTCAGTGAATGTGGTGGTGTAACTGTTGCTGTAATTGTGTGTTTTAGGGAGTTATGTGGAGGATTTTCCTGATGGTCAGTGAATGTGGTGGTGTAACTGTTGCTGTAATTGTGTGTTTTAGGGAGTTATGTGGAGGATTTTCCTGACGGTCAGTGAATGTGGAGGTGTAACTGTTGCTGTAATTGTGTGTTTTAGGGAGTTATGTGGAGGATTTTCCTGACGGTCAGTGAATGTGGAGGTGTAACTGTTGCTGTAATTGTGTGTTTTAGGGAGTTACGTGGAGGATTTTCCTGACGGTCAGTGAATGTGGTGGTGTAACTGTTGCTGTAATTGTGTGTTTTAGGGAGTTACGTGGAGGATTTTCCTGGCGGTCAGTGAATGTGGTGGTGTAACTGTTGCTGTAATTGTGTGTTTTAGGGAGTTATGTGGAGGATTTTCCTGATGGTCAGTGAATGTGGAGATGTAACTGTTGCTGTAATTGTGTGTTTTAGGGAGTTATGTGGAGGATTTTCCTGATGGTCAGTGAATGTGGTGGTGTAACTGTTGCTGTAATTGTGTGTTTTAGGGAGTTATGTGGAGGATTTTCCTGATGGTCAGTGAATGTGGAGATGTAACTGTTGCTGTAATTGTGTGTTTTAGGGAGTTATGTGGAGGATTTTCCTGATGGTCAGTGAATGTGGTGGTGTAACTGTTGCTGTAATTGTGTGTTTTAGGGAGTTATGTGGAGGATTTTCCTGACGGTCAGTGAATGTGGTGGTGTGACTGTTGCTGTAATTGTGTGTTTTAGGGAGTTATGTGGAGGATTTTCCTGACGGTCAGTGAATGTGGAGGTGTAACTGTTGCTGTAATTGTGTGTTTTAGGGAGTTATGTGGAGGATTTTCCTGATGGTCAGTGAATGTGGTGGTGTAACTGTTGCTGTAATTGTGTGTTTTAGGGAGTTATGTGGAGGATTTTCCTGATGGTCAGTGAATGTGGTGGTGTAACTGTTGCTGTAATTGTGTGTTTTAGGGAGTTATGTGGAGGATTTTCCTGACGGTCAGTGAATGTGGTGGTGTAACTGTTGCTGTAATTGTGTGTTTTAGGGAGTTACGTGGAGGATTTTCCTGATGGTCAGTGAATGTGGTGCTGTAACTGTTGCTGTAATTGTGTGTTTTAGGGAGTTACGTGGAGGATTTTCCTGACGGTCAGTGAATGTGGTGGTGTAACTGTTGCTGTAATTGTGTGTTTTAGGGAGTTATGTGGAGGATTTTCCTGATGGTCAGTGAATGTGGAGGTGTAACTGTTGCTGTAATTGTGTGTTTTAGGGAGTTATGTGGAGGATTTTCCTGATGGTCAGTGAATGTGGTGGTGTAACTGTTGCTGTAATTGTGTGTTTTAGGGAGTTATGTGGAGGATTTTCCTGATGGTCAGTGAATGTGGAGGTGTAACTGTTGCTGTAATTGTGTGTTTTAGGGAGTTATGTGGAGGATTTTCCTGACGGTCAGTGAATGTGGTGGTGTAACTGTTGCTGTAATTGTGTGTTTTAGGGAGTTATGTGGAGGATTTTCCTGACGGTCAGTGAATGTGGTGGTGTAACTGTTGCTGTAATTGTGTGTTTTATGGAGTTATGTGGAGGATTTTCCTGATGGTCAGTGAATGTGGAGGTGTAACTGTTGCTGTAATTGTGTGTTTTAGGGAGTTATGTGGAGGATTTTCCTGATGGTCAGTGAATGTGGAGGTGTAACTGTTGCTGTAATTGTGTGTTTTAGGGAGTTATGTGGAGGATTTTCCTGATGGTCAGTGAATGTGGTGGTGTAACTGTTGCTGTAATTGTGTGTTTTAGGGAGTTATGTGGAGGATTTTCCTGATGGTCAGTGAATGTGGTGGTGTAACTGTTTAATGTAATTGTGTGTTTTAGGGAGTTATGTGGAGGATTTTCCTGACGGTCAGTGAATGTGGTGGTGTAACTGTTGCTGTAATTGTGTGTTTTAGGGAGTTATGTGGAGGATTTTCCTGATGGTCAGTGAATGTGGAGGTGTAACTGTTGCTGTAATTGTGTGTTTTAGGGAGTTATGTGGAGGATTTTCCTGATGGTCAGTGAATGTGGTGGTGTAACTGTTGCTGTAATTGTGCGTTTTAGGGAGTTATGTGGAGGATTTTCCTGATGGTCAGTGAATGTGGTGGTGTAACTGTTTAAAGTAATTGTGTGTTTTAGGGAGTTATGTGGAGGATTTTCCTGACGGTCAGTGAATGTGGAGGTGTAACTGTTGCTGTAATTGTGTGTTTTAGGGAGTTATGTGGAGGATTTTCCTGATGGTCAGTGAATGTGGTGGTGTAACTGTTGCTGTAATTGTGTGTTTTAGGGAGTTATGTGGAGGATTTTCCTGACGGTCAGTGAATGTGGCGGTGTAACTGTTGCTGTAATTGTGTGTTTTAGGGAGTTATGTGGAGGATTTTCCTGACGGTCAGTGTGGTGTAACTGTTGCTGTAATTGTGTGTTTTAGGGAGTTATGTGGAGGATTTTCCTGATGGTCAGTGAATGTGATGGTGTAACTGTTGCTGTAATTGTGTGTTTTAGGGAGTTATGTGGAGGATTTTCCTGATGGTCAGTGAATGTGGTGGTGTAACTGTTGCTGTAATTGTGTGTTTTAGGGAGTTATGTGGAGGATTTTCCTGATGGTCAGTGAATGTGCAGTTGTAACTGTTGCTGTAATTGTGTGTTTTAGGGAGTTATGTGGAGGATTTTCCTGATGGTCAGTGAATGTGGAGGTGTAACTGTTGCTGTAATTGTGTGTTTTAGGGAGTTATGTGGAGGATTTTCCTGATGGTCAGTGAATGTTGTGGTGTAACTGTTGCTGTAATTGTGTGTTTTAGGGAGTTATGTGGAGGATATTCCTGACGGTCAGTGAATGTGGAGGTGTAACTGTTGCTGTAATTGTGTGTTTTAGGGAGTTATGTGGAGGATTTTCCTGATGGTCAGTGAATGTGGAGGTGTAACTGTTGCTGTAATTGTGTGTTTTAGGGAGTTATGTGGAGGATTTTCCTGACGGTCAGTGAATGTGGTGGTGTAACTGTTTAATGTAATAGTGTGTTTTAGGGAGTTATGTGGAGGATTTTCCTGATGGCCAGTGAATGTGGTGGTGTAACTGTTGCTGTAATTGTGTGTTTTAGGGAGTTATGTGGAGGATTTTCCTGACGGTCAGTGTGGTGTAACTGTTGCTGTAATTGTGTGTTTTAGGGAGTTATGTGGAGGATTTTCCTGATGGTCAGTGAATGTGGTGGTGTAACTGTTGCTGTAATTGTGTGTTTTAGGGAGTTATGTGGAGGATTTTCCTGACGGTCAGTGAATGTGGAGGTGTAACTGTTGCTGTAATTGTGTGTTTTAGGGAGATATGTGGAGGATTTTCCTGATGGTCAGTGAATGTGGTGGTGTAACTGTTGCTGTAATTGTGTGTTTTAGGGAGTTATGTGGAGGATTTTCCTGATGGTCAGTGAATGTGGAGGTGTAACTGTTGCTGTAATTGTGTGTTTTAGGGAGTTATGTGGAGGATTTTCCTGATGGTCAGTGAATGTGGTGGTGTAACTGTTGCTGTAAATGTGTGTTTTAGGGAGTTATGTGGAGGATTTTCCTGACGGTCAGTGAATGTGGCGGTGTAACTGTTGCTGTAATTGTGTGTTTTAGGGAGTTATGTGGAGGATTTTCCTGATGGTCAGTGAATGTGGCGGTGTAACTGTTGCTGTAATTGTGTGTTTTAGGGAGTTATGTGGAGGATTTTCCTGATGGTCAGTGAATGTGGTGGTGTAACTGTTTAATGTAATTGTGTGTTTTAGGGAGTTATGTGGAGGATTTTCCTGATGGTCAGTGAATGTGGAGGTGTAACTGTTGCTGTAATTGTGTGTTTTAGGGAGTTATGTGGAGGATTTTCCTGATGGTCAGTGAATGTGGTGGTGTAACTGTTGCTGTAATTGTGTGTTTTAGGGAGTTATGTGGAGGATTTTCCTGATGGTCAGTGAATGTGGAGGTGTAACTGTTGCTGTAATTGTGTGTTTTAGGGAGTTATGTGGAGGATTTTCCTGACGGTCAGTGAATGTGGTGGTGTAACTGTTGCTGTAATTGTGTGTTTTAGGGAGTTATGTGGAGGATTTTCCTGACGGTCAGTGAATGTGGTGGTGTAACTGTTGCTGTAATTGTGTGTTTTATGGAGTTATGTGGAGGATATTCCTGATGGTCAGTGAATGTGGAGGTGTAACTGTTGCTGTAATTGTGTGTTTTAGGGAGTTATGTGGAGGATTTTCCTGATGGTCAGTGAATGTGGAGGTGTAACTGTTGCTGTAATTGTGTGTTTTAGGGAGTTATGTGGAGGATTTTCCTGATGGTCAGTGAATGTGGTGGTGTAACTGTTGCTGTAATTGTGTGTTTTAGGGAGTTATGTGGAGGATTTTCCTGATGGTCAGTGAATTTGGTGGTGTAACTGTTTAATGTAATTGTGTGTTTTAGGGAGTTATGTGGAGGATTTTCCTGATGGTCAGTGAATGTGGAGGTGTAACTGTTGCTGTAATTGTGTGTTTTAGGGAGTTATGTGGAGGATTTTCCTGATGGTCAGTGAATGTGGTGGTGTAACTGTTGCTGTAATTGTGCGTTTTAGGGAGTTATGTGGAGGATTTTCCTGATGGTCAGTGAATGTGGTGGTGTAACTGTTTAAAGTAATTGTGTGTTTTAGGGAGTTATGTGGAGGATTTTCCTGACGGTCAGTGAATGTGGAGGTGTAACTGTTGCTGTAATTGTGTGTTTTAGGGAGTTATGTGGAGGATTTTCCTGATGGTCAGTGAATGTGGTGGTGTAACTGTTGCTGTAATTGTGTGTTTTAGGGAGTTATGTGGAGGATTTTCCTGACGGTCAGTGAATGTGGCGGTGTAACTGTTGCTGTAATTGTGTGTTTTAGGGAGTTATGTGGAGGATTTTCCTGACGGTCAGTGTGGTGTAACTGTTGCTGTAATTGTGTGTTTTAGGGAGTTATGTGGAGGATTTTCCTGATGGTCAGTGAATGTGATGGTGTAACTGTTGCTGTAATTGTGTGTTTTAGGGAGTTATGTGGAGGATTTTCCTGATGGTCAGTGAATGTGGTGGTGTAACTGTTGCTGTAATTGTGTGTTTTAGGGAGTTATGTGGAGGATTTTCCTGATGGTCAGTGAATGTGCAGTTGTAACTGTTGCTGTAATTGTGTGTTTTAGGGAGTTATGTGGAGGATTTTCCTGATGGTCAGTGAATGTGGAGGTGTAACTGTTGCTGTAATTGTGTGTTTTAGGGAGTTATGTGGAGGATTTTCCTGATGGTCAGTGAATGTGGTGGTGTAACTGTTGCTGTAATTGTGTGTTTTAGGGAGTTATGTGGAGGATATTCCTGACGGTCAGTGAATGTGGAGGTGTAACTGTTGCTGTAATTGTGTGTTTTAGGGAGTTATGTGGAGGATTTTCCTGATGGTCAGTGAATGTGGAGGTGTAACTGTTGCTGTAATTGTGTGTTTTAGGGAGTTATGTGGAGGATTTTCCTGACGGTCAGTGAATGTGGTGGTGTAACTGTTTAATGTAATAGTGTGTTTTAGGGAGTTATGTGGAGGATTTTCCTGATGGCCAGTGAATGTGGTGGTGTAACTGTTGCTGTAATTGTGTGTTTTAGGGAGTTATGTGGAGGATTTTCCTGACGGTCAGTGTGGTGTAACTGTTGCTGTAATTGTGTGTTTTAGGGAGTTATGTGGAGGATTTTCCTGATGGTCAGTGAATGTGGTGGTGTAACTGTTGCTGTAATTGTGTGTTTTAGGGAGTTATGTGGAGGATTTTCCTGACGGTCAGTGAATGTGGAGGTGTAACTGTTGCTGTAATTGTGTGTTTTAGGGAGATATGTGGAGGATTTTCCTGATGGTCAGTGAATGTGGTGGTGTAACTGTTGCTGTAATTGTGTGTTTTAGGGAGTTATGTGGAGGATTTTCCTGATGGTCAGTGAATGTGGAGGTGTAACTGTTGCTGTAATTGTGTGTTTTAGGGAGTTATGTGGAGGATTTTCCTGATGGTCAGTGAATGTGGTGGTGTAACTGTTGCTGTAATTGTGTGTTTTAGGGAGTTATGTGGAGGATTTTCCTGACGGTCAGTGAATGTGGCGGTGTAACTGTTGCTGTAATTGTGTGTTTTAGGGAGTTATGTGGAGGATTTTCCTGATGGTCAGTGAATGTGGCGGTGTAACTGTTGCTGTAATTGTGTGTTTTAGGGAGTTATGTGGAGGATTTTCCTGATGGTCAGTGAATGTGGTGGTGTAACTGTTTAATGTAATTGTGTGTTTTAGGGAGTTATGTGGAGGATTTTCCTGATGGTCAGTGAATGTGGAGGTGTAACTGTTGCTGTAATTGTGTGTTTTAGGGAGTTATGTGGAGGATTTTCCTGATGGTCAGTGAATGTGGTGGTGTAACTGTTGCTGTAATTGTGTGTTTTAGGGAGTTATGTGGAGGATTTTCCTGATGGTCAGTGAATGTGGTGGTGTAACTGTTGCTGTAATTGTGTGTTTTAGGGAGTTATGTGGAGGATTTTCCTGATGGTCAGTGAATGTGGTGGTGTAACTGTTGCTGTAATTGTGTGTTTTAGGGAGTTATGTGGAGGATTTTCCTGATGGTCAGTGAATGTGGTGGTGTAACTGTTGCTGTAATTGTGTGTTTTAGGGAGTTATGTGGAGGATTTTCCTGACGGTCAGTGTGGTGTAACTGTTTAATGTAATTGTGTGTTTTAGGGAGTTATGTGGAGGATTTTCCTGATGGTCAGTGAATGTGGTGGTGTAACTGTTTAATGTAATTGTGTGTTTTAGGGAGTTATGTGGAGGATTTTCCTGATGGTCAGTGAATGTGGTGGTGTAACTGTTGCTGTAATTGTGTGTTTTAGGGAGTTATGTGGAGGATTTTCCTGATGGTCAGTGAATGTGGTGGTGTAACTGTTGCTGTAATTGTGTGTTTTAGGGAGTTATGTGGAGGGTTTTCCTGATGGTCAGTGAATGTGGAGGTGTAACTGTTTAATGTAATTGTGTGTTTTAGGGAGTTATGTGGAGGATTTTCCTGATGGTCAGTGAATGTGGTGGTGTAACTGTTGCTGTAATTGTGTGTTTTATGGAGTTATGTGGAGGGTTTTCCTGACGGTCAGTGAATGTGGCGGTGTAACTGTTGCTGTAATTGTGTGTTTTAGGGAGTTATGTGGAGGATTTTCCTGACGGTCAGTGAATGTGGAGGTGTAACTGTTGCTGTAATTGTGTGTTTTAGGGAGTTACGTGGAGGATTTTCCTGATGGTCAGTGAATGTGGAGGTGTAACTGTTGCTGTAATTGTGTGTTTTAGGGAGTTACGTGGAGGATTTTCCTGATGGTCAGTGAATGTGGTGGTGTAACTGTTGCTGTAATTGTGTGTTTTAGGGAGTTATGTGGAGGATTTTCCTGATGATCAGTGAATGTGGAGGTGTAACTGTTGCTGTAATTGTGTGTTTTAGGGAGTTATGTGGAGGATTTTCCTGATGGTCAGTGAATGTGGTGGTGTAACTGTTGCTGTAATTATTATTAGAATTTATTAGGATTAGCCCCTTGAGATGTATCATCTCGTTTTCGAGGGGGTCCTTACAATGAAACACAATTACAACTTAAAGAACATAACAAGATTACAATTAACAATACATCAACAAACAGACAAAACACAAAAACACACCACCCAAAAAATAAAAAGAGCAACAGTACACATAACAACAACGACAGTTTCAATGATAGCATGTGCAATCTACTTTAAAATAAGATAATATAGATTGTTTAAACAACCAAAAAGAAGTAATGGATCTAATATCTACAGGCAAATTATTCCAGTCTAGTACAGCTTTAAACATAAATGCTCTCTTACCAATTGTTTTTCTAACACGAGGAACGAGAAAGTAAGTCTGAACAGAATGCCTAACTTGATGGTTTGAAGAAAAGAGTACAAAGTATTGTTGTAAATAACTAGGATAATCAAAGTAAATACATTTAAATATAAATTGGAGCCAGTGAGTCTGCCTTCTCACATTCAAAGATGGCCACTGAAGTGCATCATACATTGTACAGTGGTGAGTGGAAAAAGAACATCCTAAAACAAATCTGCAAATTCTATTATATGCCGAATTAAGTGAGACAAGATCAGATTTTAATGCCGTCTGATAAACCACATCACAGTAATCAAAAAACGGAAATATTAATTGAGCAACTAGTTTCTTACGAACACTATAAGAGAAGCAATTTCGAGATCGATGCAAGATACTCATTCCAACATTGACTTTTCGTAAAACATGATTAATATGTGGTTTAAAGGAAAGTTTAGAATCGAGCCATAAACCAAGATATTTAATAGTGTCAACTCTATGCAGAGGAGTACCGTCTTTACATGATACAACACAAGAACAGGTTTTAGAATTAAGTTTATGTCTAGAACCAAAAATCATAGTATATGACTTGGTTTTATTAAGCACTAATTTATTAGCCAAAAGCCAGTCTTGTAGACTATTAAAATCCGATTGAAGAGATAATTGAATTTGTGTAGGATCAGAATTACATATATATATGACAGTATCATCTGCGTAAAGTTGAACCTGACAGTTTTTAAGAAGTAATGGTAGATTATTTACATAAATAGAAAAAAGAAGTGGTCCCAGAACTGAACCTTGAGGCACACCTCTTTGCTGAATCAGAAAATCAGATTTATTCCCATTTAGGACAACGCATTGTTTCCTGTTGTGCAGATATGAATTAAACCACAAAATTGTATTTTTTGAACAACCAATAGCATGAAGTTTATCTAGAAGCAAATAACGATCAACCAAATCAAAAGCTTTAGTCAAATCAAGAAAAATAGCACCTGTGAGCTTTCCATTATCTGAGGCTGAAAACACATCATTTGTAAACTTAAGTAATGCAGTAGTTGTGGAATGATTAGACCTAAAACCAGATTGAGATGATGATAGAATATTATTGATAGATAAATAATTTGAAAGTTGTTTATAAATTAATTTTTCAAAAACTTTAGATATAGAACATATAATAGATATTGGTCTATAATTATTAATATCAAGTACATCACCTCCCTTATAAAGCGGAGTAATGCGTGCACATTTCCAGATCACCGGCAACTCACATGTAGACAAAGAAAGATTAAATAAATCAGCTAGTGGATACATAAGAATATGTGAAGTTAATTTAAGATACCTATTTTCAATTCCATCTAATCCTTCACCACTAGTCACTTTTAATTCATCAATAGCACTCTGAACATCAATTGGAGCAATCTTCCCAAATGAAAATGAACTATTACATGATGCAGTCTCATTACAAATATCAGTATTCAAGTAAGAGGCGGATACTAAAGTAGACCAAACTGAAGAAAAATGCTGATTAAATTCTTGCGCAATAGATAAGGAGTCATGAAGTATTATATTATTATTAACTCTAATTTGATTAACTGAATGTTTATTTGATGTATTAATAATGTTTTTAATTTTATTCCAAAATTGTTTAGGATTTTTATAATGAAAAGAAAGACATTCTTTATAATAATTAGACTTTGCATTTCGAGTTTTTGTTTTGCTCAAATTTCTCAAATGCCTATAGACTTCCCAATCAGCATTACTTCTTGTCTGACGAAATGTTGTCCATGCTTTGTCCCTTTGCCTAAAAAGACTAATAAGTTCCGAATTAATCCAAGGAAGATGATTGCCCTTAACCCTAACAATTTTCCAAGGTGCATGCTTGTCTACAACATTTATAAACTCAGTATAAAAAAAATCCCAAGCGTCTTGTACATTAGGAATTAAATTATATCTATTCCAATTAATAGAAATCAGATCATGAATAAATAAATCTAAATTCAGTTTTTTATATTGTCTGATTTTAATTAATTTTGGTGGCAATTTAGGTACTTTAATTTTCCATACACAGAATATAATCGAATGATCACTAAAGCAGTCAGACATCACACCGGACCTTAAAAATCTATTTGGGTGTGAGACAAGTATCCAATCAAGAAGAGATTGTGTGCGAGAAGTAATTCTAGTAGGCTCAGTAATTAATTGGGTAAGATTTAAATCATTAAATATATTTTTCTCTTTATTACATGACGTATCCAACCAATTCTTATTGAAATCGCCTAATAAGATTAACTCATTTTTACCAAAAACTGAATTAATAGTGGATATCAGGCAGTTAAAGGACTCCACTGGTGAAGAGGGTGGTCTGTATATGCTCCCGATGATTATACATTTATTTAAATGGAAAACCACCTTAACAAAAATACATTCAAAATATAAAGGATCAATCGAAGGTATAATTAATTCAGAAACAAGACCTGTAGATACATATATAGCCACACCTCCACCCCTGGAGCACCTATCCGATCTGTAAACAACATAATTTGTTAAGTTAATTTCATTATCCGAAACATTGCTATTGAGCCATGTTTCGGAAAGAGTGATAATATCAGGCTTATTTAAATCAACCCACACACGAAGTAAATCAATTTTACACACCAAACTTCTAATATTCAAGTGAATGATTTTTAATCCCTTAACCTTATCCAGCTTGAAAAATAACTAACAATGATACTGTCACTGGTCAAATATAAGAACAAAAATAACTGAATACAAAAATTCATTACAAGGGTGCAAAAACTATCAAATAAACTGATCACAACAGAACAAACAAACAGGACATAAAATACAAAACATATAAACATAAAAACATGATACCCTTCAAGACTAACCCAGCTGCCCCAGAGACCATGTCCCAGGGCACTCCAGTGAGTAAACCAAATAATATAGATCAAAAACCGTCTCATCAACTCAACTCAAACAGCAATAATAATAAAAATAAAAATAAAGAAGAATGTAACTTAATGAAAAAATAAAAAATAAAAAAATAGAAAAGAAAAATATAGGCTATATGCCAAACAGTAGCTCTGTGTGAGGTAATACAGAATCCAACGCTCCAAAATAGTATTTCACATCACAAAACTACCTCCACACAATAATAATAATTATGCTACTAACAAACTTCGGTTATCCAAAAAATCAAGCCTCTCTTCAGACAGTCATTAAATTATCCTGGTGAAGTCTGAGGTGACATGTAGACAGCTTCAGCATCTTTGTGGCAGCTAAAACGCTGCTGTTTGCCATCAACAAAAACACACAACGTGCAAGGATATCTAAGATAATATTTCATATTAAGTTCGCGAAGCTTACGTTTAACAGGATCAAAGCTCCTGCGCTTCTTCATCAGGTCAGCACTGAAGTCCGGATAGATATATACACGTGTCCCGTTGTACTCGAGCTTCTTTTTCTCCCTCGCAATGCGAAGAATTTTCACTTTGTCCTGGAAATTAAGGAGCTTGATCATAATAAGTCTAGGACTGGCTCTATCGCTTTGACGAACTGTCGGAGAGCGATGAGCCCATTCAATGATCAACGGAGTGGAAAAGTTGTCTTGTCCCAAAAGCTGTGGAATCAAACGGGACATAAAGCCGGCAATATCACCGCCTTCCGATGACTCTTGAACTCCAACAAAGCGGAGATTAGAACGTCGACTTCGATTCTCCAAATCGTCAACTTTGTCCAGCAGGTATGAGTTGTCTTTCTCCAGTTGTTGAATCCGAGCGACACATACTTGCACGTTGTCCTCATTAGCCCCAACACGTTGTTCTAACAAATGAACTTGATCTCCCAAAGTACTTAATGAATTCTGAATACTAGTCAGTCTGCTATGAATGACGTCCATTTTTACATCAAAATGCTCCAGCATATCAGTCTTACTCTGTGTAATGGCGTTCCACAAAGTTTGGAGTGTGATATGTGACTCATCCATTGCGCCAATCGTGTAATCCAAACAACAAAAAACGTGTGGCTGTATGAAAAACTTTAACGCCAATGTATTGAAAAGCAGTCAAAAAAGAGGAGATCTTACAAAGTTACTATGATAGCAATAAGCATGCTTGAGTAGAGCTTGACAAACGTTCACTCACGCCGCGGCCATCTTGTTGAGAGTCTATGGCAATCTATGGCAAATTATTTAATAATTGTGTGTTTTAGGGAGTTATGTGGAGGATTTTCCTGACGGTCAGTGAATGTGGTGGTGTAACTGTTGCTGTAATTGTGTGTTTTAGGGAGTTATGTGGAGGATTTTCCTGATGGTCAGTGAATGTGGTGGTGTAACTGTTGCTGTAATTGTGTGTTTTAGGGAGTTATGTGGAGGATTTTCTTGATGGTCAGTGAATGTGGTGGTGTAACTGTTGCTGTAATTGTGTGTTTTAGGGAGTTATGTGGAGGATTTTCCTGATGGTAGGTGAATGTGGCGGTGCAACTGTTGCTGTAATTGTGTGTTTTAGGGAGTTATGTGGAGGATTTTCCTGATGGTCAGTGAATGTGGTGGTGTAACTGTTGCTGTAATTGTGTGTTTTATGGAGTTATGTGGAGGATTTTCCTGACGGTCAGTGAATGTGGTGGTGTAACTGTTGCTGTAATTGTGTGTTTTAGGGAGTTATGTGGAGGATTTTCCTGACGGTCAGTGAATGTGGAGGTGTAACTGTTGCTGTAATTGTGTGTTTTAGGGAGTTATGTGGAGGATTTTCCTGACGGTCAGTGAATGTGGCGGTGTAACTGTTGCTGTAATTGTGTGTTTTAGGGAGTTATGTGGAGGATTTTCCTGACGGTCAGTGAATGTGGCGGTGTAACTGTTGCTGTAATTGTGTGTTTTAGGGAGTTATGTGGAGGATTTTCCTGACGGTCAGTGAATGTGGAGGTGTAACTGTTGCTGTAATTGTGTGTTTTAGGGAGTTATGTGGAGGATTTTCCTGACGGTCAGTGAATGTGGCGGTGTAACTGTTGCTGTAATTGTGTGTTTTAGGGAGTTATGTGGAGGATTTTCCTGACGGTCAGTGAATGTGGTGGTGTAACTGTTGCTGTAATTGTGTGTTTTAGGGAGTTATGTGGAGGATTTTCCTGATGGTCAGTGAATGTAGTGGTGTAACTGTTGCTGTAATTGTGTGTTTTAGGGAGTTACGTGGAGGATTCTCCTGATGGTCAGTGAATGTGGAGGTGTAACTGTTGCTGTAATTGTGTGTTTTAGGGAGTTATTTGGAGGATTTTCCTGACGGTCAGTGAATGTGGAGGTGTAACTGTTGCTGTAATTGTGTGTTTTAGGGAGTTATGTGGAGGATTTTCCTGACGGTCAGTGAATGTGGGAGGTAACTGTTGCTGTAATTGTGTGTTTTAGGGAGTTATGTGGAGGATTTTCCTGACGGTCAGTGAATGTGGAGGTGTAACTGTTGCTGTAATTGTGTGTTTTAGGGAGTTATGTGGAGGATTTTCCTGACGGTCAGTGAATGTGGTGGTGTAACTGTTGCTGTAATTGTGTGTTTTAGGGAGTTATGTGGAGGATTTTCCTGACGGTCAGTGAATGTGGTGGTGTAACTGTTGCTGTAATTGTGTGTTTTAGGGAGTTATGTGGAGGATTTTCCTGACGGTCAGTGAATGTGGTGGTGTAACTGTTGCTGTAATTGTGTGTTTTAGGGAGTTATGTGGAGGATTTTCCTGACGGTCAGTGAATGTGGTGGTGTAACTGTTGCTGTAATTGTGTGTTTTAGGGAGTTATGTGGAGGATTTTCCTGATGGTCAGTGAATGTGGAGGTGTAACTGTTGCTGTAATTGTGTGTTTTAGGGAGTTATGTGGAGGATTTTCCTGATGGTCAGTGAATGTGGTGGTGTAACTGTTGCTGTAATTGTGTGTTTTAGGGAGTTATGTGGAGGATTTTCCTGATGGTCAGTGAATGTGGTGGTGTAACTGTTGCTGTAATTGTGTGTTTTAGGGAGTTATGTGGAGGATTTTCCTGATGGTCAGTGAATGTGGAGGTGTAACTGTTGCTGTAATTGTGTGTTTTAGGGAGTTATGTGGAGGATTTTCCTGATGGTCAGTGAATGTGGAGGTGTAACTGTTGCTGTAATTGTGTGTTTTAGGGAGTTATGTGGAGGATTTTCCTGACGGTCAGTGAATGTGGTGGTGTAACTGTTGCTGTAATTGTGTGTTTTAGGGAGTTATGTGGAGGATTTTCCTGACGGTCAGTGAATGTGGAGGTGTAACTGTTGCTGTAATTGTGTGTTTTAGGGAGTTATGTGGAGGATTTTCCTGATGGTCAGTGAATGTGGTGGTGTAACTGTTGCTGTAATTGTGTGTTTTAGGGAGTTATGTGGAGGATTTTCCTGATGGTCAGTGAATGTGGAGGTGTAACTGTTGCTGTAATTGTGTGTTTTAGGGAGTTATGTGGAGGATTTTCCTGATGGTCAGTGAATGTGGTGGTGTAACTGTTGCTGTAATTGTGTGTTTTAGGGAGTTATGTGGAGGATTTTCCTGATGGTCAGTCTGCTCTGCTGGAGCGCTGACGGACAAGTGACTTGCAGAGACCACAACAATGGAGAAGTGGACTGGTGAGACAACACTTCTACTACTACTACTACTACTACTACTACTACTTTGAAGTAGTTTATTTCTGTTCTTTTTTCAGCAGAACAATAAACATATGGGAGAATTAGCAGAGTGCAGTGAACTCCAGATTCAATTTCTGATTCAATGTCCTATTTCAGTTGCAAAACTAATTATCTCTGATATTTCTACAAGGTTCCCTCTTACCTGCTGCATTATTAAAAGTTTCAATGTTTACATAAAAAATTGCCCCAAAGCAGTTACATTAATGTACTTTTTACTGAACATGAACACACTACAACAGAATAACACAACAAAGTTGAACTCTCCAGACACTACAGTCAGAGAGTATTTAGTGACATTTCATTCAGATATCTCGACAGACAGAGAGACCCTTTTAAAATGGCCATGCCAGTTTTTCCCTCACCAAAATGTAGCCAAACTTCCTATAAAAGCTAGCATGACCCAATTGGTACCAGTGGATTCCTCAGATCTTGTAGTTTATACAAGTTAATACAGACAGAGATCCATTCTGAACTGTAGTAATATATGTTGTTGTATGGTATTAAAAAGGTTTTGTATTTAGAAATCTTAAATTTACCATAATGAACCCTGCAGGTAACCTGAAAATTATGTTTTATTATAAAAAAAAAAAAAAGAAGTCAAAATGTTTATCACACTTTTATTCATTTAATCCGACAGACATTTCAGATCAAATTCTCCTGGTTCTTTAACCTCCTTTTATAAATAGTGATAGAGGGTCCCAGACAGTTCAAGCCTAATTTAGCATTTGGAAAAACTTTGTGATGCATTTTTTTTTTGGCCACTAAACGAAGCTTAAAACACTATCAAAAGTTAGCTTTGGCTGCTTCTCACTTGCCATGATTACTCGTTTCACGAGTTCACATGTTAATGAAATCTGATGTAATATTATAATGCGTATTTGGCTTGCTGTCCGGGGGGAGGGCTCCGAGCTCGGAATTCGGCCCGACCCCAGGGTACTCCCCCCTATGAATGTATAGATCATAGGTATCTATGAGCAGACCCATCTGAATGTGAGGTGATGGGGTGGTGGCGGGATGCTGAGAAATTTGTCATGAGACAGGAGGTAAGGGAAGGCTTTATTTATACTGGCTTCTTCTTGTGCTGATTGGATGATTACCTGAACATGCTCCTCCCGAACTTTGTTACATAAAACTTCATTTGTTACTTTGTATCGCGTTACACCAAACACTGCTTTTACATGCCTTTATTTGTAGACTTATTCAATGAAAAGGGTTCTCAATTTGGTAGTGTGACTTTTACATTTTTAGTCAGAATTTGCGTTTTGAAGTATCTAAACTAAATGTATGACTTGGTTGACGTTGACCATTTGTAAGACCCGGTCTCTGTTAACCTCTTCCAGAACCAAGTCTCCGCTGCGTGTTGGACTTTTAAGGCAGAAAGCTGTTTTCCCATCAGGCACCGAGTCCTAGTTCACAGCCAACTGTTCACCAATTCCTCGCAAAGCACAATAGCACTTTTACAACTTTATAAAAGATTAAGTTATAATTACCTCATTCAAACTTCTTTTAAGGGAATTGTAGAGCCATTGTATAATGGATAATGGAGTACAAATCAAGGCTTCCCCACCTCTCTTGCTATTACACATGTTCTTACATCATAAAGTAAGCAAAAAGGAATCTAAACATGTTGCACTCTTGGTTATCATCAGGGCCAGACGGAATCTGCAGATGCAGAATTTCACAGATTTTCTGCAGATTTAGATTATTTTTTTAATTAAATGCAGAATGTTAACATATCTTCATCACATGCAGAAACACAGTCCTCTAAATTCCTGCAAATTTTCCTTTTGCATCACTGCCCAAAAATCTGCAGATTGCGTTAGTGCCTGGTTATGTACCTTGTGTTCTAAACGTATGACTGGTGTTTACCAGCTGTTACTAGAGACAGTTCAAAGGTCAGAGAACCGACCACATGGCTCGTTTGTTTAACACAAGCTTCAGATACATATGAACAGATACAGGGGTTACTATAGTATCATCTCTCAGTACATGGTGCATGGAGAATGGGAGCAATGTTCTACACTTTTTAAAATATATAGAAGAATCACAAAGTGATAAAATACTTCATAAATGCAACACTTTAAGAGTGTAATATACTAATACGAGAAAAGAAAAAAAAAATACGATCTTCAAGAAAATTATAAAATGTAACACTTTAAAAGTGTAATAAACCAAAGAAAGATTGTTTTCAGGATTCAGGATTATGTAATCATTCAGTAAACACACGTTAAGAGTGTGTACTATGAAAGTAATATCGGTTATTTAATTCAAGCAACATTATGATTAAAGCAAAAACTTAACACCGTAAAACACAACCCGTTCTCACTCCCATCTGGTAAAATACAGACCCTTGGTCAGGTGGCTTTTGACTCTAAAAGTCTCCTTTAGAGTCAGATTTAGATGTGGTTGGTTGGCACTTTTGGTGTCACTTTTTGGTGCTTTGGATCTGGACGTAGGTTTAACTGACAACAACAGGACACTTAGGTTTAGGCTAAGATGGTTGGTGGGGTTACAAAATGTACGTTTCAGGGACACACGGGACAAGAACGGGACCTGAACCCCGGTCTCCTGGGGGAAAGTCCTGTATTGTTTGACCCATCCCCCCCAAAACCTGCATCCTTATGCAGCATTTCAGCTTTCCTACCACTCTCTAGAGTTGCTACCGTTGTCTCTCCTAACACTACGTCATCTCACGGCGCCGCTGAGCTGCTGCTCTGCCCGCTGCGTTCCAGACAGACGCTGAAGGGGGGGTGTTAGTGTTGGGTATCTGACGGTGAGAGACGCTGTCTAAGGGTCTGTATTTTACTGGTTAGGAAACAGGCTGTAAAACAGTATTTAGGAAAAACATGATTACTTCTTTTCAGACAATGTATGTGTGGATCATGTCTGTCAAACTACTTCCAGGATACCCACAATGTCAGCACACGTATGTTTGTTTCTTATTATCAACATTATTGGCATTATTGGCGTGGACACTCTGTCCCCCTCTGCTGTTATAATATAAATATAAGGTGACTATATTATTGTTGGGCAGATGAACTTGTAACGTTATAAGAATCATTATGATAGCTACACTGGCTAACTGTTGTAAATAAGTAGCGGTAAATCAGAAGGTAATCTACTGAGGGTGAGCTGTAAGACTGAAGTTTTAACTTATGACATGGTTAGACCTATTTCAGCTAGGGCAACCCTTAAAATGTTAAACGCATAAACTCTGACTTAAAGGGATACTTCACCTCTGGAAAGATGAATGTGTATTTAAAATAGGTCATTTATGTAGAAGAAATGTGAAGACATTTTTGAATTTGGAGCTTTCTAGACTGAGAAAAGCCAGAAAATGTATTTTTGGCTTATGTGGATGAAAGACAACAACTCCCAGAATGCACTTGCTTCGCTGCCCTAGGAGGCCACGCCTACCGGTAAGACAGCGCAGTTGAAAACAAGGTTAGGCTACCCTATGAGGCTACCAGTGAGTCTCCGTGACGAGTCTGCCTGGGATTTCGGGATCGCCCAAAATGTCCGGGATTCGGCTTTTGCGTTCTACAGTCACCATTCCTCATGTTTACTGTGGCGAGCAGGACGAGACTGAGGGCCGCGGGAGAACGGCGTGCGGCCGGTGGCGTCATTACTGAGACGCGCCGGGTATCTCATCTATCACGGAGGTGAGGGAATTTTCTTAGCAATGTTTAAAACGCACATCAACCGATCACTTGTTTAGCGTTCATGTAAACACTACATTCAGATTCACCGATCGGAATGAATTCAGTTAGATTGAAACAAAAGGTGTGCATGTAAACAATGAATGGCGACCGCAGAAAGCAAAAGCCGAATCCCGGACATTTTGAACGATCCCCGCCCGCCGGACAAGTCCGGGAAAAGGAGGATGGTTACCCATACTTACTCAGCTTTCTCCACAGAACAAGAGCCTGCTAGCTTAGCTTCCAAAGAAAGACGGCTGACACTGTGTACATTCTGTGAGTGAGATCCCTCTATGGGCGGGTTGAAAACATGCGGAACAACGCCATCTACTGGCTGTAGTCTTTAGCCTCTGGACAGAAAATCCTCCGATGACGCAAAATAACGATTTTTGAGTCATTGCAGGATTTTTTCCAGACAAAAAAATACATAAATCTCTCGTCTCAGGGGGATATGAGGGGGGAAAGCATGGTAATTCAAAAATACTACAGGTTTTCTACTAATACAAAGCTTAATGCTAAATCCTGAAGTATCCCTTTAAGTCAGAAACGTTCAAACTATTAACTTATTACATCAACACCGACTTGAATTGGTAGCAATTATAATTTTTTTGAAGTTATTTATATTTCTGTCCACCCTCTTTTGTATTTCACTATGGATTTAGAAATATATGTCAATACATAATAATTATAAAGTGAAAAACCGAAACACACTCAGACCCAAACACCAGAAAAAAAACAGGACTTGTAGACGGCGAGGAGAGGCGTATTTATCCTATTGATCATTAATCAGAGTCATCGTCACAGGCAGAGCCAAGGTCAAGTTTAGCTTTCTTAGAGGGAATAAGGTCAGGGGACGAGTGGTGACGCTTTAGGGGGTTTGGACTTGGGCAATCCTTAGTTCCAGCAATAAGAACTTTAAATAGGTCACTTGCCTGTTGATGTTCAAAGCACAGTGCCCCCCCCGGCCTTTCGTATTGGGTGACTGCTCTGTTTACATCAGCGATACAGATCAAATTATTATTATTATCTTTAGCTACACACCACTTGGAATGATCATTACAAGGCTCCCACTCAACCTCCCATTTATCATTCTCTTTACCCAGATCAGCTTTTACAGATTTAATATTGATCACTTGATGTTGATTTTGTTCGCAGTAGGAACCTTCACGGTAACACTGTTGGCCCCAGGTCTGGACTCTCACATCAATGTTGGATTTCTTTATAGCACTGTATCTCTTTGCAATAGTGAGGTAAAGATCTCCATCTGCAACAACAACAACACATGAGTCATGTTACAGAAACTGTTCACATCCTGACAGTTCAATACTGACTGATGTTACTCAAAATACTGTAGGACACTGCACAACACGCTCAAGCAAACTAAACACACACTGTGTGACTTTACAATTTACTGTGTGACGTGGATGTTATACGACAGTTCTGAGGTCTGTACTACGAAGCAGGATTTGGCGTTAGCAAGCTAACTTAAGGCTCAATCCAGGATTTTCTGTACTACGAAGGTGGATCAGTTATCGGGTTCAATCGCCGTGGTAACTCATGCTGAATGCCTAACCTGGTCGGGAGCAGGTTAAGTTGGAGATCAGAGATCAACAGGTGTTAAAGCCCCGCCTACTGACCAATCAATACTCGGTTGATAACGGCGTCACCGTTCTTTGAAGACCAGGCGGAGCTCGGTGCACTGAGCGAGAGAGAGAGGGGAGAGAGGGGTGCGCATATAAAAGATAAAACATTTAGAGACCGAAAACCCCATTAACATTCCCTGATGGGTATTTTTATGAAATGTATATATTTTAATGGGAGGGAATTACATCTCGGCTATTTGTCGGCATCTTGAGCCGTGTGGTGCCAATGCGCACATCGGTTTGAATTATGTTTTTATATTTTTTATTTGCTCTCACGATCGCTTCCACTGCCAGGGTTGCAACTGAAATAACAGGCTAAAGCAACGGCAGTTTATGGAAAGCACCAGTGTAATTATGGTCAGATCTTTTTCCTGACTGATGGAGAAGTGATATTAATAAGAGTAATTTACGCATCTACAGCGTCGGCAATTTTTTTTTTTTTGCCAGCTTTCCTTCTTGTTTTAGGAAGCAGCGACTGTATTGTGTTTTCTCTGTAAAACCGTGTCTGTGTTCTTCATATTTATGTAGAATTATAGTTTGCTCTTCTTGTTTAAAATATGCGGCTCGGGTAGATGTTTGCGATTGGTCATGGTGCGCAAACACCGCCTCTTTTATGTGAACGCGTGCGTCTCTAGATTGGACAAACCTTGGACAAACTTGTTGATAACCACCTTCGTGACACCGGTTATCCGGGACCGCAGTTGTTAGGGTTAGTGAAGCCGGATTACTGAAAGTAATCCAGGCCATGTTGATCTTGCTTCGTAGTACAGGGGCCAGGTGCTGTTTACGTGTTTTAAATCCATAAATCCATAGACATGGTGAGAAAGCTCTGGCCCTAAATCAATCAGTTGTCAGGATAGAAAACTAAATGTCTCGTCCCGTGCTTCTAACAAGCTAATGTCAGCTCGACTCCAGTAAGTAAGAGACAGTGGTCAACGTCAAGAAAGATGTTTATATATGCAGCATTGAATTTATTTGCATTATGTTAAGGGAGGAGGAAGATAAACAACGTGAGCCCCTCAGTTTTCTACACCCTTTATGTCACACTTTTCCCTCAACATTCAGCAATGTGACCAACATGACATCATAACATACACGCCACTGTCTAAATTGGCGTGTCATACACTTCATGAGGTCAGTCTGATGTGACAATAAGCTAATCAATAAATCTGTTCCACTTCCATACTCAATGTTTAGAGTATTTAAGCTCTAATTGTTGAAATATATGAAAATGTTGAGTTTAAAACACTTTTAGTCACTGAGAACAACATTTAGTTACCAAATCTCTTTGAGTCCTTAAGTGTGTCCTGTCTAGGTGTAGTTTTAGTAGGTTCTGAAAAACAAACCGTAGAATTGTCAGTTAGTGTCATCTTCTTCACACTTGAGGCAGGGTTCATTTGTATTTTGTGTTTACAGCCCATAATGTCCCTGACATGTACAGACAATGTCAGGGACATTATGGGATTTTGTTAAACTACACTAGTAAACTTCTCTCAACCAGTTCACATAATATTTGATTTCCACAGTAAAAATGTCTCTTTTCTTTGTAACTTTGTCTTTACTAAATTAGGTAATGTGATTCAAACCATCATGCAGATATCTTACTTTTATACAGTTCTTTAGCAATGCTACGGAACGATGCTTCTCCTCCTGCTGATGTCAGCTCCTGGATTCTATCTCCTGGTGATCTTTCCTTCTTTGTAACATCTATAAGCTCTTTAAGGAAGCCTTCTGGAATTTGATGATCAAACGGGAAAGCTCTGATGTTCAGCAGGTGTTGACCTTCAAACAACATTAACATCCTATTCAAATCAACCACTAAGACTATAAATATGAATATTTAACTGAGAACATTACCTATCTTTTTGAACTCCTTGTACTTGAATGTTACACAGATAAATGTCTGAGCATTTGCAGTTCCGGTGGATGGCCAGAAATTATTATCTCTTGTGGAAGGGAATTGTGGTGTGCTGTGTAAGAGCCAGACTCCTGTGGTGGTTTTATCCATCATCACAACTCCTGAAACATCAACAGATAGACAGACAGCTATTGGCTGATAGAGGAGGATTGTTTAAAATCATAATATGTGATTTCCTGAATGTTTTAAAGGTGCAGTGTGAGATTTTTAGCGGCATCTAGTGGTGAGATTTGCGAATTGCAACCGGTCAATAATTCGCGGCCTTTCCTTGAAATTTCAAACTCGAATGAGAGGCTACGGTGGCCGACGTAGGAAGCTGCGTCTTTTTCTGCTGCTTCTCATTCAAGTTAGTGATGAAACGCGTTCTGTAGCGCTGTCTGTTCGCTGTCGGCTACGGTAGAAACATGACGTCACGTCAGCTTTGTTGCTGCTCTGTTACTTACTGTTTTTTATCAGCATGACCCACTCTGCTTTTGCGTCACTATGATCGGTTGTAAACACAGATTCTCATTCAAATGATTCAAAGACAGCTGAAAAAGCTGAAGGAATTCAATTCAATTTTATTTATAGTATCAAATCATAACATTATCTCGACACTTTACAGATAGAGTAGGTCTAGACCACACTCTATAATTTACAAAGACCCAACAATTCCAGTAAAAAAGGAAGTGAACAAATAGGAGTCACAGATCATTCTGTTAGGCTATGGTTCTGACACAGCAAACAGAGAAACAAACACGGACTAGGAGTATGATTAACAAAAAGTATTTTTAATGAATATTCAGTTCTTTGGGTGTCCAAGGAAAGCAAACGCAGGGTAGGTCGGCTCTGGGCTGGATAGAGGCTGAGGCAGGCAGGCAGAGGAATGTCCAAAACTGTCATACAGTAATCCAAACGAGATGGTTGGAGTGACGGAGTGGATTGAGCTGGCAGCAAGGCACACCACGGCAGCAGGTCTCGCGGTGTAGGTCACACTGGTAGGTGCAACGATCTGGCGCCAAGGAGCGCCAAACCCAAGAATATATACTGCAGGTTTGCTGAGTGGAATTGGAAGCAGCTGTGCAGGTAAGTATCAGTGGGATTGCCAGCAGCTGCGCAGAGAGGTAGACTCCCAGCCACGCCCCTTGACGCCCAGGAGAGTAGGGTTGGGTATCGTTTGAATTTGAACGATTCCGATTCCGATTCCTTGTTTCGATTCCGGTTCCTAACGATTCTCGATTCCGATTCTTTTAAGAGGCAGGGTCAAAAAAGTTTAGATCAATTTTAATTCTATGAACTTTTTACTTTTTATGAACTTTACTATGAATTTCTCACAGGGCTGTTTTCAACTACAACATAAATATCAAATCAATTTTAAATATTTTTTTTTAGGACATTTTAAATGAGCTAGCTAACCAACGGTCTTTCTAAAGGGAATAGTCTGACCTTCTCCATCAATTGAAATGTAAAAAAAATTGCATCACAATAAGTGTATTGTGATTGTCACTAGCATTTTAGTAACTAAACTGAATTTTATTAGGTTTAGTGACATGTTACAATGTTTACATGGTACAACTTCTGGTAAGCTACTCTTTTTTTTATTATTTCAATTCAATTATTGTGATTTGATTTAATATTGACTACTTTGGATAAATATTAGGTACTCAAGATAGGCGTTAATTTAAAAAGTCTAATGCTGTAAACATACAGAGAGCCGTATCAGCTGGCAGTATTATTTAAGGTTAAAAATAACTCAAATTAAATATAATGCGTTATAAACGCATTATATTATATAACTTATATTATATAACGCGTCACAGCCCGCCAGAATGGGCGGCGTCAGAGCGTATATAAGGAGGGCTCGTAGGCTATATTCTCTGATTTCTGTCTTTTCATCGAAGCACTCGCATCGCTGATCTCTGAGAGGAAACCGTCGCCGTGGCCTTCTTGGATCAAGCTAACGAGCCAGCTTAGGACAGCCTGAGGAAGCCGGACGATCTCTTTGCCGCCTTCAGCCTGCCGTGCCAGCTCAGCTATCCGGCGATACATATCCTTCATTGATAAGCTCTTAGGCGTGTGTTTGCCTTTTTCTAACCTCCATCTCTAACATATTTCTCAGTCCCCTCCTAGTTCAGGCTACTGGGAATATCTATACTGCAGTAAACGAGCCTGTTACAGTACACGCACGCCTGCAAACATGATAACGCTCTCTGGCTACTCGCTCTCCCCACACTCTCTCCCTCTGTTCGAGCCGCGCAGACTGCGCCGCTCACAAGGGATTGCAGAAGCTGACAGTCGCGGGGTTAGTTTTCTTTACGTTACAAGAAAGCTACTGTCCCCGCGTCCGTCTCTCGCCTGTGATAGGAGGAAAGAGAGTGTTCGAGTCCCACCGAGGTTTGGCTACCGCCTTCTCACATTTCTCAGTCCCCTCTAAGTTCAGGCGGCTGGAAATATTAATATTGCGGTAAACGAGCCTGTTACCTTACACGCTCGCCTGCAAAACATGATGACGCTCCGGCTACTCTTCCCGCGCAAACTGCGCCGTTCTCAGGGATGTCAGAGCGGACGGTCACGAGTAATGCTCAGCACCCCGCGTGCCTCACTCACCGGCGGAAGGAAGAGGGAGATGTTTGTAGCCCCGCTGAGGCCGGGCCATTCTCCAATTCCCATACGTTTCTCAGCCCCCTCTGAGTTTAGGCGGCTGAAAATGTTAATGTTGCAGCAACGAGCCTGTTACAGTACACGCACGTCTGCACGCTATCGCCGACGAAAAACATGACCCGCACTCTCTTATGCTCGAGCGAACCGATTGCCTATGCACTCTTCCCCTGTGGCTCAGTGGCAGAATAACAGGTTTTCACACCAGAGACCCGTGTTCGATCCCGGCTCTGGCAGCAAAAAAAAAAAAAAAAAAATTTTTTATGCTGTTCGCTGATCCGAGCTCACGGCCAGCTTCTCACACGCAGAAAGTGAACCCGCCCCTCGCATCCTCCCTCTTGGTGCGCGAGGAATTATGAGAGCTTAAACATTTGAGCCTTCAAGCGTTTCACGCTGTCAGTCACCTAAGAAGATGACCGCAGATGTGGATTGCAGCCAATGAGTCAGTTACACAACTCGCTCGCCTGCACACAAATGCTGTTCGTACAGCGGCTCAGAAAATCTGGAAAAGAGTGTTAATTCTGGTTGTCCGGCTCACGCCGTCAGTGTTATGAGTGTAGTAAACATGCCCACGCCCCAGTGTTCATCACTACACACAAGCACAAATTCCCCTGTGTACCCCACAGAGTGCACTCATATGAAGCGCGCTACGGCCGCTCGAGTTATAACTGTAGGTCACGTGCCCACGCTTCGTGCTCACACCTACACAGTGTTCACTCTGTCTCACACATTCGGGGACCAGAGCATTCTGTCACCGGCCGTGTGCTAATAAAGAGCTTTGTGCCCGCTACACAGCACGCACACTCTCAGATAAACACACACGAGCCCGCCACCAGCGGTGTGTTAATAAAGAGCCCTGTGCCCGCTACACAGCACGCACACTCTCATGTGAACACATACGAGCCCGCCACCGGCTATGCGTTAATAAAGAGTCCTGTGCCTGCTACACAGCACGCACACTCTCATGTGAACGTGCACGAGCCCGCCCCGCTTCCGCATTGCGAGCCGTCACACATAACGCTCGGTCACAGCGCTACTCAGCCGGCTGCCGCCACTGGCGAGCCCCCGTCCCCCCTCACTGCCACTGCGCGACTCGCGCACACACCGCCGCAGGCTCCCCGTCCCGCGCTGTGCGGCGGGCGGGACCCGGAGGCGATTCGACCCCTAGCTATGAGTGCGAATGCATGGAAAGCTGTTCAGGGAGTGTCGAAGTGGGTACTAAGCACAGTGATAAAGGGCTATTCGCTTCAATTCGCTCGCCGCCCTCCGCGCTTTCGCGCTCGGGTCGAGACTCTAGTGGAAGCGGATGCAGCGCGTCTGCTTCACACAGAGATAGCGAATTGGCTGCGCAAAGGGGCAATAGAGCGAGTCCTCCCTCAGGCTACCGAGGCAGGCTTATACAGCCGTTATTTCCTCGTACCCAAGAAGGGCGGAGCACTCAGACCTATATTAGATCTGAGATATTTGAACAAAGCGCTCGTGAAACGACCGTTCAAAATGCTCATGACCAGTCGAATCCTCGCGCAGATTCGCCCGGGGGACTGGTTCGTCTCTCTCGATCTGAAGGATGCATATTTTCAGATCCAGTTTATACCCCGTCACAGGCCATTCTTGAGATTCGCCTTCGACGGTCAGGTATATCAGTACACCGTCCTGCCTTTCGGCCTATCCCTAGCACCACGTACATTTACGAAGTGCATGGATGCGGCGCTCGCACCCCTGAGATCAAAGGGAATGCGAATCCTGAACTATCTGGACGATTGGCTCATTATAGCGCACTCAATAGAGGAACTGGTTTCCCACAGAGAAGTGCTCCTCGGTCATCTGGAAAGCCTGGGTCTTTCTGTGAACTGGGACAAGAGCTCTCTAACCCCCAGCCAGTCTATCACTTTTCTGGGTATAGATCTGGACTCGGTGGCGATGACAGCCAGGCTGTCGGCACAGCGCGCGCGCTGTGTTCGACACCTCGCCGCATCCATACAGGTGGGAAAAGTCTTTCCCCTAAAAACCTTTCAAAAGCTGTTAGGCCACATGGCGTCAGCCGCAGCGGTCCTACAGCTGGGTTTACTTCGAATGCGCCCGCTTCAATGCTGGCTAAAATTGGAAGTACCCTGCAAAGCATGGATTTCGGGCCGTATTCCAATCAGAGTGACTCAGCGCTGTGTCTCAGCCCTGCAGCCCTGGCTGGCGGCCGAATGGTATCAGCGGGGAGTGACGATGGGAGCCATCGCACACCGCAAAGTGGTCTCGACAGACGCGTCCAACATGGGTTGGGGAGCGACTCACGAGGGCAGCCCGATTTGTGGCCCATGGTCAAAAACGGAGAAACGCCTTCACATAAACTGTCTAGAGATGCTGGTGGTCGAGAAAGCGCTGAAGCACTTTCTACCGCTTCTACGGGGACACCATGTACTAGTTCGCTCAGACAACATGTCAGTGGTGTCCTACGTGAACCGACAGGGCGGAGTCAGATCCAGATCCCTGCGGGCTCTCACAGAGCGCCTTCTAGCATGGGCTCAGGGCCCGCTGCGCTCCCTAAGGGCGGCTCATGTACCCGGTCGTCTGAACGACGGCCCGGACAGACTGTCCAGAGACAACGTTCCCCCAGGGGAATGGTCTCTACACCGCCAGACGGTGCATACGCTTGGCGTCGCTTCGGCGAAGCGGAGATCGACCTTTTCGCCACGAGCGAGAACGCTCAGTGCCAGAGGTTTTTCTCGATACAGGAGGACGCGCTGGCCCAGCGCCCCGCTGTATGCGTTCCCACCGATCTCGATGCTGCCTCAAGTGCTAGCGAGGATCAGGGAGGTGAACTGCGCAGTGCTCCTCATAGCCCCGCGCTGGGAGAACCAGCCGTGGTTTCCCGAGCTAATGAGTCTGGTGGACTCAGCCCCATGGCCGATTCCGGTGAGGAGAGACCTGCTCTCTCAAGCCCGAGGATCCATTCTGCATCCCCATCCAGAGCTCTGGGCTCTGCATGCGTGGAGAATCAACGGATACTCGTTGATCTGCCAGAAGGGGTGATTAACACGATCACGCAGTCCAGAGCCCCCTCGACGAGGCGGTTCTATGCGTCTAAATGGTCGGTGTTTAACAAATGGTGCGTGAAAATGGGTTCAAACGCTCAGTCCTGTGGAGTTCCACAGGTATTAAATTTTCTCCAGGAGATGCTGGACGCGGGCAGGTCCCCCTCCACACTCAAGGTTTATGTAGCGGCGATAGCAGCGTTCGCCGGCTTGGCGCGCGGCCGCTCACTGGGCAGAAATGAACTCATTACTCGCTTCTGCGCGGAGCCAGGAGGATGAACCCTCCTCGGCCGCCGTCAGTCCCTATTTGGGACCTGTCTCTGGTCCTAGAGTCCCTGAAAGTGCATCCCTTCGAGCCTTTGGACTCTGTGGAGTTGAAATACTTGACGCTTAAGACCGTTTTTCTGTTAGCTCTGGCTTCAGTCAAACGTGTGGGTGATTTACATGCGCTGTCCATCAGCGCGTCGTGCCTCGAGTTTGGACCTAACGACTCGTTAGCCATTCTCAAACCGAAGCACGGCTATGTCCCCAAAGTGTTAGGCACTCCCTTCAGGACCCAAGTCATTACCCTATCGGCCCTGCCGTCTTCCAGCAGTGAAGAAGGGGTTAACCGCCTTTGCCCGGTCAGGACGTTAAGGTGTTATGTTGCGCGCTCTGCAGCGTTCAGACTCTCAGAGCAGCTTTTCGTTTCGTTCGGAGGACGCACCAAGCTGATCCAGAATGCTGCAGCGCGTGTTCTGACAAGAACTAAGAAAAGAGATCATATTTCTCCTGTATTAGCTTCTCTGCATTGGCTTCCTGTAAAATCCAGGATTGGATTTAAAATCCGTCTCCTGACCTAAAAAGCTCTAAATGGTCAAGCACCATCATATCTAGAAGAGCTCTTTGTACCTTATTGTCCCACTAGAGCACTATGCTCCCAGAATGCAGACTTAATTCTGGTACCTAGAGTCTCTAAAAGTAGAATGGGAGCCAGAGCCTTCAGCTACCAGGCTCCTCTCCTGTGGAACCAGATCCTAGTCCGGGTTCGGGGGGCAGACAGTGTCACCACATTTAAGAATAAACTTAAAACTCTCCTCTTTGATAAAGCTTATAGTTAGGGAGTGAGGAGTTGCAGCGTCCGCCTAACCGGCCCACCTGCTTCTCTTCATAGTCATCAGATGTATGTATCGTATAATCTATAATATAGTGAGAGTAGAGGGAGGCAGGCCAGTACAGCCCGATCCGGTTGGGGAGAGTTCTAGCCCAACCAGGCTTCTCTCCTTAACCTGCCTCTTAGTTATGCTGTTATAAATTCTAGATACATTCTAGACTGCCAGATGACACACTTAGCTGCTCTCTCATCTCTCTTTTCATTTGTTTCTTTTTGTGTGCATCCTTGTCCCAGAAATGCAGGGCAGTGGTGGCCTATAGGTTAGAGGAAACCGGGAGGTCGTCGGTTCAATCCCCAGACCAACAGGATAAAATCTGGGTGGGGAAAGTGAAAGATCAGTGCTTGTCCCTCCCTCATTACCATCACTGAAGTGTCCTTGAGCAAGGCCCTTAAGGCCCGTTCACACCAAGCACGATAACTATAAAGATAACGATAAAGATAACTATATATGTGTCCACACCAGCGACCGATAATGGTCTTTTTATTCTAAGCAGGCGCGCGCCCGGATGATCCAGATCCATTTTAAATGCGCGAGACCTTTAAATTAGAATGGATTCTGATTGGCTGTCAGTGTTTTATCGTTCGACAGCTGGAAATAAATCGTTCTGAAAGTGATCCCAACGATATCGTTCCTCATATCTTTATCGTTATAGTTGTGGTGTGAACTCTGTTATTCTTTAATATGGAGAACGATTTTTAGAATTATATCTTTATCGTTATCTTTATAGTTGTCGTCCTTGGTGTGAACGGGCCTTTAACCTCAACCGCTCCAGTGGAGCTGCTCAGTGGCAGCAGAGTCAGACTGTGGTTGTACTGGGCAGCTTCCAGGTATGAATGTCTAACTGTGTGAATGGGATCAGGGTGTTCCTGCAAAAGAGAGGCTGCCTCTCAGGGAACCTCCCCAAAGTAAATAAAGGTAAAAAAAAAATATATATATATATGGTTTACTAACCTGGGACTACTGAGCTCTCTCAGTGTAAAAATGCTTGTTACTACGCCACTTCTGAGTCCTTATGTTTCTTCTTCGCGTAGAATATTGCCTTGGATTAGGGTGGCACCAAGATCTGGGTCGCCGTGGACCTGCTACACCCTGCTACGTGCTGCGATTCCCTGAAATGTCCGGCTGCGTCCACTGCATCCACCCATGCTCTGCTCCACTACATCCCGTAACGCCTTGCTGTGCCGTGCTATGACATGAACTACTACGACTACCATTGTAGTCACTGAGGTTTCTTCCTAAAAGGGAGTTTTTCCTCGCCACTGTCGCAACAGCCACTGCTAATGCTTGCAAAATTATACAGTGTGGTCTAGACCTACTCTATCTGTAAAGTGTCTCGAGATAACTCTTGTTATGATTTGATACTATAAATAAAATTGAATTGAATAAATACGATAACAGAGATGTGATGTCATTACATACAAGAAGTATGACATCACACTGAGCAGACTCTGTCCTCTGGGATGAAAACCTGATGGAGGCTCAGAGAGATGTTTCCTGTGAGAGTGATGCTTTCTCTACTCACCTTTACTGTGACCATACGTAGAGCCAGCACCCGTTCCATCTGGAGGTGGTTGATCGCTGTAGGAGATGAATCCAAAGTCTGCCGGCTATAAATGATGCAGAATGAAGAAAAGAAACATTATGATTTATTTTTAAATTATTGGGATGTCTAAAGAGGGGAACAGAAAAGTACCAAATCTACCGCTGCCAATCAAATACAACAATAAAACACGCTTTCTGGACACATTCTTGTTAAGACATGTTTAGGTCTGTAGGCTATGGTTAAACTGTAACAGAGAGGTGCAATCTATCACAAAACTCACGGTACGGATTGGATCCATTTTTGGATCAGCACAAAACAAGGGGGTACAATTTAATAACAATAACTATTAACAATAATACTTATTTCACCAGGAAAGTGCTGTTGAGTGACAAAATCAGATGAGAAAAGGGTATTTTTAAATAACTTTGAATGCACCACGAGATTTACCAGTTTCAAGTGAACGCACCATTTAGTCATGGCTGTTTTGTTTTACCAACGACAGCTGCAGACGGTTGTGCGTCCTGGTGTTAGAATCCTCTCCAGTGAAATACAGTCTCACTTTACACCGTTTATCTGTCAGCATTTAAACCGTGTTTAATACAGTTACTAGCTAACGCTAGGCTAACGTTACCTACTGCCAAGTGTCACGTTAGTGTTAACCAGTGTGACATGCAGCGAGCAGCAGAGAGCAGACCAGGCATTTAAGCGTCCGCGAAATGCGGCACTGAAATCTGCGTTGCTATACCGTCTGGTAGATACCAATGGTTTAGGCCCCGGGGCCGTAGTAGCACCTGATTTTAACCGTTAAGGTGAACAGAAAATTGCGTTGCGTGTATATTTTCACGGCAACCCTCCCTAGAGATTTCTCAGTCTACTTTGAATAACAGCGACAGTAAAAATAGATTTCAGACTTGTTATGGTTAAATCTTTTTAAATTGATGTGCGGTTCACATGCATTCTGAACTGTGAGTATTGATCTGTACGGACCACAGATCAACCATGGTCTGTTAACCACTACTGTAGCAGCCTGGGGGCGTTTTCAGGGGATCTGATGAAGGTTAACATAGTAACACGGTAGTTACAGCCGTGCATAATGGCAACTCAGTCAGGCACCGGCTGGCTGAGCATTCATTCACACACACACACAAACGCACACACACACACACACACACACACACACGCGCACACACACGCACACACACGCGCACACACGCGCACACACACACACGCGCACACACGCGCACACACACGCACACACACGCACACACACACACACACACACACACTGTTATCTCTCGCTTTCAAAATCTTTTTTGTGTGAAATGAGGCTGCCTTCAAGTGCAGTCGGACAAGTTGGTTGCCACTGTCACTGAAGTTCGAAGCTCAGAAAATCGTTTTCCCTATTATAATTAGTACAGACCATAATATTTGCAAAGGAATTGACCCCAGCCTGGTGGCCTGTTTTTCAACAATCTGTGGGCACACACACTGTTCCCAGCCTGTGGAAAAGATCTATTATTACACCTATTCCAAAAAAATCATGTCTAATGGATGATAACGACTATAGACCAATAGCGTTAAAGGGTTAGTTCGCCCATTTAAGACATGAAGTTGTATGCAATCCTTACCAGCACTATAGTGCATACACACTGACCCACTCTGTGGTCACCTCCCTGGTCAGAGTTCTGGCCGCTCGAAGTTTTTCAAGAAAGTATTCCCGGTTAGTTTCCGGGGCCTCAAAACTGTGCGTTTTTACGTGAAAAAATTATATGCGTTTCAAAGCTTGATTAATTTACATCACAAAAAACACTCCGGGCAAAATTCATACCTCAGTTTTAATCGGCACTATTTTCTTTCCATTTCTATCAATCCGCGCTGCTGTCAACGTCAACAGTGCGCACGTTCCAAACAGCTGTTCCATATAGTGTTTACACAATCGAATGACAACGACGTAAAAAGTAGCCTACAAAATTAACAATGGTGCGAACTTGTAAATTCCCAGGTTGTGACCACAAGAATGTGCCGGGATCACCGTT
Organism: Rutilus rutilus; assembly: GCF_951802725.1. NCBI lineage: Eukaryota > Metazoa > Chordata > Actinopteri > Cypriniformes > Leuciscidae > Rutilus > Rutilus rutilus. The sequence continues at coordinate 50,249,444 of NC_140212.1, read as the reverse complement.
CAGATTCCATCGTTTTCCTGTTTCGGATAGCTAACTTATTAGACCGCTTTGGCTGGTTGCCATCGGCTACTCTGCGGGAGCTAAAATATCCAGAATAAAGGATTTTCGTGTGTGCAGTGCTCACTTCAGAAAAGACGATTACATTCCCAACCAAGGAGAAAAAAAAAAAAAGATTTTAAAGAGTTTTGCTGTACCAGTAGGCCTACCACAGGTAAGCTCTATTTACTAACTTTATGATCCCATGTCTAAACTGTACGGTAAACAAGCTGATGTTTAGACTCCAGTGGAAATCACGTGAAAAGAGGTCTAATATAAAAACAGTATATAGGGATATATAACGATGGAATCTGAACGGTGATCCCGGCACATCGGAACGTGCGCACTGTTGACGTTGACAGCAGCGCGGATTGATAGAAATGGGAAGAAAATAGTGCCGATTAAAACTGAGGTATGAATTTTGCCCGGAGTGTTTTTTGTGATGTAAATTAATCAAGCTTTGAAACGCATATAATTTTTTCACGTAAAAACGCACAGTTTTGAGGCCCCGGAAACTAACCGGGAATACTTTCTTGAAAAACTTCCAGCGGCCAGAACTCTGACCAGGGAGGTGACCACAGAGTGGGTCAGTGTGTATGCACTATAGTGCTGGTAAGGATTGCATACAACTTCATGTCTTAAATGGGCGAACTAACCCTTTAACATCTGTTGTAATGAAATGTTTGGAAAAAATCTTAGTTCCCCTGCTTAGAGCCGATACTGACCCCCTGCAGGATCCTTTACAGTTTGCGTACAGGTACAGGATACTCAGGTTGTAAGGGTCAATAATACCCTATCAGATTCTAAATTAACACACATAGGTGCTCCGCAGGGTTGTGTGAGTTCACCTGTTCTTTTCACAATCTATACTAATGACTGCGTGAGTCTACATGCTGGAAATTACATTTTTAAATTTTCAGACGACACAGCCATTTTGAGCCTACTGTACAAAGATTCTGATCTATCTATCTCCCTATCATTTTGAGATAAAGAACTTTGAACAGTGGTGCGATGCCAACAAATTGATTTTAAATGTTAAAAAAACAGAAGAAATAGTGTTTGACCCCAGAGCAGTCGGCGCCCACAGTCCTGTTGTTATCCATGATACTCAAATTAAACAGGTGTGTTCATAAAGTATCTTGGCATCCATATTAATAACACGTTTACATGGCAGGTGCATGTTGACAACTTATGTACTAAACTCCAACAAAGACTTTACTTTGAGGAGACTCAGGTTGTATGGTGTTAGCAAAAAAATGATGACTGTATTTTACCAGGCTGTTCTGGAGAGCCTAATCAGGTATGGGATCCAAGCATGGTATGGTGACCTCTCTGTACAGTTAAAAAACAGACTTTCCTATTTTATCAAAACTGCCATGAAAATAGTGGACTGGAAAGACTTTCCATCGCTTCAAACACTATACGAGCAGTCTGTGTATCGAGGGGCACACAGAACACTGGCGGATCCCTCCCACATTCTTTATCCTGAGTATGTTCTTCTTCCTTCGGGCAAAAGGTATAGAGTGCCCAAATGTCGACTTAACCGATTTAAATACTCTTTTGTGCCTGCCTCCATTAGAATCCTGAATGACAATACAAGTTCAAAGACTTGATCGTTTCTGGTTAGCACTGATTATTTTATTTTATACTGTTTTTTTATTTACTAGTTTGTGTGATTTAAAATTGCAGCATACACACTGTGCCCAAGACAAATTTCCCTAAGGGGACAATAAAGTATATTGTATTGTATTGTATTGTATTGTATTGTAATATCTATCCATCAGTTTGAGTCATGGTTTAATTTTTTATCAAAATAGAAACAGAGCTGCAGTTTAAACATGAGTCTCACCATGGTTAGTTTAAAAATGGGCTTCAGGGTGTTTGCCAGGACACCGTTAGGATCATCGATGAGCTTTTTGTGATCTGTAGAGGTCTGCTTCTTCTTCTCTTTTGAATCAATGTAAATATATTCTAAACCATTAGTGTAGATCTCTTGCAGTCTGGGTGCCTTGTACATGATGTACCTGATGATAAGTAGAGAAGAGAAACATCAATGTGCAGAGAGGGCAGAGACTAATAATAATAATAATAATAATAATTTAAATATCTAAAAGTTTGTTAGAGAGTTTGCTTTTATCTTGAGCCTTTGTTTGTCTTGTGTACCACGCAGTAGCACTGGTGCAGATAAAGCAAAGCTACAGCAGCAGCGTTTGAAGGCTTTAGTGACGTGAGGACACCTTGTCCTATGCTGCACAGACGGTCAAACCTCTTAAAGGAACACGCCGACTTATTGGGAATTTAGCTTATTCACCGTAACCCCCAGAGTAAGACAAGTCCATACATACCCTTCTCATCTCAGTGCGTGCTGTAATGCTGTCTGACGGCTCCAGTGGCATCAGCCCATCACAGAACAGGCAGGCGAATGGTTCCAGTAATCCTACTGCTCCCAATAAGTGACAAAATAACACCAACATGTTCTTATTTATATGTTGTGATTTGTAGAGTCACAGCGTGTACAAAAAACACCGTAACATGAGGCACAGCCATCTTCTAACCGTAAACAAACTGGGAACTATATTCTCAGGCGGAAGAATATAGTACTTGGGCGGAGTGATATGCTCGCAGCAAGCCTGTCTGAGAATATAGTTCCCGGTTTGTTTACGGTTAGAAGATGGCTGTGCCTCATGTTACGGTGTTTTTTGTACACGCTGTGACTCTACAAATCACAACATGTAAATAGGAACATGTTGGTGTTATTTTGTCACTTTTGTCACAATTCGGAGCAGTAGGCTAGTTGGAACCAGTTACCTGCAGGATCTGCGCTAGGCTAAGCTAATGCTGGAGCCGTCAGACAGTGTTACAGCACGCACTGAGATGAGAAGGGTATGTATGGACTAGTCTAACTCTGGGGGTTACTGTGAATAAGATAAAGTCCCAATAAGTCGGCGTGTTCCTTTAAGGACAGTTCTTTTTCTAACTTCATGCGGTGTTTCACTGTCACTGACAGCACGTCTGTCCGCGAAAGACAGGTCGAACTGTGCTAGGGCCGCGCCCCCTCATATAATCACCATGAAGAAACTATACAAAGCTCCCTCAGCACTTCTCGGCTATCTTGGTTGGTTATCTGCTAAACAATTCACAGACGGGCCGTTAAGTACTACGTCACCGATCGTAGTTCCCGACCCAGTCTGGACTTGCTGAGCAAGTACTACTACTACTACTACTGAAAATTTGGTAATGAAATGTAGTTCCTTTTTAATTTCGGCACAACGTTACTTTTCCCAGGGACAAATTTGACAGCGACACTGCCTTCTCGGCTGCATGCTCACAAGCTCCACACAGGACGTGACAGAGGCTGGTAGCAGAGTAATCATGGCAAGTGAGAAGCAGCCAAAGCTAACTTTTGATGGTGTTTTAAGCTTCGTGGCTTTGAGCTCTCTGAGCCAGGCAGACACAAAGCTGACAACCTCAAAGATGGATGCAGTGGAGATGGGCTCATACATACACGCAGTGGACCGCTGCATGGACACGCAAGGATTTCAGCTGTCCCTCTGTGAGGAGGGAATCTGCAGTGGAGTTCAGACATTTCACTGATAAACCAGAGACTGGCTTTATGGTCAAAGATAGCTTTTGTATAATTAACTTCAGTCTCTGCCAGAGACGTCTGCTTTTAAAAGCAACAAAAAGTTACTTTCCATAGGGGGTAACTAAGTAAAGTAACGGATTACTGTTTTAAGAAGTAACGAGCAAACACTACTTTTTAAAAGTAACTTCCCCAACACTGTGTAAAAGACATAAGAAACCAGCTCTGACCCTCCCTTCCCTCTTGCTATGTTGTGTCATTATTGGCTGTATTACTGTAGCTACAAATCATTTAAGAACCCAACAACAGCTCTGGTGTGTGACTTCATTCTCCGGGTAGGACAGTAAATTAATCTAGGACCCCCACACTACAGCTTACGCAACCGATATCAGACACACACACACACACCACACTTTTCAGGTAAGAGGGCTCTAATTGCCTCGCAGGGTTGTTCTGTCCACAATCCAAAGATAATCAGTTTAACATTATTAGGCCACAGGGTTCAAATCTGACCGACGGAGATCTTCCCCCTTTTTTTCAGTAAAAAGTACATTAATGTAACTGCTTTGGGGCAATTTTTTATGTAAACATTGAAACTTTTAATAATGCAGCAGGTAAGAGGGAACCATGTAGAAATATCAGAGATAATTAGTTTTGCAACTGAAATATGACATTGAATCAGAAATTGAATCTGGAGTTCACTGCACTCTGCTAATTCTCCCATATGTTTATTGTTCTGCTGAAAAAAGAACAGAAATAAACTACTTCAAAGTAGTAGTAGTAGTAGTAGTAGTAGTAGTAGTAGTAGTAGAAGTGTTGTCTCACCAGTCCACTTCTCCATTGTTGTGGTCTCTGCAAGTCACTTGTCCGTCAGCGCTCCAGCAGAGCAGACTGACCATCAGGAAAATCCTCCACATAACTCCCTAAAACACACAATTACAGCAACAGTTACACCACCACATTCACTGACCATCAGGAAAATCCTCCACATAACTCCCTAAAACACACAATTACAGCAACAGTTACACCTCCACATTCACTGACCGTCAGGAGAATCCTCCACATAACTCCCTAAAACACACAATTACAGCAACAGTTACACCACCACATTCACTGACCGTCAGGAAAATCCTCCACATAACTCCCTAAAACACACAATTACAGCAACAGTTACACCACCACATTCACTGACCGTCAGGAAAATCCTCCACATAACTCCCTAAAACACACAATTACAGCAACAGTTACACCACCACATTCACTGACCATCAGGAAAATCCTCCACATAACTCCCTAAAACACACAATTACAGCAACAGTTACACCTCCACATTCACTGACCATCAGGAAAATCCTTCACATAACTCCCTAAAACACACAATTACAGCAACAGTTACACCACCACATTCACTGACCATCAGGAAAATCCTCCACATAACTCCCTAAAACACACAATTACATTAAACAGTTACACCGCTACATTCACTGGGCTTCGAGTTCACATCATCTTGTTTTTGTTATCGCTATTACAAAAGGTTTTAAAGCGCCCATATTATGCTCATTTTCAGGTTCATAATTGTATTTTGAGGTTGTATCAGACTAGGTTTACATGGTTTAATTTTCAAAAAACACCATATTTTTGTTGTAGTGTACATTTGTGCAGCTCCTCTTTTCACCCTGTGTTCAGGGGCCTGTTGCACAAAACCAAGATAAGGGATTAAGCCGGGATTTTTAAGTTATCCTGGATGAATTTAGCTTTGACTTGGTTGCACAAAAGCAGGTTGAATTAAAGTGCAGTGTCTGAATCTGTCTTCATTTCAGATCAACAAAGGTCAGTTTGAAAGATTTTCATCAGATTTTGAGAGACTCTAGTCACGCTCATCCAGCTCGTCATTTCCGGGTGAGTCCCGACGGCCCTGCTGCCGACTGAACACGTCAGGTCGGCCAAAATGAACGCTGACAGCCCCCCAGACTGAGTCACTGACCTCGCCAGACTGTCCCATGGCCGATTATCGGCCTGGTAAATTTGGGTAAATTTCCCAAGGAACATTAATTCCCTCTGCTCACTTTTATGGCAAAGTGTTATGGTTTCAGTGTTTTGCTTTGCATTTTGTTCCGTTTCTGTTACCTGTTGGTTCATTTCTGTTGTCTGTATCCGGTTTTGTAGATTTCTGTTTAGTTTTCTCCCTGTTTATTGTGTTTATCCCCTCTTGACTGTGTCCTGTGTTGTGTCACATTTCTGTGTTTAGTTGTCCTCATGTTTTCTGTCTGTGTTCCTGTTTCCTGTTTTATTTTGATAGTCTGCTTTCTGTCTTGTCATGTCTAGCTTTACTTGCGGTGTTTTCCCGCCTTTGTTGATTGTCCTGCCCCGCCCTGATGTGTTTCACCTGTTGTATCACCTGTCCCTCATTTGTTTATTACCTCATGTATTTAGCCTCTGTGTTCCCTTTGTCTTTTGTCAGATCATTTTGTGTCCATGCCTGTTCAGTTTGTATCCGTGCCCTTGTGTTCTCCCCCGTGACTTGTGTCGTTTCCCTGTGCCTGTGTGTGCCAGTTTCTCCTGCCAGTGTTTTTCCCATCGGTTTCTTTTGTGAGTTTCCGGTCTCTGTACTGCCACTTTTTGTTATAATAAATCCTCGAGGTCAACCACCTCCTGCCTGCCTGCCTTCCTCTGCGTTTGGGTCCACATTCCCTGCTTCCTCTTAACAGCAAAGTAGGCTAAATAATAATACATTTAATTTATACAGTGCTTTACATGGTAGGCTAAAAGACACTTTACAGTAAAGGCCCTTTCACACCGCATGCGTAACGAAAAAGCGAATAGTTCGTGTGCGAATAGTTCGCGTCAAAACCCATCACATGAGCCGCGTAAACACGGTCTCTATCTCTATCTTTGACGATTAGCTTTCTATCCCAAATGTAGTTTAGCCTGCTAGCCTACACAGCACAGGACTATACAACAACTAAAACTATCACACAACATACTCACAGTCGTGATGACCGAGTTGGTTGGCAATGTTACGCCACACAATCATTGTCCTTGTAGTATGCGTTTGGCTGAAGCCTTTTCTGTCGCCGCAAAAGGAAAAAAAAATCGACATCGAAACGAAAAAAATAAAAGTCGTTTTTTCGCCGCAGCACATTCGCGTTCGGTGTGAAAGCACTCATTACACAAACAGCTGATCAAAAAATAAAACCATCGCGCGAATTATTCGTGCGTCAAAATCGCGTCCAGTGTGAAAGGGCCTTAAAACCAGCACATTTAGCACATAAAAACAGATACAGCAATAAAACCAACAGATAAAACAAGCATATTAACGCAATTAAAACAGAATGAACAACTTTGTAAAAATGTGGAGTGACCAGTAAGATTTTTTTAAATCCATACCCATTCAGTTAGTCCGCTATTGTCTGTAAGGCTTTTTCTCTCCATTTGATAACAACAGCCGTATTTTCCTTTTCTGCATAATATGCTTCACCTCCTCATAACTTTCCATAATTAGTTGCTGCTCAGCGGGTGAAACATGTGCCACACGCGTATTCTCCATTTCTGCATCAGTAAATCTGTGATCGATACCGTGGTCTATTTAAGAAATCCGTGAACGTGCACTTATCCCAGCTATCTACTCCTGGCTTGACATAGCTTCACCTACTTATCCTGGTCGGCAAACGTGCAACTGATTAAGCCGCGATGAGTGGATCACACTAAGTCAAGCTGCGCTTTTTCAGTTATCCTGGATATCTTTATTCTACTTTTGTACAACAGGCCCCTGGTCTTTGTTTTAGCTTCAGAGTGAGACCTCTCACTTCTGTAACATCTTTTTTGGAGTCACACATGCTCAGTAACTAGGTAAGCTCACAATTACTAGCTAGCTGTTTCTCCAACTTCAGTCAGTACAAGGCAGGATTAGCCGGGAAACTTCTTCTAAAGGAGGGCGCACTTCACACTTAGCGAGGAATACCTGCAGAACAGGGACATGGAAGTAGTTCTATACAATTTATTTTGGAGATTAGGGTGAATTTGTGTGTGTTTTAGCAGTGTTTTGCCATTGAGAACAAGCTAGCATGCTAACGGTTAGCCCCCTAGGTAGGGCTGCACGATAATGGCTAAAATGATAATCACGATTATTTTGCTCAAAATTATAATCGCGATAATTAATCACGATTATTCTCATTTGAGAAACTACAGAGAAAGAGAAGAGACAGTTAACGGTTTTGCACGAGTATTTGCGCAAAATCCGAGCAGATTTGGTTTACACGAATTTCCCCAGCTAAGTGAGTAAACATAATAAATGCCAAGCCAGTGATTTGAAAGCAATGCCTGCCAAAGTTCATTTTTAGCCACATTTGGCGGGTGTTAATTTCAAACCATCAGACTTCATTTAACCAACTACAACTTCCTCAGACAGCAAGTCAATACAAATGGCATGATTTAACGTTAGATGAGCGCTTTGTGATGCGTCTTCACATTAGATCTTCTAAGCGACACATTTCGGTTGAAACTGAGACAAAGTAGGCTACAGATCCAGATCGCTCAGCAAATTTGTACTGCAAAGAAAAATAGTCTAACTTACTTGTTGATACACACTGAAAACGGGCAGTGGCTGTCGTTTTCAACTGATTCACAACACATCATGAAAACTGGTAAACTTAAACTTAAATGAAAACTTAAACTTCAAAAAATAGAACAGTGAAACTCATTTAGAAACAGATTTAGTCACACAAACAGCACAAGTGGCTTGTGAAGATACAGACTGGCTGTGTAACAATTTCATGCGAACAGAATATCGCTGTGGAGATCAGTGCTTTTTCCGCAGTGTAGAGCGCGCGCGCAGGGTTGCCAGATTGCACCGACTAAGTAAAACACGGGGCATAAAATGTAAGAGAAAAGCTCTGTTTGGGTAATTTGGGAGATTTAAGCTATTCAGATCTGGCAACCACAAACATCAATGCTAGTGGGGACTTGTTTACAATGAAAGATAATACAAATGTCTAATAAAAAAGCGTTTTCAGGATTAAAAACGAGCGGGAAAATATCACGACGATTTTTTAAAATTAATCGAGAGAGGCAGATATCGTTATCGCGATTAAAATACGATTAATCGTGCAGCCCTACCCCTAGGCGTCTCGGCTTGTGACGTAGAAAGCCGTGCCGATTTTAACCAGCTCACCAGGAGACTGAAGGCAGGACACATTCAGAAACTGTATCTCACTCAAAACAGCACGGATGATTTTTATCAAAGTTTGTGTATGTGTGTGGAAGCACCAGAGACACAAAATACCACAAATCCCAGAAAATGTGATTTTGTCATAATATGGGCACTTTAAGGCCCCGTTTACACGATGGGAAAACGCAGATATTTCCCTGCGTTTTGGCCTGTCATTTACACGAAAACGCCGTTTTTATCCCAGAAAACGATTATTTCTAAAAACTACGGCCAAAGTGGAGATTTATGAAAACGCCGGTTATGTGTTGCCGTGTCAACTGGGAGAAACGGGGTTTTAGGTTCTCAAACGTCACATTATGCGCCAGAAAATGCTTACGTCATGAACCTCGCGCCATGTCTGTTGTTTTGAAAGGAACAGGAAGTCGCTCGCTATTCGTTGTTGTCGATTTTGAGGATTCTGATTGGCTTGCATGGCTTTATCCTTCTCCCTACACTGCCGCCCATAGGTTTGGCATAGTTATGATGGCCCTCGACGGCGTATTTATGCGGGTTAATGTAAACGACAACTTTTTTGAAAACGATGGGGGGGAAATATTCGTTTCTCTAAATACCCGGCTATGTGTAAATGTGGCCTAAAGTAATTAATTAGTGAGGAACCTGATAGTCAATGTGTTACATTTAAAAATCCTTACTTTAGTACCAGACATTCATCAGTTTTTGATAAATTCACAGTTGGTATTTTTTTTAACATGACTTCATTCATTCACACAGTTACAACTTTTTTTGTGTGTGGCATTTTTAGGCCTTTATTTGACAGGACAGCTTAGATTTGAAAGGGGAGAGAGAGGGGGAAAGACATGCAGCAAAGGGTCGCAGGTCAGAATTGAACCCACTGCGATGAGGAACGAGCCTCTGTACATGGGGCGCGCCCTCTACCAGCTGAGCTAACCAGGCTCCTCTAGTAAACATCTTTATTGTAAACTGCTGGCTGCTGTTTTGTGTTTGTGGCGCCTTCAATTTCAGATTTGAGTGAAACTGACTGGATATTATGCATATTTATACATATAGCATATCACATTATTCCATATGGCAAATATTAAGGAGTACATCATTAAACATTTCACATCAATGGACGTCTATTAAACATGAAGACAGACTTGATCCAACCTGTGATCCATACCTGTGTTTTTAAAGTCCTGGTCAACCCAGGAAGAGGTCCAGAGAAATGGATCTGAAGTTCCTGAAGCTTGGTGACGGGGTGACTACGGACACTGTCTGGAAGAAAGAAAATAATGAATCATATGAAGGTAATATAGCATCTTCAGCTATTAGTTATGTCAAATATATTAATAAAATGTAGAATTTAAAATAATCCAAGATATATTTTTTTTTTTATGATTAGCAGTTTATTAGATTTTCCAAAACATTTTACACGCAAATCAGTCATGAAAACAAATAAAACCAAACATACAACAAAATAGAATGAAAGGAAGACATAACATATCCATAGAAAAAAATATAATAAAAAATAAATAAATAAATAAATAATAATAAAAATATTGCGAATACATTAAGAAAAAAAAAAAAAAAAAAAAAAAAACACCAATAACAGTGATGCCCAGAGTCCTTGAGTTTGCAACCTTGTCTATATGTAGGTACAGTAGTCAATCAAATGTGTCCGACAATCCTGTTACAGAGTTAAATTATATGTTTAAAAGCCAGAACGCCATTAAACGCCCAAAGTATACGCATGATACTTCCCCCATTTCAGGTTATACTCCTCCACTTTATCAAGCAACCTATAGGACAGTTGTTCAAGAGAAGCCAGCTGACCCAAAGCAGCACACCACGCATCCGGTGTAGGTGCGGAGGGGGCTTTCCATTCTTTGACCAGAAGTTTCCGGCCTAACATAAGGACAGACTGGGTCCAGTTAGAGAGTGGAGGGGTCAAATCGCTTAAGGCAGAGGGGTCCCCCAAAATAAACAAACTAGGGGTGAACGGGATACTCTGGTCGACAATTTTCTCAACAACTGTGTGCATGGAAGACCAAAAAATTATTGGGCAACTCCAAAGCATGTGTACTAGGGTACCATTTTTGTCCTGACACCTCCAGCAATCGGAGTTCTCAACCAAACCAACCTTATGCAACCTGGATGGTGTCCAATAAATTCTATTTAATATTTTGAATTGGATAAGTCGCGTTCGCAGCTCCCTTGAAATTTTTGCCCCATTGCCCCATTCTGCATCTGAAAAAGACACCTTTAGGTCAGTTTCCCACGTAATTTTAAGGGACAATATATTAGAGTCCGAGGCCGTAAGGATCATAGCGTAGTACACAGAGGCTTCATGACCGCGCCCATAAATTGTTAGAACCTTCTCTAATAAGTCGCCACTCGGGAGAACTAATGAATGGGAGCCGAAGACCTGCCCCAGGAGGTGTCTCAACTGAAAATACTTCCATTGTTGATTACGTGGTAAGTCAAATTCCTGTCTAAGTGCCTCAAAAGATTTTAATGTCCCATCCTGGTACAAGTCTCCGAGCACCCTAATCCCTTTTTGCAACCAGAGCTTCCAAAGGAAGGGAGATTTATTTATACAGAGTTTGGGATTACGCCAGATCCCGGCAGACTGGTGTAGATACGGATCAAATTTAAAGATCTTAGCTACTCTCTTCCAGACCCACTGAATGTGGGAAAAAATGGGATGTGACTGATTCTGTTGGGATAGTTTTGCTGTGATGTATTCTATGGGTGTGAGAGGGGAGGACACCACACTTTCAAGGTGAAACCAAGGGGGGGCTCTCTCGGGGGGCAAGGACCACCGTGCCATGTGCCTAATGGTGAACGCATAATGATAAAAAAGCAAGTTGGGCACACCTAATCCTCCTCTATCCACTGGCCTCTGCAGCTTTCGCAGGTTCATCCTAGGACGTTTGTTATTCCATAAAAAATTATTACAAAGTTGATCAAATTGTTTGAAATAGCGCAACGGAATTTGGACTGGAAGAGCCTGAAGCAAGTAGTTAAATTTAGGAGCACAAATCATTTTAATGATGTTCACCTTTCCCCACATAGAAAGATACAAAGGAGACCACCGCTCTACATCGGCCCGCAGTTTGTCCAGTAGGGGGTCAAAATTTGTTTTAATGAGATCCGCCAATTTAGAGGGGAATGTTAACCCCAGATATTTAATGCCTTTCTTAGGCCAGGAAAAGGTGCCAGCCTGGAAGAGGGATTTGGGACAATATGATGTGAGAGGAAGAGCCTCAGATTTTGTCCAGTTGACTTTATAACCCGAAATGAATGAAAACTTGTCAATAATTTTAAATAGTGATACAAGAGAATGTTCAGGATCTGAGACAAACAAAAGAATATCGTCTGCATACATCATCAATTTATGACATTTGTCACCAATTTGTATGCCTGGGAATGCAGGCTCTCTACGTATAGCAACCGCTAGCGGTTCAAGTGCAACTGCAAAAAGTAGTGGAGAGAGAGGGTCTCCCTGCCTCGTTCCTCTTTCCAGATCAAAAGGAAGGGAGATAATGCCGTTTGTGAGCACTGATGCCGAGGGGTGAGTGTATATGAGCCTAATCCAAGCTATGAACTTTTTACCGAAGCCAAAACATTCCAGGGTGGAGAGCAGATAATGCCACTCCACCCTGTCAAACGCCTTTTCGGCGTCCAGCGAGATAGCAGCAATGGGAGAGGTATTATCCTTAGTGGCCCACATAATATCAATAAGTCTTCTGATGTTGTCAGCAGAGGAGCGTGAACGTATAAAGCCAACCTGGTCAGGATGGATCAAGGAGGTTATTACCCTGTCCAGACGATTATCTAAAATTTTAGATAGAATTTTACTGTCGCAGGAGATTAAACTAATAGGTCTAAAATTTTTACAGTCTTGAGGGTCTTTTCCCTCCTTCAATATAAGGGTGATAATGGCCTCAGATAATGAAGGAGGGAGTTCACCCTTCTCAAGAGCTTCATTATAGGTGTCTAGGAGTAATGGTGCAAGTTCCTCAGCATACGCTTTATAAAACTCAGCCGTAAAGCCATCAAAGCCTGGTGCTTTACTTGAAGGAAGGTGTTTAATCACGTCACTTATCTCCTCAATAGTAACAGGTGATTCAAGACGTTCAAGCTGGTCCTCTGACAGCACCGGCAGATCAAGACCTGACAGAAAAGATGAAATGTCCTCTCTATCCCCTCCCGACTCTGAAGTATAAAGATTTATATAAAAGTCTCTAAAAGCTGAATTAATCTCCTTGGGATCAGTCAGGACAGACCCATTGTCCCCTTTAATAGCAGGAATGGTACTCATTGCTTCCTTTTGTTTAATGTACCTGGCAAGTAGTCTACCCGCCTTGTCACCTTCCTCAAAGTATTTCTGCCTTGCCCGAAATAGAGAGAATTCTGCCCTCTGGGTCATAATTGAATTAAACTCATACTTTAGTCTAGTCAATCTGGTGAGATTATCAGAAGACATATTTTTTTTTACAGTTTGATTCTGCTGTTGTGATCTGTTTTTCAAGCTCCTGGAGTTTAGCATTGTTTTCCTTCTTCCTAAATGACGAGTATTGAATTATGTGGCCTCTCAAAAATGCTTTCAAAGCCTCCCAAGCTACCCCTGCTGACGGAGCCGTTGGAAGATTGGTCTCTATATAGAGGTTAATTTGTGATCTAAGTGATGCCTTAAAGGTCTCATCTAATAACAGACTAGAATTTAATCTCCATCTTGTTGACCTAGCTGGCTTATTAAAAGACAGAATATGAAGAAATATTGGACTATGGTCTGAGATAACTATATTACCGATGTCGCTCGCTCCCATTGCTGATACCAGCGACTGAGACACCAAAAAAAAGTCTATTCTGGAAAATGAGCTATGGGGTGAAGAGAAGAATGTAAAATCTCTCGAAGATGGATTTTGTAGACGCCAAATATCTACTAGACCCGATGCTCTGGACATATCTTTGAGCACTGTGTGTGCCCTAGTAGTACGGGTCGACGGTGAACTACGGTCTAATATAGGGTCCATTACCTCATTAAAATCCCCCCCCATGATAATTGGATAGTCCCCTAAAGCATTCAGTTTCTTCTCGAGTAGCCAAAAAAATTCAGGATCGTCACTATTTGGAGCGTACACATTTGCTAGTATAATACTATTCCCCTGAATCTCACACAGCGTCAACAGCATTCTCCCTGCCTCATCTTTACTCTCTTTTAAGCATTTAAATTGTAGTTGCTTGTTAACTAGAGTAGCTACTCCTCTGCTCTTACTACTGCCACAGGCAGCCGCCACAAAGCCCACCCAATCACCCCAAAGTTTTTGAGATTCTTGTGATAATAAATGGGTTTCTTGCATAAATACAACATCACATTTTTTAGATCTAATGAAAGTTAATACCTTCCTCTTCTTTACATTATTATGAAGGCCTCTGACATTCCAGCTCATAAGCTTTAAACCTTTAGTACTACTAGCTGTAATAATATAAAATGAGTGCTATACAAATTGCGCTGTACCTTCCAAAATGACTCATTTATGAGAGACATCACAAAATAATAAGAGACAAAAAACACGTTAAATTTATACAAAGCAACAAAAATGCATCTGAGAAGCCAGACGCTTACACTAATCTTATTTTGGTCCGTGACACTCTAACTTGAAGCCGCTATGAACATGCCCCGCCCACCCCGCACCCATTGCCCTGCCCAGGACAGGCAGTGAGGACACCCACCCTCCTAACTGCCCAACACTGGCATAAACATGAACATTATTAACAAAGAGGAAGATATTTTAAAGCTTAAACAATGAGTTAAAAAAAAAAAAAAAAAAAAGATTTGAAATATATAATAATAATAATTATAATAATAATAATAAATAAATAACTAAATAAATAAACCTTAAGTAGCCCATATGCGTAAACCCAAATAATGGGCAAACGTTGCAAGGACAAGAACTGGGATGCCTCACCTATAAAGTCTCAGTTTACACCGAAATATAAGCAGCAGTGTTGTCTTGGACCATATTTAGATTTTACTAACCTCCAGGTCCCAAAAGGATCCCCCTCCTCTCCTGAGGGGACAGAAATAAAATAAATAAATAAAATTAAAGTCAACAGAAACATCCTCTGAATACCCCAACAACAGGATCCAATGACTCAACTTGAGAAATGCGGCTTGTGATTTCAGCTAGTTTGCTGTCAGTTGCACTAGTTGTCACCCAGATAGCCTCCAGCTTCTTGTCATGAGCGTCCGATTTTTCCAGGATTAATGCAGTGAGTTTAGCAAACTCTTTGGCTACATTACCAGGGATGGAGCTAGCATCCGGTTCAACAACGTCGGGCTCGTCATGAGGCTGCGGTTTCTTCAGGTTAGCTTGGCTAGCATTAGCCATTTCGTTAGCCTTCGCTCCACTGGAGCCCGCTTTCGAGGGATTTGAAGTGCTTCTGGTGTTATTTGGCATTGTTGCATATAAAGACAACTTTTCACACAATAACTCGCATAAATATGGACTCTTTGTCAAATTTAAAAGTAAATATCATGCGGGGATGGGCACAGTCCTTCCTCAAGCAGCCATTCTCGTCGATCGCGTCACGTGACTCCAATCCAAGATATTTTAAATGAACAAAGACATTTGCATGACTGTTTTTCTACCCCCCTCTTTCTACCACAATGACCATTTGGAGTTCCTAAGGCACTGAGGGGCTGATAGTGATCTAGGCTTGCAGGCCAAATGTTTGTACTTTGGGGGTTGATGAATTGTCACACCTTTAGTACAGTGGTGGAAGTGTAATTATCTGATTGGTCAGTTTGAATGTCTCACAGTTGGGTTTTAGTCACATGGTCAAGGAAAGGATAAAACAAGATTGTAACTGTTGCTCTGTCTCTTTGATGCTCGGGCTATCTTCTTCTCTGGGTCCCTTTCTTGGGGCTCTCTCCTTTTGCCTCCCCTTTTCTTTGTCTCTCTCTCTCTCTCTCTCTCTCTCTCTCTCTCTCTCTCTCTCTCTCTCTCTCTCTCTCAGGTAACATTTTTCACTATTGTAACTGCGCTTATTTCCGTTGTTGGTATAAGTGGCAGTGGGTGGTATAGACAAGAAATGTGCAGTTTTCTACCATCTTGCCAATAACGTTTCTTTAGTCATTCGGCAGTTCTTGCAGACTGAACCACTGCAGGAATTCCACCCTTACAGATGGTGCCGAAACCCGGGCATAGACGTTGGAACAGGGGGGGCGGGGGGGGCGGCCCCCCCCCCACTAGGGGTCAGCCAGCCCCCCCCTCCCCGTGTGGGCCCCACGTGTGCAGGGGCCTCGGATTGGCCAGACATTTTTATGTTCATAGGCTGACCTATCCGCGATCGCTCTCCATGGTTCTGACCAAAGAAGAGCGCTTTGGAATCTCCATTACGCATCATACCTGGGCTGCGTTTCCCGATAACGTTGTCTCTTAGCGCGCTACAAAGACTCTTAAGGTATAACTTAACTAAAGGTATAAAGGTATACGATAGGCGTCTTCAGGGCTATCGTCCACTCGCAAGGCAGAGGCGCTGAGAGGCAGAGGCGCTGCCGCCCTCCTAGCAACGGCGCTGGTCACGCTAGCTGCGCTAGCCGCGCTAGCACCCTGGGGTGGCAGAGACGAAGATGTGCTTGGTGATGTGGATCTCAGCTCTCTTCATCTCCTGGTTGCAGCGATGACTCCGAGACTGTACGCGTTTAAGGTACCTAAACAACGACGGTTGCAACAGGGCTGAGGGCTGGGTTGGAAAATATGTGACGTCATTATGTTTTTTAATTTAATCAGTGTTGATTATGAAAATGAGCATGCAGCATGCATGAAAAAAGATATGATACATTTTGAGATGTGCAATATATCTTGGAGACTTGGAGTGGGTAAAAGTAAAACATGACCATTTTTTGACTTCATTGAGTTTTGTTGTTAAAAATGTTGTTTTACTCACTGTGGTTTAATAAATAAACATTAAACTTAACTGTCTGTGTGATATGCTTGAAGTGTTTTATATTTATGGATTTTATTGTAGCCAAGTAAAGTATTAGCGATGATTTGAGAGGCTAAATTGATCAAACATGTTTTACTCGCTGTCGGCTCAGCTGCTTGGTCATTTAAAAAAAATGCTCAAAACATTTGTCTTAATTAACTTAATAAAGCTGCAAATAGGGCAGACTGCCGCTGTGAAAAAAAAAAAAAAAAAAACGGGCTCGGGTCGGACTCGGGCTGATAATTCTAATGATCTGTCGGACACGGGTCAGGCCAGGGCCGGGCTCGGGCTTAGATTTGAGGCCTGTGCAGGGCTTTACACTAATGGCTTAAATGAACAACTACTAGTCGACTAGAAAAAAAATGTTGTTCGAGGCAGCCCTTATTATTTTAGAACCAGGCTCAGGCCATTCTGGGTTGAGCGAGCGACCCTGAGCGGAATGAACGAGCGGAATATTCAGAAATGCGCTCTCTGCTCACGAGCTCTGATCAGAACATAACATAACCAGCTTTTTAAAAGTTTTTAAAAATAAACATTTAGACTAGTTTAGCACAAATTATGAGCTTATTGCCGATTTTTTATAATTCTTGACAAAATTAGAATATATTAAAATATGTTTTTTTTTTGTTTTGTTTTTGTACAAAGAGTAGCCTAGGGGCCCCTGACCACCTTAATCCGCCCCTATATGGGCTATACATACATATATATGTAAATACAGAATCTGAATTAAAATGTGTTTGATTTAAGCCTACATTTCAAAATTTTGCGTCATAAAATTATATCGCGCATACAGCTCAACTAACGCGATCGTTATAAAGGTGTTTAAACAACAATACACTTCCACTTGCATGTATTTGACAATCGGAATATCAGATATTTTATGCCATAGCTAACACATTTGTGAATATTCTGAATAAAAAAGGATACATGACATAAAAGCAGATCATCATTCATTCAGTGCTGTTGCTGCTGCGGTGTGTCACGTAACAAGCAATGACGCGTCACCATGGAAACCATAAAATAACAGTCTCGCCTTGAAAAACTTGTGTGAAAGTTCCAGAATCTCATTATCATAGCCGCAGCGGAGACATAATTTAAGGTCGCGAGTCCCGCAAGAATATGACACAAAAACGTATTTCAAATTTCTTTTCAAAAGCTCCCACAGCAAAGCGAATAAGAGAAGGGGGGGCAACATCACTGGATTTGACATCCGATTCATCATTATGTGCAGCACCACCGGCAGAAAGCCGCCGGGATGATGAGCAGCGGCAGCTGACTCAAGCGAGTGAACCCACCACCGCCACCCTCACTACGAGCCACCCTCATCCCTCGTCGCCACACGCGGATAGTCAAAAAGCAGATACAGGTGCACAGTCCTTCAGGCCTCCGCCTGATTATAATTTTCCAGTTAAAAAAAAAAGTGGGGAGAGCTTCGCACGCAGCTGTAGGACATCCTGGTTCCGAGAGTGGAAGTGGCTGGAATATATTTCGGACAGTGATGGCATTGTGTGTGGGGTGTGCAGATCGGCTGTCAAAAGTAAACTGCTGTGCCCAACCACCGACAGTTTGTTTTTAAAAGATAAGGGATTTTCAAATTGGAAAAAAGCAACAGAGAAAATCAGAGACCATGAGAAATCTAAAACTCATTTAGATGCAACCCAAAGATTGGCAGCGTTGAAAAACACTCCAATAAATGCACTACTCTCTGACGCCAAGGCAAAGGAGCAGAGAACAGCGCGGAAAATCCTCGAACTTATTTTCAGCTGCGTAAGATTCTTGGGGCGCCAGGGGCTTCCACTGCGGGGATGCCAATCGGGATGGAGTCTTATGGCAGCTAATGCAGGAGCGAGTGCGCGATGATCCTGACCTTGATAAGTGGCTGAAAAGGAGAGACAACTGGATGTCAAACAACATCCAAAATGAGATTCTGGAACTATTTGCGCATGACATATTGAGAACAATTGGAGCAACAGCATCAAAAACTGACTTTTTTGGGTTAACTGCGGATGGGACAACAGATATCAGTGGCAAAGAACAATTTTCAATCAGTCTGCAGTTTAGCAATGACCACCTAGAAGTTCAAAATTTCTATCTTGGCTTTTACAACGCCCCTGACACAACGGCTGAAACCTTATTTCTGTGCATAAAGGATGTCCTGTTGCGCCTCCATTTGCCACTGGAGCGACTGAAGGGCTACTGCTTTGATGGAGCCAGTAACATGTCAGGGAGGTTCAATGGGGTGCAAGCTAAACTGAAGGAAGTATGTCCCGACTCTGTTTTTGTCCACTGCGCAAATCACTCACTGGATCTGGTGCTGCAAGAAGTGGCTCGTGAAGTGCGTCTTGTTGCTGATACACTAAACTTTGTGCGTGAAGTCACTGTTATAATCAACGATTCAGCAAAGAGAAAAGCATTGTCTCAGTCCCTATTTGGAGCCGGAGACGTTGTGAACTTGCTTGGCCTCTGCCCAACTCGGTGGTGCGTCAGAGTTGTGTCACTGTCACGTTTGCTGGCCTGCTACGGAGAGATGATACAGACTTTCAGATCCTTGGAGAGTGACAAAGCTGTGAAAGGGGACACCCGTGCCAAAATTGCAGGATTGTTAACAAAGGCCACAAATATGCACACAGTGTTTGGTTTGTTTGCCTGCGTAACCCTATTTACCCCATGTGAAGCAGTGGCACGATCACTTCACGGAACCAAAGTCACAGCTCTAGGATCCATGGAAGCTGGCAAACTCCTTTGCAAACAACTGGGCACACTGCGACAGGATGAAACCATCACTGACCTTGTGGCCAAGACCAAGCAATATGCAGAGCTTTACGGCCTGAAGCCGCCTCATCCAGTGCGCAGCAGCAAGACACCTGCACGCTTTCGCTATACACAAGAGGAGGAGGCCAATGACCAAGAGTGCAGCAAAGTGGAGGGTAAATGTTTTTAATAAAAAATATACAGTTGGTATTTTCAGTTGTAGTAGGCTAAGGTATTTATGTTATATTTCTGTATTCAGTGTATCCGAACGTGTGGAAAAGGGAGATGTTTGAGGCACTGGACCTGGTGCGCTCAGAAGTGGAGAGGCGTTTTGACCAGGTCGGAATCCAAGTTGCTGCAGGGCGAGAGCAGGTGATCATTGAGGCAGCTCAAGGAAAAAAAGTTAATGTGACTTCTCTGAAACTCACCGGTTTTACAAGAGAGCGACTAAGTCATGAGTTGGACATACTGCGGGATATCTGTACAGGGCGTGAAGTTAACACAATTCGGGATGTTGTGTCCATTCTCCAAACCATGCAACCACAAACCCGTTCCATGCTGTCAGAGGTGGAAAAACTCATCAAACTATGCCTGTGCCTGCCCATATCTGTCGCTGCATCAGAGCGCTCCTTCTCGGCTTTGCGCAGGTTGAAAACCTGGCTGCGTAACACCATGTCACAGGAGAGACTAACGCACCTGGCCATTATGAATGCCCACAGTGATCTCCTGGATGAAATCGATGTCTCGACTCTGATAAAAAGATTTATAAGTCGAACAACTGAAAGAAGATCCACCTTTGGAAATGCATGAATTAATTTTTTTGTTTTTTTGCTTTTTGAGTAATGTATGTGTCTACTAGCATGTTCATAGCTTTAAATGTTTTGACTGTCAATGCTATTTCAAAATAGGGCTCTATATGTTCGTTCAGTGGCTTGATATTACCGGTATGAATTTTCACGTTCCAAACGATATGAAATGTTGTGAAAATAAAACAACTCGCCCTCGTTCATTTCAGGGGTTCTATTTAATTACCATTTATGCATTTCATTCATTGCGCCTTGACACCAGTTCAAAACGGAGTCCCAAAAGTCCGCGTAAGAAGCATAACACGTACAGACTCCATGTAGGCCTATGATTCGCTCTTTTGTTGTTCTGTTTTCTTTCAGGATCAAAAATACAACAAATTAAAGCGTTTATCTCTGTATTTCCGACTGATGAGAACTATGCATATCCATTCATAAATCAGTCAATTTTGTATTTTATTATGAGATATTTTATTCTAATGTGATCAGTGACTCAAGCACTGATGGACAAAAGAGCGCGCATTTCGACATTTGCAGTAAAAACTTTTAATACCATTATATTGAAACGTCTGTTTACATACTCCATTAATAAAGGAGTGCAGACATTGGAAAAATATCAGTCCACATGCGTTTTATATTTAATATGAGGGCATGCATTTAATAGACATGCATGCATGCGTGACACAAAAAATCTTTAACTTTTAGGTAGCAAAATATTTTTAGTAATTCTGTCAATTACACTAAGGTTATTACATTGTCTGCTATATTTGCTTCTTATTTATTAAATACACTCTCAGAAAAAAAGGTACAAAAGCTGTCACTGTGGCGGTACCTGTGGACTAATATGTAATCTTTAGGTACAAAAGTGTACCTTTTGAAAAGGTACCACCACAGTGACAGCTTTTGTACCTTTTTTTCTGAGAGTGTACGGGCAATTGATTGATAAAACATTGATCAAAATTAAGATACAATTTATAAAAAACGAATATCTTTTAAAAAGAGTTTTCTATAAAACAACACTTAATGAAGTCGTCAAAATTATGTTTTACCAAAAACAACGCCGTTGCTGTGAGGGCACCAGTGCCTCTGCCTCTCAGCGCCTCTGCCTCGCGAGTGGATGATAGCCCTGAAGACGCCTAGCAATGATATACCTTACTTTTAGTGGTAGAATATCTTTGGTTAAGTTATACCTTAAGAGTCTTCGTAGCGCGCTAAGAGACAACGTTATCGGGAAACGCAGCCCAGGTATAATGCGTTTCATGCGTAATGGCGATTCCAAAGCGCTCTTCTTTGGTCAGAACCATGGAGAGCGATCGCGGATATGTCTGTACTATGCACGGAAACTTTTAACAATGCAATAAAATATTTAAAGAGCATCAAGCTATTAAAATCTATATTATGTATACGAACAGATAATATAACAGTAGGCTATATTAGTCAATATTTTTTTATTAGGTTAAGGTTTTTTTATTTAACGTTTTTAATTTAAGGCCTACCCACAATTGGTCTGGCCCATCCAAAACTGGAATCCTGGCGCCGTGCCTGGGCCACACTGAGCTGTGCGTAACGCCCATAGACGTGAAGTAAACGAGACAGAGGCTGTCCTGTACTGTCTGAAATGGTTAACTCTGTGGCGATGCATGTGCAAAACAGATTTAACTAATCACAAAGTAAATCAGGATACATACAGCCTACTATAGGCCTACACTAACCCCCTCCCCCGTCCACCCACCCAAGAATCCCGCCCCCCCTCTCACAATATAGTTCCCACGTCCCTGAACCCGGGATCCCTTGCAGTGAGTTTTCTGAAGTTTACTGTGGTCGGTCATCAGAATGAGGACATTTTTTCACAGTTGATTTTGTGAATGGATTAAAGCTGACCTTCTGACCATGGAATGGGTAAGTCTGTTTTCATTGTTTAATGGTATGATAGGAAATGTCTTCATTTGCATGAATTGAATGAAACAGAATTTAGAAGGTTTTGAATAGCTTTAATAGTCCCATTACTGTATAATTTGTAAATATTGTGAATATTCAGATCTCCTCGGGGATGGAAGGGAAAAAATCTGATAACAGTGATGTATTGTTTGCTTTATGGAGCAAAAAAGTTGAGCCTACTTTGTGTAAACTCAAGAAAGAGTACATTGGAATTAAATGTCCAGATGAGGAAATGCTCCAATGGTGGGACACAATAGGCAAACATCAAAAGAAATCAAAACATGCTGAAATAATTGAGGCTTTAAACTTCATAAGTTTTACACGGCTACGTGAGTTAACAACATGTCTATCTTCAAGTATAGATGCTAAATGTAAAGAAGTGCAATCTAAAAATGCAGAGGCACTAAAGTCTGAGGCAAAGATTCAAGATCTTCAAATACAGCTAGATAAGTTACTAGCTGAGCAGTTTGCCCTGACTGAAAAGTGTAAAAATCACAAAGAGACCATTGCAGAACTCAAGGCTAAGCTAAATGCTAAATTGTCTCCCAAAATGCTTAACAGCGATGGGACTAAGAGGCATGTTCACTTCTTAGAGGAGGTGACTAGCTCTAATGAATCTGAAACGTTTAGTTCAGAAAATGCATGTGCAACTGTCAAAGAAAGTGTGCCTATTTCAGTTCTTAAGGTGATGCAACACCGTAATAGCTCAGAGTCATGTACCAGAACGCATGGTGTACAAGCATTAGAGAGTCGTGAAAACCCTCAAACTCCAGGAGAACGTAGCAAACATCCCTATGGTAAAGAAAGCAGGTTTTGCAGTTCCTGTCAGAAAATAGGCCATACAGAGGGAAAATGCTGGTCACTGGGAAGGGGCAGACCTCCTCCTTATTTTCAGAAAAATAGTAAACCACTTTCTAAGAGCAAAAATCAGCGATCTGCACGCACAGGTAAAACTCTTAGTGAGTTAACTGCTTTGTTCATGCAAGGCCTTCAACTATTAACTTCACTTGCTAGTGGGTTAGCAGCCCAATAGCAACAAGTTTAATAGTTAAACATCCAAATTGCAATGATCCTGTTTGTATTTTAAAATGTGTAATTGTGCGTAACACATTGTGCTCATAGAACACACGTTATAGTTGTTTGTGCTACATATGCACATAGGCTAATTAAGTTTATTCTTTAAAACACATGAATGCTTTACTGTAAGTGTTGTATGAAACACTTAGGTTAAAAGGTTGTAGATGCTAAGAATTCTAGGCCATGTATCTTGTGTAAACTGAATAATTGTTTTACTGGAATTGCATAGCGATTTCAAGTTGCATGTGTGACTATGTTGAATTTGTTTGTCTCCTTAGTGGAAAACTCTGCTATTTTTCCATATAGCTGCAGTTAAACCACGTAAAGGAGCATAGAATTGCCATGTGGCCACAATGTTAATCACAGTTTGCATTAACCATGAAAATGCTTTCCTCACAACAGGATTCAGTAACTCTGTACTTTGCACTTTTATCATGCTTCTCAACTGAAACATTGGTGTTTAATGATTTTGAGCCAGATCACACCTCATACCCACACTCTCAGGCTGGCTCCCTGTTACAACAACAGGACCAAATGTGCATCACAATTGTAAAATCTCCTCACCTTTGTTTTGGGGCATGATAAATTTACACACAGCCACAGGTAAATGCAGCCACATAATTTGATCTGCACACAAAGTCAAATCTGCATTTATCTGATTCTGCTTTACAAAATGAATGCATATGCTATTTAAGTCTTTACATCTAGACTGAATTATAACTGAATTGCATCCAGTAATTGTTTGTTTTGTTTTTTCTTTGGTTTTACTTTATCACTTAAGTAATCATTAGTCTCACCAAGTTAAATTTTAAAATGTATGTCAGTATTTCTCATTTTTACCCAAGTACAAATATTTGTATTCTCATTAATGCTTTTGAGACGATTTCTGCTTATTTGTATTTTGTCCATTTTACTTGCAACAATGTTGTTGGACATTAATTCAATTGAATCTCTGTGTTTGGTTACACTGAATATTTTGCTGATACTCTTCATGAAATGGGGTTTTAAACCAGCATTTGTTGTTTTGTTATAATACAATTTATTTAAATGTTTCCAGAAACAGTGTAAGAGCTTGTAAGATCTTCTTTTATTTTTCCTTGACCATGTTTATAAGTACATCAATTTAAGGGCTTTTTGCCAGAGACTAATTTTAATCTGACCATATCAATCATCTGACCAATGAGAAATGCCATGTATCTGCTTTTGCTGTTTGTTGTGTTATATGCTCTTTTAAGATCACAGGATCCCTGCAACCAAAGTTCACATCCCGTGTCTCATCTCAGAAAGAGGAACCAGCGTTTGCTCCCAGATTCAGTGCCTGTTCTTGTGGAGGTGTGAAGTGTTCGATGGGTGATTTGCATATCTATGAACGGTGCAACACCATTTGATGGAGCCTCCTCATGCAGGGCTGAAGGAGAACAAAGACTGAACACTGACCAACTGCTATTGCAACAAGCCTGGACGAAAAGTCTGAAGATGCAACTACACGCAACAGAAAGCAGGTCTTTATGGATTGCGTCACCTTTGGACTCCATGTGTGTGGCCAACGGTGCCAAGGGGGGAAATTGTAGAATTCTTGACTGTTTTTCTACCCCCTCTTCCGACCACAATGACCATTTGGAGTTACAAAAGGCACAGAGGGGCTGATAGTGATCTAGGCTTGCAGGCCAAATGTTTGTACTTTAGGGGGCGATGAATTGTCACACCTTTAATACAGTGGTGGGAGTGTAATTATCTGATTGGTCAGTTTGAATGTCTCACATTTGGGTTTTAGTCACATGGTCAAGGAAAGGATAAAACAAGATTGTAACTGTTGCTCTGTCTCTTTGATGCTCGGGCTATCTTCTTCTCTGGGTCCCTTTCTTGGGGCTCTCTCCTTTTGCCTCCCCTTTTCTTTGTCTCTCTCTCTCTCTCTCTCTCTCTCTCTCTCTCTCTCTCTCTCTCTCTCTCTCAGGTAACATTTTTCACATATGCTGGGTACATTTAATAATATACAGTGCTATGCATAAGTTTAGACACCCATGCTAAAGTTGACTAAAAAGAGGAATAAAAAATCATCTTTTGGAAATTGAACTTAATGCCTTAATTTAAAAAATTAGGAAAAATCCAACCTTTAAGGACACCAATTTTCTTTGTGAATGAATAATGTATCGTAAATAAATAAATGTTCTTCCTTAAAATACAGGGTGCATAAGTTTGGACACCCCTATGTTAAATTCCCATAGAGGCAGGCAGATTTTTTTATTTTTTTATTTTACAGTTACTTCATGGATCCAGGATACTATGCATCCTGATAAAGTTCCACAGTTAATTAAGTTAATTAAAGTAATTAAAATAGCCCCACATTATCACATAGCCTTCACCATACCTAGAGATTGGCATGGGGTACTTTCCATAAGATCATCTCTCAATGCAAATCAAACTAGCTTTTAGGCTAACTGAAATAAAACCATGCCAATCTCTAGGTATGGTGAAGGCTATGTGATGATGTGGGGCTATTTTAATTCCAAAGGCCAAGGGAACTTTATCAGGATGCATAGTATCCTGGATCCATGAAGTAACTGGCCTTTAAAAATAAAAATCTGCCTGCCTCTATGGGAATTTAACATAGGGGTGTCCAAACTTATGCACCCTGTATTTTAAGGAAGAACATTTATTTATTTACGATACATTATTCATTCACAAAGAAAATTGGTGTCCTTAAAGGTTGGACTTTTCCTAATTTTTTTAATTAAGGCATTAAGTTCAATTTCCAAAAGATGATTTTTTATTCCTCTTTTTAGTCAACTTTAGTATGGGTGTCTAAACTTATGCATTGTACTGTAAGTTACATTTTACATTTACATTTATTCATTTAGCTGACGCTTTTATCCAAAGCGACTTACAATTGCTATATATGTCAGAGGTCGCACGCCTCTGGAGCAACTAGGGGTTAAGTGTCTTGCTCAGGGACACATTGGTGTCTCACAGTGGATTCGAACCCGGGTCTCTCACACCAAAGGCATGTGTCTTATCCATTGTGCCACCACCACCCCATAAGTTAACATCATTTCATACATTTATTTTGTAACTATTTTAAGTGTAACCATAACCATATTTTGTCATTAAACATTTTCAATTACAACTAATGTACTAACTAGTTTTGATTTGGTATTGACTTTGAAGTGCTACATATTGCAATACAATATCGTCACTATCTATAGCAACGCTCTCCCACAAATATTAAGCTATTGTAACTGCGCTTATTTCCGTCGTTGGTATAAGTGGCAGTGGGTGGTATAGACAAGAAATGTGCAGTTTTCTACCATCTTGCCAATAACGTTTCTTTAGTCATTCGGCAGTTCTTGCAGACTGAACCACTGCAGGAATTCCACCCTTACAAAAATACATCTAAAAACTGAAAGATGATTCATGGTCACTTTACTAAATCACAAAAAAACACAGATATGGTCCTTTTTAAAGATGACAAATAAGAAAAATGTTCAGTTTTAATTATCGGATTCTGAGTAAAAACATTGACGTAATCTAAGAAACAGTTCTTAATTTAAATTCAGCTCTTTTCATTTCAGTGTTCTTACCTGTGTTGTTGGTCTGTATTGTTGGTCTGTGATGCAGAGGAGGCAGAGAGCAGTTTATATACAGTATCTGCAGAGGGGGAGGAGGACGCTCTGCGGTCACATGGTTTGGAAATTACAGTAAGTAAACTCCCTTTACTTCTTGTTAAACTCACACCCTTTCTCTGAATGTAACAACAAAATTATCAAGGAAGGTAACTTTTGGCACAATCCAGAAATTTGCATATAGCACCTTTCAACAACACCGTAAATTTTATTTGTATAGCACCTTTCATAACAAGTAAACCCAAAGTGCTTTACATTAAAACAGCATGAATAGAAAAGAATACAATAAACACAAGACAATAAACACATTTATTTTTTTAAACTTTAATAATTACAAACAAGCAATCAGAAGCATTGAAATGTATTGAAGATGTGAATTCAATTGTGGTTTCATCTCACAGTGTTTATTTCATTTTAATTCTGCTTCAGATGGAAATACAGTCAATGTTCTTTACATAATGTTGTATAGTTTAATAGAATAGTTCAGCATACTGGAATGGAAATTTAATGATTTGAAACAGGAACAATGCACAAATAAACTTTAAACTTGTTAAACAAGAGAATATGTCTTGGGCCAGGTTATAGCAACAATTGCTAATTTCCACTTGTAGTCCCTGGGCTAACATACCATAATATAATAATAATAATATAAACATACAGTGCTATGCATAAGTTTAGACACCCATACTAAAGTTGACTAAAAAGAGATATAAAAAATCATCTTTTGGAAACTGAACTTAAAGGGGGGGTGAAATGCTCATTTTCACTCAATCTCCTGTTAATCTTGAGTACCTAGAGTAGTATTGCATCCTTTATATCTCCAAAAAGTCTTTAGTTTTATTATATTTATAAAAGAAAGATAGGCTGTACCGAGTCTTTCCGGAAAAAAACGAGCGGCTGGAGGCGTGCCGTGTGGGCGAAGCTAAAGCTGTGCTAACGCGCCGAGCTAACAACACACAGGGACAATAGAAGCAGTTTTACTCACCGAACCTTTATCATTGTGACTGCTCGATCCTTAAGCATTAGACGATCTGCAAATCCGTCGATCTGGGCTTTGTTTATAAAACAATCATCGTCGAAATGCAGGGAACAAACAGTCTACACAACTCCGTTTATGCTCAGGAAAAACAAACTCCATCCACTGGTGCCTTAACGCCGGGTTCTTTGGGAATCTGTGCAGGGTTGTCTTGCCCTGGCAACCAAAAACACACTTCTTTGGTGACATTGGCTTCCCAAAAGCCGGGCAGGGCGCTTTGATGGCGAACTGCTTTCGCTCTCTTGCTCTGGTCTACGAGTGTGCGCGCGCCCGCGATCTTACCGGAGAAGTGCCCTTAGGACCCGTATAAGGAAATTCCGTTACATCTGACGTCACACATGCCCATACTCGAAAAAAACTTTCCGAAACTTGTGACAAACCGGAAGGACAATTTTTGGCACAGAAATACTCCTTCAAACGTACAATTTAATTTTTGAAACTTTGTCCATGTTTAGCATGGGAATCCAACTCTTTAACAGTGTAAAAAACTCAGTATGCATGAAATAGCATTTCACCTTTAATGCCTTAATTTAAAAAAATAGGAAAAGTCCAACCTTTAAGGACACCAATTTTCTTTGTGAATGAATAATGTATCGTAAATAAATAAATGTTCTTCCTTAAAATACAGGGTGCATAAGTTTGGACACCCCTATGTTAAATTCCCATAGAGGCAGGCAGATTTTTATTTTTAAAGGCCAGTTACTTCATGGATCCAGGATACTATGCATCCTGATAAAGTTCCCTTGGCCTTTGGAATTAAAATAGCCCCACATTATCACATAGCCTTCACCATACCTAGAGATTTGCATGGTTTTATTTCAGTTAGCCTAATAGCTAGTTTGATTTGCATTGAGAGATGATCTTATGGAAAGTACCCCATGCCAATCTCTAGGTATGGTGAAGGCTATGTGATAATGTGGGGCTATTTTAATTCCAAAGGCCAAGGGAACTTTATCAGGATGCATAGTATCCTGGATCCATGAAGTAACTGGCCTTTAAAAATAAAAATTTGCCTTAATAAGAAATTAATTTTGCTCTGTGGACTTTGATATTACAAGCAAGTTTCATACATCAATCGATTCTGTTAAATGTGTATTATTTTTGTGTATACTCACAATAAAAACAAAGTGTTGTGTTTTTTGCCAAATAAAGAAAAATAAACGTGATGCGAGTTCTGCCTTCTCTCTGTCAGTGAAGACCATTCTGAAACGCGTCCGAAAATGAACTGTAACTCAGCGAATACTCAGTCAAACAGGCATACAGACACACAGGCATGAAGCTTGAATTCTATTCTTTTCTTTTCTTTTTTTTTTTTTCCTCACTTTATTTATAAATTTCTCCACATATTACAAAATTCCAACCATTCCAAAACACAGTTGTACAACATATGTAGAGAAAAAGTGTAAAAAAAGAGGGTAAGATCAGAAGATAAGCAGGGGTCCAGGACAAACCTAATATAAAGGGAACAAATATTAGCCCCAAATAAGAATGTTCAAGGAAACCCATACATTATCAAATATGCAAAAATTACCCCTCAACCTCCCCACTACCCCCCCCCCCCCCCCCCCCAAAAAAAAAAAAAAAAAAAAAAAAAAAAATGTGCCAACCAAGGTAAATGTCTAAACAACACAATCAATAAGTATGAGTACAGGAGCACTAACACACTAGAAGAAAGTACAATTAACTATTTTCCAGTATGCAAGGAGTGTATGTTTCCATATATGCAAGGAGAGAACCCCACATTTTGTAAAAGTTCTTGAGAGAGCCCTTCAGTGAGTATCTGATTTTCTCCAGTTTAATACAGTGAAAAACGTCTTTAATCCATAAAGTGTGAGTAGGCGGGACAGATGATTTCCAATGCAGTAAAATCTGACGTCTGGCCAGGAGGGTCACAAAGGCCACAAAATCTGCCTTGTACCGTGGACAGTGAACTGGCAAAGAAAGTGTACCAAACAGTGCTGTTATAGCCACAGGTTCAATTATTGTCTCAACTACCTCTGACATTGTCTCAAAAATATCAGTCCAATACCCATGTAGGGTTGGGCAAAACCAAAACATATGCGCCAGGGTTGCAGGAGCCTGACGACAACGGTCACATATAGGGTCAATGTCAGAATAAATTTTAGAAAGTTTGACCTTACTCCAGTGAGTGCGATGGAGTATTTTGCATTGGATCCATCCATGTTTGACACACACAGATGAGGAATGCACCCTGTATAAAATACTCTCCCATAGTTCATCTGAAATTTCCTCTAATAAGTCTTCCTCCCACTGAGTTTTTATAGATAGCAGTGAGCTTCTATGTAGGGAACATATTTTGTCATAAAAAAAAGAAATCATCCTTTTTCCAATAGGTAGTGGCTCAAGAAATAAATCTATGGAAGTGGGAGTGGGGAGCCTAGGAAATTGAGGGTACATATTACGGATAAAACTGCGAGCCTGCAAGTATCGGAAAAAATTATTTCTGGGCAGTGAAAACTTATCCACGAGTTGTTGAAAGGATGCAAAAACATCATCTATATATAAATCTTTAAACATTGATAGGCCGTGTGTTGCCCACTGGGAAAAAGTATTGTCCATCATTGATGGTGAAAAAGCAAAGTTTGACGCTATAGGGGCAGACATAGAAAATGTTTGCAATCCATAATACCGCCTAAACTGTCTCCAGATTCGCAGTGAAGTTTTTACAATATAATTTTTTGTATAAGGAGAAAATGAACTGTTAATAGGGGAATATAACAGGGCAGTTAATGTAGTAGGAATACATGAAGTTACTTCCATGGCAAGCCACATGGGTGAGCACTGTGATTGGGCCTGATTTAACCAGTACTGGAAGACCCTGAAATTAGCTGCCCAGTAATAGTGTCTAAAGTTGGGTAAACCCATACCCCCAAGAGACTTAGGTCGTTGAAGAAGTGCTTTGCTAATTCTAGCAGTCTTTTTATCCCAAATAAACTCTGAAATTAATCTGTCTACTCTCTGAAAAAATGATTGAGGGAGAAAAATGGGAATACACTGAAACAAATACATAAACTTTGGGAGGGTATTCATTTTTACAGAATTAATTCTACCAGCTAAGGATATAGGAAGTATCGACCATCGTTCAAAGTCTTTCTGAACCTGAAGCAGTAGATTATCAAAATTAAATTTAAAAAGATCTTGACATCTGTTGGTTATACAGACCCCGAGATATTTAAAATTGCACTGTGCAATTTTAAATGGTAAAGTATGCAAAGGGTATTTATTGGCCACTGCATTCAATAGGAAAAATTCACTTTTGCCTAAATTTAGCTTGTAACCAGAAATAAAACCAAATAATTTTAAATTGTTAAGAACCGCAGGTACTGTAATAGAAAAATCAGAGATATACAGAAGAAGATCATCTGCATACAATGAGACCTTCTGTTCAATACCTAATCTTGTTATTCCTTTTATTAATGGGTCAGACTTTAAAGCAACGGAAAGAGGCTCAATGGCAATAGCAAAAAGAAGGGGGCTTAAAGGGCATCCTTGGCGGGTGGAACGGTAAAGATTGAAGTATTCTGAACGAATATTATTAGTCCTAACTGAGGCCTGAGGAGCAGAATACAGCAACTTCACCCATGAAATAAAATTCTCACCAAAACCAAATTTTTTTAATGTATAGAAAAGATATTCCCATTCTACCCGGTCAAATGCTTTCTCAGCATCCAATGACAGAGCAGCTTCTGGGATAGAAGGGGTTGAGGAATTATAAACAACATTACATAATTGCCTAATATTAAAAAAGGAATGCCTACCCTTAATAAAACCAGTCTGGTCTGAAGATATGATTGAAGGCAATACAGATTCTAGACGCACCGCCAATAATTTTGATAAAAGTTTAAAATCAACATTAAGCAAACTAATAGGACGATATGAAGAGCAGTCCAAAGGATCTTTATCTTTTTTTAGGATCAGGGAGATTGAGGCCTGGTTAAGTGTTTGAGGGAGTTTTGATAAATTGAATGATTCGTTGTACATGTCCAATAATATGGGAGCCAATTTGTTAAAAAATATCTTATAAAATTCTACTGGATACCCATCGGGTCCAGGGCATTTGCCACTTTGCATCGAGGAAGCAGCTTTAGCAAGTTCATCTATAGTGATGGGTATTTCTAGCTGATCAACAAAATTAGAATCCACTGTAGGGATACTGAGGGTACTAAAAAAATGATCAAAGTCAGAGAGGTTGGCAGTTTGCTCAGATGTATAAAGGGAAGTATAATAATCTTTAAAATGGTTGTTAATTAATATGGGATCTGTTGTTGTCCCTGAAGGTGTTTTAATTTGGGAAATAAGGTGGGAAGTTGCTTCCTGCCGCAGTTGGAGAGCTAGCAGCCGACCTGCCTTGTCTCCCTCTTCATAGTACCTAGACCTAGTTCTGAGCAGTAAATTCTCTACATGACTTGTTGAGAGTATATCGAATTCTGCTTGTAATGCTTGGCGTTCCTTATAAATATCTGGAGATGGGGTAACAGCATATATATTATCTAATTTAGTTATTTTCTGCGTTATCTCAGAACGCCTCTTTTTGTTTAACCTTGCCTTATGGCAAGTATATGAAATTATTTCCCCCGTAAGAAATGCCTTAAGGGTTTCCCAAAAAAGAGATGCAGATATCTCCGGACTGCTATTTGTGGATATGAAAAAATCTATTCGCTGAGAAACAAATTCCACAAAACTGTTTTCCGATAGCATGCGGGTGTTGAATCGCCACGGTGGGCGTGTACCATTGAGCCCCTCAACGTAAATATTCATGGTAACTGGTGCATGGTCCGATATTACAATAGCATTGTAATTGCACGACTCCACTGATTGGATAAGTCTATTATCTATTAAAAAATAATCAATGCGTGTAAATGTTTGATGAACATGGGAAAAGAAAGAAAATGCTTTACCACATGGATTAAAGAAACGCCATGGGTCAGAAATGGCAAATTCTTCCATAAAAGACTGAATTACCCGGGCAGATTTTGAGGGTGAATTACGTCTGAGAGAAGAACGATCAAGGTCAGGATTAAGCCAACAGTTGAAGTCCCCTCCCATAATAATAGAATATGAAGAAGTGTCTGGCAATGAGGAAAATAAGTGTCTAAAGAATTTGTCGTCGTCCCAATTAGGGGCGTAAATGTTAACTAAAAGAAGTGCTGTGTTACCAATTCTCCCTGAGACGATGACAAATCTGCCATTAGGATCCGTTTTAACATCTAAACATACAAAGGGCACTGATTTATGTATAAGGATTGCTGTCCCTCTGGCTTTACCCTGAAATGTGGAATGATACACCTGGCCTACCCATCTTCTTTTTAGTAGCTGATGGTCTTTTGTTTTGAGATGAGTCTCTTGGAGATAAACGATATGTGCCCCCAAATGATGAAGATGATGTAGTACCTTACTACGTTTCACTGGTTCGTTTACCCCTTTGCAGTTCCAACTAACAAACTTTAAGTTGTTACCTCCTGCTCGGTACCCTGTCTTAGACTGTGACATGTTTAAAGTAAAAGTAATAAATCAAGTGTACAAGTAATAATGATAAAATAATAAAATAATCTGGCAAAACACTGTAGGTGGCACAAAAAAAAAAAAAAAAAAAAAGCATCTCCCCAAATGAGATACAGATACAACCCCCTTTAACATTAACCCCTAAATAGACACACTGTAACAACACTAGCGCTAACACAACTCGCGTAATGTTGCTTCGAAAAAGGTAACAGTATTTTAAGTATGAAAATATAAAAATATCACTGAACAGAACAGCAGTCATGGAGTTCTAACCAGTCCCCTATATCAGCAAAGAATAGTTCACAAAGATGATAGTAGAGGGGGCATGATGATTACAATCATGAGCTCTCAATAATGAAGCACCAGCCAATAAAAAAAAAAATTATAAAAAAAAACATAATATCCATCTGTGTTGCTCAGGCCGATACTTGCCCCATCTGTAAATTACTATGACTCGCTACCTGACGCATCCGCAGGTTTCACGTTACTGCGAACGAAGTTTAGTGCAGCAGATGGCTCCGTAAACTTGTGTGAAACTCCATCAGGTAACGTGATCCTCAGCACTGCAGGGAAAAGCAAGCCAAACTTGACTCCAGGACATGAATGGAGGATGCGTTTAACATCTCTGAATGAAGCCCGCTTCTTAGCCACAGCCGTAGTGTAGTCCGCGAAAATGGACAGCCTCTTTCCGTTGTAATAGAGAGGGGAGAGATCCGCGGCTCTTTGAAGAATCTCAGTACGCACATGAAAGTAATGCACTCTGATGACAAAAGGGCGAGGAGGTTCTCCTTTCTTTGGTTTTTCACGGAGCGTACGATGTGCTCGATCCAGCAAGGGTTTATCCTGGAGGTGCAAAATCTCCTGCAAAAGTTGGGCCACATATTCAGTGGGGCGCGAACCCTCGCAGCCCTCGGAAAGCCCCACTAAGCGGATATTGTTTCTCCTGGAACGTCCCTCCAAATCTTCGCACTTAGAGTCAAGATGAGTTACGCGCTCACTGAGCGACGTTACCAAATTCTCAAGCTCTGTAATATGATCGCTATGATCAGACGAAGATCGCTCCAGTTCTTTTATGGTACTAGTGTTGGCTTCGACCATCTGTTGCAAAGGTTCCAACCAGCCTTTGACGTCTGATCGCACTGTAGTGATCTCAGAGCGTAAGTCAGAAGATAAAGAATCGATTTTCTGACAAATCTCATTCTTGACAGAGTCCAACATTGTCTGAAGACAAGTAACAGTCCCGGGCGATTCATCCGCGGGGCACACATTCACCGTGGACCCGTTCGCGTCGCTTGAGGAGAGCGGTGCTTTGCTGCGGCCTCCTTTACCCGCGTCACCTTTTGAGCGAGACGACGACATATTTACACTTATAATCAGTGTAAGAATAGTACCAGAGTTTAGGAGGTTGGTTTTAAGTTATATAACAAAACAAAAAAAGATCCTGCTGTTCAATATATGAGTAAATCTGTCACCTTCCCCGAGAGCGAACGAAAACACGTCTTACATTCTCAACGCGCAACAGCGCCCCCGAATTCTATTCTTTTAAATGAGGTAATTTATATAAAAAACAAATATTCTCATTTTGTGAAATCTGTATTAAAAGAGAGCGATTCCAGTCGAGCTAATTAGAGCTCATTCAAAGGTAATGTGACTCCGCCCACGGAGAGCGCGTGCTATTCAAACGCAAATTACTGAGGCAAACCTGTGAACGCCCCCATATCAGCTCGAGAAAACACAAGTTTAATCATATCATTGTAGCCTACGTGTTTACACCATCTGGCAGCGCTGTGAGGAATAATAATAATGTAAAATCTACCTCAGAGTGCGGGTATTGCAGGAGAGAGGATCCGAATATGTAGTAAGTTTTTTTCCCTTCTCAAGTTAATCGCGTTTCTGTGAATGAATGAACGGCAGCTGCAGAGATGCGCGCTGTTTATCACAGCTTGCAAAAAGACAGTTTAAATTTAAATTGCGTCTCTGTGTGAATGAATGATGATGTTTTAGCAAACTGTATTGCTATACTGAGTTAAGTAAAAATCGACAGAAATATGTTGAAATAAAATGTAGGCTGTTTGTATAAGCAACGTATTAAACTGAAAATTAACATTTATATGCCCTAATATTTCATAAAAACAACGTTACAGTCAGGCGTTTGTGTTTGTGAATGAATGTTTCGGTTTTAGCAAACTGTATTGCTATACTGAGTAAAAATCGACTGAAATATGTTGAAATAAAATGTATTTGTATAAGCAACGTATTAAACTGCAAATTAACATTTATATGCCCTAATATTTCATAAAAACAACGTTACAGTCAGGCGTTTCTGTTTGTGAATGAATGTTTCGGTTTTAGCAAACTGTATTGCTATACTGAGTAAAAATCGACTGAAATATGTTGAAATAAAATGTATTTGTATAAGCAACATATTAAACTGCAAATTAACATATTTATTTCTTATAATAAAAATGAAAGACCTATGTTACAGACATATGAAAGACAACATTTCGTTGATTAGTTTTGGATAGATTATACATTTTTACTGTAAAATATCTGCCACCTCAAATAAGCTTTTGTTTGCCAATATTTGCTCATGTTAAATACAGTATGTTTTGTCAAAAATAAAGTAATCAAATAAT
This sequence comes from Rutilus rutilus, assembly GCF_951802725.1. Lineage (NCBI taxonomy): Eukaryota > Metazoa > Chordata > Actinopteri > Cypriniformes > Leuciscidae > Rutilus > Rutilus rutilus. Next base: position 50,213,276 of record NC_140212.1, on the reverse strand, counting down.
CAATCAAATCCTTAACTTTGAAATATGTATGATAAAATGTATACTTTAGTTTTTACAAAGAAAGATTACACTTGAATTGTTGTTGTAATTGTAACCTTTTTAATAAAAAAATATATTTACAAGGTAGATGTAAACAAACTATTAAAAGGTAAATATAAGCCTTTTCTTTAAATAATTTTTATTGTGTTTTATTAGTGACAAATTTGGGGAGAGGATAAATATTCCAAAACTGAAAATACAGTATGAGAATTAACTGCACAATTACTAGACATGTTTTCCTTGGATATTATAGGCCAAATTGCAAGCACAATATGTGGAAAAATAAAAAAAGAATTGAGATGCTTCCAACTGTTGCTCTTGCATTCTTGTGGCTCAGTGACTCACCTGAATGAATGGCTAATTAAGTATGCAGGCCCCACTGTCTCTTCAGGTGTGAACCACTAAATATGCATGATCGTTGACGCCCACTCCGCATATTGCCTTTCCAAACAGAATGTGCTTTGCAAAATTCAAATCAATGTATTGTGTTATGTGAATGATAAGGCAGGGTGATTTTCACATCATTTTGAAGAAAAAACACTAGGTGATGACATCCATTAGAAAAAAGTCTTATTGGCACATATTTAGAATGTGTTTTATGGCCTTATTTCAGAAACTTTAGTTTTTAGTTTTTTCAATAACCATGCATAAACATTATTCTCTCAAAAATGCAGACATGTACATTCTTGTTGCTCACATATTATGGTAGCCCTGTTTGTGCTAAATAGTGTGTAATTTGTTTTTGCCATTAATATGTTTATAAGCAACTGAAAAAAGCACAAATGTCAGGGCATGTCAGAACATCTCAAGGACCCCAAAAACACCTTAGACCCCAGAGGGTTAACATAGGGGTGTCCAAACTTATGCACCCTGTATTTTAAGGAAGAACATTTATTTATTTACGATACATTATTCATTCACAAAGAAAATTGGTGTCCTTAAAGGTTGGATTTTTCCTAATTTTTTAAATTAAGGCATTAAGTTCAATTTCCAAAAGATGATTTTTTATTCCTCTTTTTAGTCAACTTTAGCATGGGTGTCTAAACTTATGCATAGCACTGTACCATGTGAATGTATAATGTCAACATACAAACTAACCAATATTATGCAACCAGGAAAGAGTCTCTGAAATGTAATTCAGCAGAACACACGTCATGCATCTAAAGCAAAGTTGGGCGTTCCTCTGATTGTTTAACTTCACAGGAAGAGACTTAAAGTAAACGTTGAACAGGAACAGTTGTTTGCACACTGAGGTCTGACTGTCATCTTTTATAAAGATGAGCACACATGAAATATAATCTCTCAGTGCTGCACTAAAGAAATATTTTCCTTCAGTGATGAAAACCCTGCTGGTCTTTGACTCTCTGTGTAGATCAGGGGTCAGCAACTTAGCTTAACCAATCAACACTAGCAATAAGTGTGCCAGAGTTGTTTTAAATGTTCCAATCTGATGTCAAATTTTTATTAAAGATATAGATTTTCAGCGGAGGGAATTACTTAAAGGCTATTTGTTGGCTTCTTGAGCCGTGTGTTGCCAATGCGACATGTAAGGACCATCCATTAGCCCAACGACGGAATCCAACGGCCTGGCGAAGGTTTAATGCGTGTATGTCTTTTCAGCGCTCCAGTGAAGTTCACTTAATTTATTGGAACTTAGTTTTAGTATTTACTTTAGCTCTATGCGTAATCTGACTCCAATTTCAAATGATAATCAAATTTAGATTTTATTTCTGATTAGAAAATAATCATAAATACTGATTATGAATTAATTTAGATCTTTGATTATTCTGATTATCCCATACTTTCAAGTATTCGTTCATTACGGACCTAGTGTCGCTTTGAGACGTCCCGTCGCGACTGCGCGCTCACGATCACAAACTAGCCAGTCCTGAAATAGTCAGAGGGTGCAGTACAAATATTTTACCCCATGCGGTCGCACACTGCAGACCCATAGGTGTAATTTATATAATATTTGCAGCATACAACATGCTAAGTCAGGGAATAGTCAGAAATCAGGAGGTCTTTCTAAGATGTGCCCCATGGTCCATTCAAAGTGCCTCCAGTTTGATCTATTCTGGACAAAGGTTTGCGGAAACACCAGACTACACATTAATCTACTGGAAATAATGATTTCAGAAGAATGCAGAATAAATCAAGGTTAACATTTATTTGTCAGGTAAAAATGTATTATGCCAATTACAGAAGTAAATTATTAAAATCCAATTCAAAAAATATATGACATCATTTACTCAAAGATGACTCTAAAAGTAAGTAATGTTTTCCTGACAGAGACACACAGTAATGCGTGTCAGGATCTTCCAACAGGAAAATACTGACATGCATTACTGTGTGGGGGATGATCTTGGTAAAAGATTCCCAAAGGTTGCTCTGTTCCCTCACCTTAAATACCAGATCAGAACAGAAGGGGGTTAGACAAATGTTGTTTAGAGTTGGTTGGGCCAATCCATGTACCCCAGTGGGGTAGCACCTGGTTTTTTGAGATGTAAAGAGATATCAGCCAGAGAGGAGATACAGGATTCTCCTAAGTTCTCAGTCTTTTTCATTAAACCAATGACTGCAATGAAATTAAGACCATTTTACCAATCGCACTGTGCCCTTTACAATGACACCAAACATGAAAAGGAAAACCAACATATTCACAAGATACATCATATGTGATATATAGACATTCTTAATGACCTTTCAGTGACTTGAGAAGGGAGAAGAGGAGGGAGAGGGGAGATGAGTTGAAGTCAAACAAGGAGACAATGAGATAAGTTTGGGCAGGACCAGGTTCTGTGCTCTGCCTTTGTTATCTGCTGTCCAGGGTGCATTTTATGGCGTTATTGCAGGGTGAGTTTTGTTTTAACAGGAAAATCAGTTCTTATAGATGACCCTCTGGCCCCTTGGGACAGATTTAGATCAGGCCTAAGGGGACATGTTTTGGACATTTTCCTGTTTCCACATTTTCAGTGTTATTCTCTGAGTGTTCATAGGCTGACCACTGTAGTTTGCAGTGTTTGTCGATTGGTGTAGGAATCAAGTCACCTGAAATAACAGCATTAAGACAGGTTGAACATTAAAATGAAAGCATGGCAGAATGCGTGGATGTTGCAGCCGCTGGACAGGGTGTCACATGACCCTCTTGGCCGGGTTTGCTTCCACCTGCACTTGGCTGCGTTGGTATTCAATCTGTAGAATGATCTCGTTGTATCAAGTCTGTTTGCTTTGGTCAGCATGATCAGAAAGTGTCATTGGAAAGTGTCATTATAACGCTTTGCGGAAACATCCTTGTCCTCCCTAGGATGTTTTAACTGACCCTTTGAGAAGTCCTCGGTCACCTTCAAGCAGAAGGTTTGGTTGGATCAGAACTCCATAGTTGAAGGAATCATTTACTGATGACGCTCCATTGCGTGTGAGACACCTGAACAACTTCTGAATGACCATGCAATAATTGAACACTGATGTATTTGTGGTTATTGTAAGATGAGGAAAAAAGTTATTGGATAAACACAAGAACACAAGATAACAAAACATGATGTACTCAAAAATGTGAAACTCAAAAGTCAAAGGTGCGAGTGGTAAATATGGTCTCTTTTTCAGAATCATATATTTAATGAACAGGTGTAATTTGATCACCAAATTCTTCACTACCGCAGTGATCTGGTAGTGGAATTTAGACTTGGTCTGGATGAATCAAGGACAGGTAGCAGAAAGTCACCATAACTAGTATATTTTCTAGCGGTATGCATAATTAGAGTAATTAGAGTATATCACATAATTAAACATGGAAATACACAATTTCATAATTATAAAATTGTCTACATTAGTTGTTATAAGTGCAAATCATTAATGAAACCTAAGGTTTTAATAGATTCAATTAGAGAATGAAATGTATAGAAACAGAGATTTGAATTCTATAGTTTAACTCTTGTGAGCATTGTGACGTCCCTGAGTCTCCTGATCCTATTGGTCCTGGACGTGGGAGTTCCTGATTGGTTCTACTCATCCTAATTGATGATTAGTTAGAGTATATAAGAGTGCTGTGCCTTGTTTGGGGCAGGCACTCCATGGGGAAACTCTCCTCATGAGTGGCTCATTGTGTTTTCTTACACATGTTGTCAATATTTTGTTTTCCCTTATCCCTAGACTTATGTTCATTATTATTGTTTGTGATATGTTTAATTCAATAAATCCTATTTTGATTTAAACGTTTCTGTCTGATCCCCCTTTTGTGTTATGGCTTGAGCTGGTCGTAACATAAAATTGGGCGCTCGTCCTGGAATTGCTGCATGTGTAAGTAAATACATTAATGTCCTTAGTGTGTTTACCTTTTTGGAATGAGTAGACTTCAGGTATTTAGAGTGTTCTCAGCTGGGTTAAAATCCTTCCATCGAGACACTGTTTGTTATTTTTTTTTGTTATTTTGCCTTTCTTATTTTTGAAGGTTATTCTGGGCGGAGGTTTTAAATCTCTGTTGGGGGTACGCTTCAGGCTTTTGGTAAAACGCCAATTGTCCATGAGTTTAGCGTTTAAATACCACCCCGAGTCCGGTACACCTTTGAAGATTAGTTAGGTTTAGTTAGTGTTGTTTATAGTTAGGATCTGGAGTCTCTCATTTTTCATTTAAGGTAACACTTTGTTGTTTTTCTGTATCTCTGCGTATTTGAAGCCTGCTGAGTATGAGGATAATTTGAGCGATGACTTTCGGTAAGTCTTTATTTATCTCATAACCAAGGTGCGGGTTGAAGCTAGAGCGTGTATGTGTGACAATTCCGGGCGAAGTGGCTGATGGGATTTGTAGTTCTAATGCTCTAGTTTAGCGCGGCGTCTCACGCGTGTTGTTTGTGTTTTGTTATTGTGTTTCTCTGCTGCATCTTTTAACAGATATGTCGTCGGTAATTGAGGATTTCTTCTCATTTCCTTCGGAAATTCTATTGGAGAGATGTACGAAGGACGAGTTGTTGCAGATTGCCGAGCGCTTTGATGTGGAGGTAACGAGTAATGATAAGAAGCTTAAAGAAACGCTGTTGAAAGTTGTGAAAAATGCACTTTTTGAGCGGGGCGTTTTAGAGGTAAGAGCTCAAGATATTGATCCTGAAGAGTCTTTAACCTCTCCTCTTTATGCTGCCGATCGAAATGTGAAGTTTAGTGAGATGTCTTTGCAAGACATCTCACTGAGCGACGTTACCAAATTCTCAAGCTCTGTAATATGATCGCTATGATCAGACGAAGATCGCTCCAGTTCTTTTATGGTACTAGTGTTGGCTTCGACCATCTGTTGCAAAGGTTCCAACCAGCCTTTGACGTCTGATCGCACTGTAGTGATCTCAGAGCGTAAGTCAGAAGATAAAGAATCGATTTTCTGACAAATCTCATTCTTGACAGAGTCCAACATTGTCTGAAGACAAGTAACAGTCCCGGGCGATTCATCCGCGGGGCACACATTCACCGTGGACCCGTTCGCGTCGCTTGAGGAGAGCGGTGCTTTGCTGCGGCCTCCTTTACCCGCGTCACCTTTTGAGCGAGACGACGACATATTTACACTTATAATCAGTGTAAGAATAGTACCAGAGTTTAGGAGGTTGGTTTTAAGTTATATAACAAAACAAAAAAAGATCCTGCTGTTCAATATATGAGTAAATCTGTCACCTTCCCCGAGAGCGAACGAAAACACGTCTTACATTCTCAACGCGCAACAGCGCCCCCGAATTCTATTCTTTTAAATGAGGTAATTTATATAAAAAACAAATATTCTCATTTTGTGAAATCTGTATTAAAAGAGAGCGATTCCAGTCGAGCTAATTAGAGCTCATTCAAAGGTAATGTGACTCCGCCCACGGAGAGCGCGTGCTATTCAAACGCAAATTACTGAGGCAAACCTGTGAACGCCCCCATATCAGCTCGAGAAAACACAAGTTTAATCATATCATTGTAGCCTACGTGTTTACACCATCTGGCAGCGCTGTGAGGAATAATAATAATGTAAAATCTACCTCAGAGTGCGGGTATTGCAGGAGAGAGGATCCGAATATGTAGTAAGTTTTTTTCCCTTCTCAAGTTAATCGCGTTTCTGTGAATGAATGAACGGCAGCTGCAGAGATGCGCGCTGTTTATCACAGCTTGCAAAAAGACAGTTTAAATTTAAATTGCGTCTCTGTGTGAATGAATGATGATGTTTTAGCAAACTGTATTGCTATACTGAGTTAAGTAAAAATCGACAGAAATATGTTGAAATAAAATGTAGGCTGTTTGTATAAGCAACGTATTAAACTGAAAATTAACATTTATATGCCCTAATATTTCATAAAAACAACGTTACAGTCAGGCGTTTGTGTTTGTGAATGAATGTTTCGGTTTTAGCAAACTGTATTGCTATACTGAGTAAAAATCGACTGAAATATGTTGAAATAAAATGTATTTGTATAAGCAACGTATTAAACTGCAAATTAACATTTATATGCCCTAATATTTCATAAAAACAACGTTACAGTCAGGCGTTTCTGTTTGTGAATGAATGTTTCGGTTTTAGCAAACTGTATTGCTATACTGAGTAAAAATCGACTGAAATATGTTGAAATAAAATGTATTTGTATAAGCAACATATTAAACTGCAAATTAACATATTTATTTCTTATAATAAAAATGAAAGACCTATGTTACAGACATATGAAAGACAACATTTCGTTGATTAGTTTTGGATAGATTATACATTTTTACTGTAAAATATCTGCCACCTCAAATAAGCTTTTGTTTGCCAATATTTGCTCATGTTAAATACAGTATGTTTTGTCAAAAATAAAGTAATCAAATAATCAATCAAATCCTTAACTTTGAAATATGTATGATAAAATGTATACTTTAGTTTTTACAAAGAAAGATTACACTTGAATTGTTGTTGTAATTGTAACCTTTTTAATAAAAAAATATATTTACAAGGTAGATGTAAACAAACTATTAAAAGGTAAATATAAGCCTTTTCTTTAAATAATTTTTATTGTGTTTTATTAGTGACAAATTTGGGGAGAGGATAAATATTCCAAAACTGAAAATACAGTATGAGAATTAACTGCACAATTACTAGACATGTTTTCCTTGGATATTATAGGCCAAATTGCAAGCACAATATGTGGAAAAATAAAAAAAGAATTGAGATGCTTCCAACTGTTGCTCTTGCATTCTTGTGGCTCAGTGACTCACCTGAATGAATGGCTAATTAAGTATGCAGGCCCCACTGTCTCTTCAGGTGTGAACCACTAAATATGCATGATCGTTGACGCCCACTCCGCATATTGCCTTTCCAAACAGAATGTGCTTTGCAAAATTCAAATCAATGTATTGTGTTATGTGAATGATAAGGCAGGGTGATTTTCACATCATTTTGAAGAAAAAACACTAGGTGATGACATCCATTAGAAAAAAGTCTTATTGGCACATATTTAGAATGTGTTTTATGGCCTTATTTCAGAAACTTTAGTTTTTAGTTTTTTCAATAACCATGCATAAACATTATTCTCTCAAAAATGCAGACATGTACATTCTTGTTGCTCACATATTATGGTAGCCCTGTTTGTGCTAAATAGTGTGTAATTTGTTTTTGCCATTAATATGTTTATAAGCAACTGAAAAAAGCACAAATGTCAGGGCATGTCAGAACATCTCAAGGACCCCAAAAACACCTTAGACCCCAGAGGGTTAACATAGGGGTGTCCAAACTTATGCACCCTGTATTTTAAGGAAGAACATTTATTTATTTACGATACATTATTCATTCACAAAGAAAATTGGTGTCCTTAAAGGTTGGATTTTTCCTAATTTTTTAAATTAAGGCATTAAGTTCAATTTCCAAAAGATGATTTTTTATTCCTCTTTTTAGTCAACTTTAGCATGGGTGTCTAAACTTATGCATAGCACTGTACCATGTGAATGTATAATGTCAACATACAAACTAACCAATATTATGCAACCAGGAAAGAGTCTCTGAAATGTAATTCAGCAGAACACACGTCATGCATCTAAAGCAAAGTTGGGCGTTCCTCTGATTGTTTAACTTCACAGGAAGAGACTTAAAGTAAACGTTGAACAGGAACAGTTGTTTGCACACTGAGGTCTGACTGTCATCTTTTATAAAGATGAGCACACATGAAATATAATCTCTCAGTGCTGCACTAAAGAAATATTTTCCTTCAGTGATGAAAACCCTGCTGGTCTTTGACTCTCTGTGTAGATCAGGGGTCAGCAACTTAGCTTAACCAATCAACACTAGCAATAAGTGTGCCAGAGTTGTTTTAAATGTTCCAATCTGATGTCAAATTTTTATTAAAGATATAGATTTTCAGCGGAGGGAATTACTTAAAGGCTATTTGTTGGCTTCTTGAGCCGTGTGTTGCCAATGCGACATGTAAGGACCATCCATTAGCCCAACGACGGAATCCAACGGCCTGGCGAAGGTTTAATGCGTGTATGTCTTTTCAGCGCTCCAGTGAAGTTCACTTAATTTATTGGAACTTAGTTTTAGTATTTACTTTAGCTCTATGCGTAATCTGACTCCAATTTCAAATGATAATCAAATTTAGATTTTATTTCTGATTAGAAAATAATCATAAATACTGATTATGAATTAATTTAGATCTTTGATTATTCTGATTATCCCATACTTTCAAGTATTCGTTCATTACGGACCTAGTGTCGCTTTGAGACGTCCCGTCGCGACTGCGCGCTCACGATCACAAACTAGCCAGTCCTGAAATAGTCAGAGGGTGCAGTACAAATATTTTACCCCATGCGGTCGCACACTGCAGACCCATAGGTGTAATTTATATAATATTTGCAGCATACAACATGCTAAGTCAGGGAATAGTCAGAAATCAGGAGGTCTTTCTAAGATGTGCCCCATGGTCCATTCAAAGTGCCTCCAGTTTGATCTATTCTGGACAAAGGTTTGCGGAAACACCAGACTACACATTAATCTACTGGAAATAATGATTTCAGAAGAATGCAGAATAAATCAAGGTTAACATTTATTTGTCAGGTAAAAATGTATTATGCCAATTACAGAAGTAAATTATTAAAATCCAATTCAAAAAATATATGACATCATTTACTCAAAGATGACTCTAAAAGTAAGTAATGTTTTCCTGACAGAGACACACAGTAATGCGTGTCAGGATCTTCCAACAGGAAAATACTGACATGCATTACTGTGTGGGGGATGATCTTGGTAAAAGATTCCCAAAGGTTGCTCTGTTCCCTCACCTTAAATACCAGATCAGAACAGAAGGGGGTTAGACAAATGTTGTTTAGAGTTGGTTGGGCCAATCCATGTACCCCAGTGGGGTAGCACCTGGTTTTTTGAGATGTAAAGAGATATCAGCCAGAGAGGAGATACAGGATTCTCCTAAGTTCTCAGTCTTTTTCATTAAACCAATGACTGCAATGAAATTAAGACCATTTTACCAATCGCACTGTGCCCTTTACAATGACACCAAACATGAAAAGGAAAACCAACATATTCACAAGATACATCATATGTGATATATAGACATTCTTAATGACCTTTCAGTGACTTGAGAAGGGAGAAGAGGAGGGAGAGGGGAGATGAGTTGAAGTCAAACAAGGAGACAATGAGATAAGTTTGGGCAGGACCAGGTTCTGTGCTCTGCCTTTGTTATCTGCTGTCCAGGGTGCATTTTATGGCGTTATTGCAGGGTGAGTTTTGTTTTAACAGGAAAATCAGTTCTTATAGATGACCCTCTGGCCCCTTGGGACAGATTTAGATCAGGCCTAAGGGGACATGTTTTGGACATTTTCCTGTTTCCACATTTTCAGTGTTATTCTCTGAGTGTTCATAGGCTGACCACTGTAGTTTGCAGTGTTTGTCGATTGGTGTAGGAATCAAGTCACCTGAAATAACAGCATTAAGACAGGTTGAACATTAAAATGAAAGCATGGCAGAATGCGTGGATGTTGCAGCCGCTGGACAGGGTGTCACATGACCCTCTTGGCCGGGTTTGCTTCCACCTGCACTTGGCTGCGTTGGTATTCAATCTGTAGAATGATCTCGTTGTATCAAGTCTGTTTGCTTTGGTCAGCATGATCAGAAAGTGTCATTGGAAAGTGTCATTATAACGCTTTGCGGAAACATCCTTGTCCTCCCTAGGATGTTTTAACTGACCCTTTGAGAAGTCCTCGGTCACCTTCAAGCAGAAGGTTTGGTTGGATCAGAACTCCATAGTTGAAGGAATCATTTACTGATGACGCTCCATTGCGTGTGAGACACCTGAACAACTTCTGAATGACCATGCAATAATTGAACACTGATGTATTTGTGGTTATTGTAAGATGAGGAAAAAAGTTATTGGATAAACACAAGAACACAAGATAACAAAACATGATGTACTCAAAAATGTGAAACTCAAAAGTCAAAGGTGCGAGTGGTAAATATGGTCTCTTTTTCAGAATCATATATTTAATGAACAGGTGTAATTTGATCACCAAATTCTTCACTACCGCAGTGATCTGGTAGTGGAATTTAGACTTGGTCTGGATGAATCAAGGACAGGTAGCAGAAAGTCACCATAACTAGTATATTTTCTAGCGGTATGCATAATTAGAGTAATTAGAGTATATCACATAATTAAACATGGAAATACACAATTTCATAATTATAAAATTGTCTACATTAGTTGTTATAAGTGCAAATCATTAATGAAACCTAAGGTTTTAATAGATTCAATTAGAGAATGAAATGTATAGAAACAGAGATTTGAATTCTATAGTTTAACTCTTGTGAGCATTGTGACGTCCCTGAGTCTCCTGATCCTATTGGTCCTGGACGTGGGAGTTCCTGATTGGTTCTACTCATCCTAATTGATGATTAGTTAGAGTATATAAGAGTGCTGTGCCTTGTTTGGGGCAGGCACTCCATGGGGAAACTCTCCTCATGAGTGGCTCATTGTGTTTTCTTACACATGTTGTCAATATTTTGTTTTCCCTTATCCCTAGACTTATGTTCATTATTATTGTTTGTGATATGTTTAATTCAATAAATCCTATTTTGATTTAAACGTTTCTGTCTGATCCCCCTTTTGTGTTATGGCTTGAGCTGGTCGTAACATAAAATTGGGCGCTCGTCCTGGAATTGCTGCATGTGTAAGTAAATACATTAATGTCCTTAGTGTGTTTACCTTTTTGGAATGAGTAGACTTCAGGTATTTAGAGTGTTCTCAGCTGGGTTAAAATCCTTCCATCGAGACACTGTTTGTTATTTTTTTTTGTTATTTTGCCTTTCTTATTTTTGAAGGTTATTCTGGGCGGAGGTTTTAAATCTCTGTTGGGGGTACGCTTCAGGCTTTTGGTAAAACGCCAATTGTCCATGAGTTTAGCGTTTAAATACCACCCCGAGTCCGGTACACCTTTGAAGATTAGTTAGGTTTAGTTAGTGTTGTTTATAGTTAGGATCTGGAGTCTCTCATTTTTCATTTAAGGTAACACTTTGTTGTTTTTCTGTATCTCTGCGTATTTGAAGCCTGCTGAGTATGAGGATAATTTGAGCGATGACTTTCGGTAAGTCTTTATTTATCTCATAACCAAGGTGCGGGTTGAAGCTAGAGCGTGTATGTGTGACAATTCCGGGCGAAGTGGCTGATGGGATTTGTAGTTCTAATGCTCTAGTTTAGCGCGGCGTCTCACGCGTGTTGTTTGTGTTTTGTTATTGTGTTTCTCTGCTGCATCTTTTAACAGATATGTCGTCGGTAATTGAGGATTTCTTCTCATTTCCTTCGGAAATTCTATTGGAGAGATGTACGAAGGACGAGTTGTTGCAGATTGCCGAGCGCTTTGATGTGGAGGTAACGAGTAATGATAAGAAGCTTAAAGAAACGCTGTTGAAAGTTGTGAAAAATGCACTTTTTGAGCGGGGCGTTTTAGAGGTAAGAGCTCAAGATATTGATCCTGAAGAGTCTTTAACCTCTCCTCTTTATGCTGCCGATCGAAATGTGAAGTTTAGTGAGATGTCTTTGCAAGAGAAACAGTTAAGTGTTGTTACGGAAAAACTACGTGCTGAGCGTGATGCTTGTGCACTGAAAGAACGTGATTTAGAAATGAGAAAATTAGAGTTACAACAGAAACTTGAGTTACGTAAACTGGAGTTGCAATCTGAAAGGGAGGAAAGAGATTTTCAGTTGAGGAAATTGGAGTTAGAATTGCACGCCCAAACAGTTGAAACTCCACGTCGCGCATCGTCTGTTGAAACCTTGTTTACTGCACCTGTTTTTGATGTTTACAAAAACATTAGACTTTTGCCACTGTTTTTAGAGAAAGAAGTAGAGAAGTATTTCCAACATTTTGAGCGCGTTGCTGAGTCTTTGAAATGGCCAAAAGAATTTTGGACCTTACTGTTGCAATGTGTTTTAGTAGGAAGAGCTCAGGAAGTTTATTCAGCGCTGACTATGGAACAAAGTGGTGATTATGAAATCGTTAAGACTGCTATTTTGCATGCTTATGAACTGGCACCTGAAGCATACCGCCAGAAATTTAGAAGTCATTTTAGGGCTGAAAACTGTTCATATCTTGAGTTTGCTAGAGAGAAAGAAAATTTGTTTGACCGCTGGTGTACCTCAGTAAAAGTGACCACCAAGGAACAGCTTAGAGAATTGATTCTTTTGGAGGAGTTCAAAAACTGTGTTCCAAATGCTGTTGCTATGTATCTCAATGAGCATAAAGTGAGTAAAATGTCCGATGCTGCTCTTATGGCAGATGAATTTGTTCTTACTCATCAAATGTCTGTTAATCACTTCAATGATTCGAGCAGGTCTAAGTTGAGCGTTACTGTTAGACCTAAGAAGATGTTTTCACGCCAGAATACTGTGTCAAGTTTTTCTGATAATACTTCACGTATGAAAGCTGAGATGGTTTGTTTTTACTGTAAGAAGCCAGGACATAAAATTTCAGACTGTATTGCTCTCAAAAAGAAAGAGAAAGGTGTTAAACCTGTGGGTTTAATTTCTACATCGAATGTGAATCATACTCCTGCTCGATTTAATGAACGGATTGAACGGGTAGATATTACTGAGATGGAGAGTGTTAAAAATAGTGTTGATTTTGCACCATTCCTCACTGAAGGGACCGTGGCTTTGCCTAATTCGGAGGAGACTGTCCCTGTACGCATTTTACGAGATACTGGAGCGGGGCAATCCTTTTTGTTGGAAGGACTTTTGCCCTTGTCTGAACATACTGATACGGGAACACATGTACTGGTTAGAGGACTTGAGATGGGGTTCATGGAAGTTCCTCTACACCGCATTCATCTTGAGTCTAAACTCGTGTCAGGTGAGGTGGTAGTTGGAGTTCGTGCTATGCTTCCTGTCTCAGGTGTCACTTTCATCCTTGGCAATGATTTAGCCGGGGGAAATGTTTGGGAAAAGTCAGACACTGGGGTTCCACCTATAGTAGCTTCTGCTGTTGAGAAATTAGATGGATCTTCTGACTGTCCTAACTTATACCCTGCATGTGCAATAACTCGAGCGATGGCTAAGAAAAATCTGCCAGATGAAACTGAAAAAATTCTCTTTGATACTTTTATCGTATCTGAAAATTCCTCTCAGCCAGAATTAAGTACTGTGTGCACAGATGTGGAAGAAGTGATTCATGATCCACATGCTGTTGATGACCATAAGTCTGATCCTCTGTTAGAATGTCCATTTATCTGTGATGACCCTGTTAACACATCTTGTTCTTTATCTCCGCTCTTTAGTGTGACTCGAGATGATCTTATCAAAGCACAGCAGGCAGATGATACTCTTCGAGAATTGTTCTCTTTAGCTCGTGAACAAGAAGACAAGACTTCATCTCCCTTCTATTTTTTTCAAGATGGTTTGCTTTATAGACAACAACCTATGAGCTTAGACTTTTCACTCGATCCTAGGATCCAAATTGTGGTTCCACTTGATTTCCGTCAAGACCTCTTAAAGCTATCACATCAGGGCATGACTGGACATATGGGGGTACGAAAGACTTATGATAGACTTTTACGAAAATTTTATTGGCCTAGGTGTAAGCGAGATGTGATTAATTATATACGTGCATGTCATACTTGTCAAATGACAGGGAAGCCAAATCAAAAGGTTCCATTAGCTCCTTTACAACCTATTGCTGCAGTTACAACACCTTTTGCACACTTGATTATTGATTGCGTTGGTCCTTTACCGCGATCTAAGGCTGGACATGCATATTTACTTACCGTAATGTGTCAGACTACACGTTACCCTGCAGCTTATCCTCTGAGATCCATTACTTCCAAAGCTATATTAAAAGCTTTAACAAGCTTCATGTCAATTTTTGGCATTCCGGAAACTATTCAGTCTGACCAGGGTTCAAATTTCATGTCCCGAAACTTTTCTAAGGTCATGCGACAACTTAAAGTTAAGCATAATATCTCAAGTGCCTATCACCCGCAGAGTCAAGGATGTTTGGAGAGGTTCCATCAGACTCTTAAGTCACTTTTGAGGTCGTATTGCGTTGAGCTTGACTGTGACTGGGAGGAAGGTCTTCCATGGATGTTACTCGCCATTCGTGAGGTGGTGCAGGAGAGCATAGGTTTTAGCCCTAATGAGTTGGTGTTTGGACACACTGTTAGGGGCCCTATTGCTGTCTTAGCAGATGAGTGGACAAATTTTGACTCTCCTGAGAATGTCTTAGACTATGTAAGTAGTTTCCGTTACCGACTGTATGAAGCGAGAGCTATTGCTCTACGGAAGTTAGCCAAATCTCAAGGAAAGATGCAGAGGTTGTTCGATCGTAAAGTCAAATCCAGACAGTTTCAAGTAGGTGACCAAGTGCTGGCATTGTTACCTGTGTTGACTACTCCTTTTCAGGCTAGGTTTGCTGGACCGTATACGATCACGAAGTGTTTTCCAAATAACAACTATTTATTAAATACACCCGATCGTCGAAAGAAAATACAGGTGTGTCATGTTAATTTACTAAAATCTTATGTGACTCCTGTTCCTTCTCTTTTTGTTGATGTTGTGACAGCTACTGAGACCGCAGACACAAGTGTTTCGGAAACATCTATAGAGGCGGAAGACCATCTAGAAGAGGTGAAAGGTCCCTCTCGAGGAGAAGTAGAAGGCCGGTTGAATAATTCTGAGATTCTTGTTAACTTGGCTCACTACTTATCTCATCTGTCTGAGTCAGAGAAGGCTGATATAATTGAGGTGGTAAGCTCGTTTCACTCTCTCTTTTCTGATGTTCCTACTCGAACTTCCATTGTTGAGCATGATATTGATGTTGGTACGGCTCAGCCAGTGAAACAACATGCATATCGTGTCAACCCTATTAAAAGGAAGTTACTTCAGAGAGAGGTGGATTATTTACTTGATCATAACTTAGCAGAACCAAGTTTCAGTTCCTGGAGCTCCCCATGTATCTTAGTGAGTAAACCTGATAATTCATTTCGTTTTTGCACTGATTATAGAAAACTCAATTCTTTGACAAAGCCCGACTGTTACCCTCTACCAAGAATCGATGACTGTGTTGACCGTGTTGGCTCTGCGCAATTCGTTAGTAAATTTGACCTCCTGAAAGGTTATTGGCAAGTGCCATTAACATCCCGTGCTAAAGAACTATCTGCTTTTGTAACACCTGATAGGTTTCTGCAGTACACAGTCATGCCTTTTGGCGTTCGAAATGCTCCCGCTACATTTCAGCGGTTAATAAATCGAGTGTTGTCTGGGATGACCGGTTGTGAAGCTTATCTAGACGATGTTGTTTTATACAGTTCTTCTTGGTCGGAACACCTTGATCAAATTAGAGAGCTTTTTGTGCGTCTGGCTAAAGCCAACTTGACTGTCAACCTTGCCAAGTGCGAATTCGGAAAGGCTACTGTAACGTACTTAGGAAAGGTAGTGGGCAGGGGCTGTGTGAAGCCGATTCATGCTAAAGTGAATTCAATCTGTAGTTTTCCCAAACCAACTACCCGTCGTGAGTTACGACGATTCCTTGGGATGGTGGGTTACTACAGGGGGTTTTGTCATAATTTTGCAAGTGTAGTTGCCCCTCTGACTGATTTGTTAAGCCCTAAGAGACCATTTCAGTGGTCAGAGCAATGTCAGTGTTCCTTTGAGAACGCTAAATCCTTATTGGCAAATGCTCCGGTGTTGGCTACTCCTAATTTTGAAAACCCTTTTCTACTTGCTGTTGATGCAAGCGCTTATGGTGCTGGCGCTGTTCTTTTACAAGAGGATTCTAATGGAATTGAACATCCAGTCAGTTATTTTTCGAAAAAATTCAATCGTCACCAACAAGTGTACTCTACGGTGGAAAAAGAAGCATTAGCCCTTATTTTAGCCGTTCAACATTTCGAGGTCTATTTGAGCTCTGTATGTGGTCCTATTACGGTATACACTGACCATAATCCGTTGACTTTCTTAGATCGCATGCGCGGTAAGAATCAGAGAATAATGAGGTGGAGCCTTATTCTTCAACCTTTCCACTTACAGATTAAACACATACGTGGCAAGGATAACCTAATTGCGGATGCTCTCTCACGTATGTAAGCTGTCCCAGTAGTGTCTGGTATCTCTTCTCTCTCTCTTCTTCTTTCTCCGTTTTTCTCTCTGACGTCCTAGGGCCCAGGATTCCAGGATTGAAATGGAGTGAGATTTATGGAGATGAGTATTAAAGTTATTGTACATTCACATTTAAATGATTGTTTTTGCATTCGTACCTTTTTTTTTTTTGTTGTTGTTTGTTTTTCTTTTTTGTCGGTTCTTTAGAGAACCTCCTTTTGGAGTGGGAGGTGTGACGTCCCTGAGTCTCCTGATCCTATTGGTCCTGGACGTGGGAGTTCCTGATTGGTTCTACTCATCCTAATTGATGATTAGTTAGAGTATATAAGAGTGCTGTGCCTTGTTTGGGGCAGGCACTCCATGGGGAAACTCTCCTCATGAGTGGCTCATTGTGTTTTCTTACACATGTTGTCAATATTTTGTTTTCCCTTATCCCTAGACTTATGTTCATTATTATTGTTTGTGATATGTTTAATTCAATAAATCCTATTTTGATTTAAACGTTTCTGTCTGATCCCCCTTTTGTGTTATGGCTTGAGCTGGTCGTAACAGCATCCTCTGTGCATTTGATGTACAGGCTAGGTCACACTCAATAGTGCAGGTCTGACTGGGAATTGTTTAGTTGACAGATAGAAATGCCTGCATTTAGCTGTTTTAAACTTAGATTTAGCTGTTTAGATATTGTCATTAGTCATTTGTTGGAAACTAGGGGGCCCTCCTGGTTTGCAACAATGCTAACAATTGGACATAATAAATATTTTGTCCAAAGACTAGTTGTATTAATGGGTCTCAATTAGATTTGTAATGAGGATTTAAATCAATTGATGTGTGACCACAGCCATGCATGTCCTATGCACAGCACAGTATTTACATACAGGAAGTTGACAAGACTGTCATGCTGATAGTCTCATGATCTATGCCAGGTAGAGATGTTCTAAGATTACCATAGTGATGGTGTGTATTGTGTATGTTTGTGTATAGGAGATGGGTGGTGTTTTATCCTACCATAATCTGTGTTGCATAATTTAGTTCCAGTTCTAAACTGGGAGGCCACATACAGGAGCCGCTTCTGTAGTGTTATGAGGTGTGAGCGGCCCCTTGAAGTTTCTCCACCCCCATCTCCTAATGTAAAGCTGTGTGTCCTGCTTAAGGCAGGCGAGATCAGACCCTTGTGGAGTCTGGTTCTGAAGAAAGTCATTTGTCAGCCTGTAAGGAAATAGACCTAGAGAGGAAACGCCTCGGTTACGACTGTAACCTCGGTTCCCTGAAGAGGGAACGAGCGTTGCGTCGAGTCTGACGCTATGGGAACGCTTTGCGTGATGATGTCTTGAAGCACATGTAAAATCAGTCCAATGGTGTGGCGGAACGTCAGAGGCTGGTGACGTCACGTACCAGGAAGCTATAAAAGCCGGCCCGAAACAGAAAACGAAAGCTTCGTAAAGTCTGAAGTCGTGCTGACAGGCATGAAGGAGATATGGCAAGGTGACGCAACGCTCGTTCCCTCTTCAGGGAACCGAGGTTACAGTCGTATCCGAGGCGTTCCCTTTCAAGGGAACTCGCGTTGTGTCGAGTTTGACGCTATGGGAACGTCTATACCAACGCCTCCATAGCTACAAATGTCTGTCCTGTGTGAAATCTGGTGAGCAGCACTAGGAAGACAAAACATGAGACCCTGGAGCAGAGTCTAGATCCAGAGAGTAGAACCTGACGAAAGTGTGCGGTGAGGACCAACCTGCCGCATCACAGACGTCCTGTAAAGACACTCCTGATATAAGGGCCTTAGAGGCCGCCATACTCCTCGTAGAGTGCGACCGGACAGCCAAAGGAGAAGGCTGCCCAGCCGCCTCATAAGCAAGCGAGATAGCCTCGACCACCCACTTGCTCATTCTTTGCTTAGACACTGGACCTCCCTTGTTAGGAGACCCAAAGCATACAAACAATTGATCACTTTTACGCCACAGGGCAGCTCTGTGGACATAAGCGTCTAACGCCCGAACTGGGCAAAGCAAATTAATAGCCTCCTGGTCTGCATTCTGAAAGGGAGGAGGACAAAAGGCCTGCAGAACAATAGGTCTAACCACATTAGTGGGGACCTTGGGGATATAACCCGGTCTCGGATGTAGAAAAGCTTTAACCATATCCGGTGCAAACTCAAAGCATGACGGAGCAACCGACAATGCTTGCAGATCCCCTATTCTCTTGAGAGAAGAAATAGCCAGAAGGAAAAGAGCTTTCAGAGTTAGAAACTTCTCAGGAACCTCCTCAATGGGCTCAAAGGGGGCCAGGGATAAGCCTTGTAGCGCAATGGCCAAATCCCAAGGTGGCACCCTAGAGCGAACTGCAGGCCTCAGCCTCCAAGTGCCACGAAGGAAACGAGATATCAAAGGGTCTTACCCCACAGACATTCCACCCAAAGGAATGTGGTAAGCACCTATGGCCGCCACATAAACCTTTAAAGTGGACGGGGTCAGACCTGCCGTGAACCGGTCCTGCAGGAACTCCAGCACTGTACCAATTGGGCAGTTAACTGGGTCCAACCGACGGTCACTACACCAAGAAGTGAAGACTCTCCACTTCAGGGCATAAAGTTTCCTCATGGAGGGAGCTCTGGACTGTAGAATGGTCTCAACAACCTCAGTTGAGAGACCTGACTCTATGAGCTGGGCCCCCTCAGAGGCCAAGCCCACAGGTTCCACAGTTCTGGGCAGGGGTGAAAAATTGAACCCCCTGCTTGGGACAGAAGGTCCCTCCTGACAGGAAGCTCCAGAGGATGCCCGGCCAACGCGGGGCTATAAGAAGCAGGCAAACCCGGTCCCTGCGAACTCTCTCCAGAACTCCCGGGAGCAGAGCAACTGGGGGAAAGGCGTACAGACGTAGCCTCGGCCACGCCTGTACCATCGCATCCAGTCCGAGAGGAGCTGGATACCAAAGTGGACAGTGAGACGTCTCTCGAGACGCAAACAGATCCACTTGAGCTTGGCCAAACTCCCTCCATATCAGCTCCACCACCTCGGGGTGGAGCCTCCATTCCCCGGGCCTCAGCCCCTGTCTCGACAGAGTGTCTGCTCCTATATTCTGGACCCCGGGGATGTAGGCTGCCCTGAGTGACAGCAACTTCCCCTGGGACCACAAGAGGATATGGCGTGCCAGATTGGATAATGGGCGCGAGCGCAAACCCCCTTGGTGGTTGATATAGGCGACTATCGACGTGTTGTCCGTATGCACTAACACATGGTGTCCTCTGAGATCTGTGATAAAGCTCCTCAGAGCCCGGAAGACAGCTAACATCTCTAGGCGATTGATATGCCAGGAACGATGATGCCCCCGAAAGCAAACTTCAGGAACTTCCAATGACACGGATGGATGGAAATATGGAAATATGCGTCCTTGAGGTCTATCGTGACAAACCAGTCCTCGGACCTGATCTGTGGCACGATTTGTCTCAATGTTAACATTTTGAACTTGAGCTGCATGACTGACTCGTTCAGAACTCGAAGATCTAAAATGGGACGCAATCCCCCGTCCTTTTTTGGAACTATGAAGTACCGGCTGTAAAACCCGGTTTCCCTGTTGGAGGGAGGTACATATTCTATGGCCCCTTTCTCTAACAGAGTGTTTACTTCTTGTTCCATAACCAGAACCTGCTCGGGGCCCACCACTGTGGGCAGGACCCCCATAAACCGAGGTGGGCGTTTCTTGAATTGTATCTGATACCTTTTTTCCACGGTCTGCAGGACCCAACGAGAAACATTTGACAGTAGCTTCCACGCTGTCAAAGATTCTACTAGAGGTACCAGCCTCTCGAGACTGGTTTCTGGATTTTGTTGTTGTTGAGTAGTCAATTCGTCGCCCTGTAACGGCGCACCGGCAGGGAACGACCGAACAGACTGCTCTAACACCCTCCTCAGAGGGGGCGGGCATCCCGAGGCCACTACGTTTCCGGGTGGTCCTTGAGATATGTGCTCGCCGGAGACCGCTGCGCCCTGTAACACCGGAGGCGGCAGGGTTGGCAGAACGGTCCCCTGAGGGCACCGAAGAGAGACGGGCACCGTAAAAAGAGGTGTTGACCGCTCTGCTTCGGGGGGGACTACCCTCATTTGTTCTGAGCCCTCGGACGTCAGGACTTCTTCCCAGCAGCCTTCTTGGCAGTAATAACGGTCCGCAGATCCGTTTTACCCCTCGAAGACTGCTGGGTTTGAGCGCGCCCTCCGTGTCCCCGAGGTTTTTGTGGGGGAGCACGGGAGGAAACGCTCTGTTTCTGAGTGGCACGGTGCTCAGCGCTCTTTTTAGAGGAGTACAGAGGAGTAAAGAAAGAACGGCGGGGAAGAAGTTTTTGCAGTGCAGCTGCCTGTTTAGAAGCTTCTTGTGATTTAGCTACAGCACTGTTAACTGCATCACCAAATAGACCAACAGTGGAGACCGGAGCATCTAAGAGAATGTGTTTCTCTTTATCTTTTATATCGCTCAGATTGAGCCACAGATGCCTCTCAGTAGCCACCAGGGCTGCCATAGACCGCCCGATTGATTTAGCGGTCTCCTTGGTGGCCCTGAGAGACAGATCTGTGGCTCTGTGTAGTTCGGCCACAGTGTCAGGACCAATTCCCCCGCCCTCCTCTAAATCAACCAATAACTCAGCTTGATATGCCTGCATAAGGGACATCGTATGCAGACACGCTGCAGCTTGACCAGCGGCTGCATATGATTTATGAACAAGGGCAGAAGTAAATTTAACTGGCTTAGATGGAAGTGAAGGAGCCTTCAGGGAAGATGCCGTTGCTGGAGAGAGATAGCTCGCAAGCGTCTCCTCCACCTTCGGCATCTCCCCATAACCATATTCTTTATATTTATAAATGGAAGAATAGTGAGTTGTTTGTGGTGTGTATACTCTGTAAGACACTGGTTTCCCCCACGATCTCGACACCTCGGTGTGTAGATCGGGGAAAAACGGAAGGCTTCTGCGCTGAGGCTGTGCACGAGATGGCAGGAAGCGTTCGTCGAGCTTACTTTTTGAACGAACGTCCTGCCTATCCTCTGGCCACTCAATAGATAATCTCTGAACTGCTTTCGAGCAATTCCTCAAACGCATGAGACTGAGGTGGCGAATCCTCAGACTCAGCGTCAATACTAACAACGTCCAACTCCTCAGAGCTGGACAATTGCAGTACTGGTGCCTCCATCGGGGGGGAAGAAACCGCAACGCGTGCTTCCACACCCTGATGAGAGGCACTGGATCTATCAGAAGGAGGCTGAGATAAGGCAGAGTCCGTCTCAACATCCACTGATAAATCCATTTGCGAACCCCAGGTCTGAGATCGACGCCGTGCCTCAGCAGCGGCGGGACCAAAGCCCTGGGGAACGTGGTTGGGATTGAACCGAGCCAAGCGGGATCGGAGCGTACGCAATGGAAGCGCGACGCAATGCACACAGTCACCACCCTCGAGTGCTGACTGGGCATGCTCCTCACCCAAACAAACAACACAAAGAGTGTGAGTATCACCTCCCGTTAAATAACGCGGGCAGGGATGGACACACACTCTAAACTGCTGCTTGCTCGCCATACTGAATATATAATGTAATATAGATAGACAACACCAAATAACAAGGACAGATTCAACACAGAGCGCAACTGAAGACTCAGAAAGCTTTCGTTTTCTGTTTCGGGCCGGCTTTTATAGCTTCCTGGTACGTGACGTCACCCGCCTCTGACGTTCCGCCACACCATTGGACTGATTTTACATGTGCTTCAAGACGTCATCACGCAAAGCGTTCCCATAGCGTCAAACTCGACGCAACGCGAGTTCCCTTGAAAGGGAAACACAGTTTAATTTTGAACCTTTATACAAATTGCATTAAGATAGATGGTCTATCTCAATATTTATTTAATTGCCTTTGCCAGACAGTTGTTACTGATGGCTTTGATCTGTTAAGATTTTACGCCATTAGAATAAAATTTGTTTTTGTTTACAAAGTCATGTATCATTATCATGATCATGTGTTTGCAAAGAAAAGGTCAATTAAATAGTGATAATGGTCAGATCTGACTGCTGTTGCAGTTAAACTCAAACAGTCTGCTGTGTAGTGAGCATTAGGACCCTCAGGTCTGCTAGGGAAATCTCTTTGCATGATGCTGTTTATTTACACTAGCCAGATCTGTGTTTAGGGCAATTAGAACACCAGGGGCCTGTACCATGAAGGTAGCTGAACAAACTCGGGGTTACAGGATTAGTTTTGAGTTGACAAAACCAAACCGATGCGATCAGGCTTTATTGGTACCATGATGCAGCTCATCAACTTTCTCTGTCAACTCAGGCTTTGATCCTCAAGCTATGATTACTCCACGCGCGCGTGCACATAAAAGAGTGACGTCGACACTGAACAACCAATCGCGGGTAGAGCGAGAGGATATATTTTTTCGCGGAGGAGCAAGAGATAATCATTCATAATTACGATGAATTTAAATATGTATTTCAAGCTCGAAACAACACGGTCTCTGCTGCCAAAGCAAGAGAAGACTGTTGGAGAAAGATTGCTGATTGTTAATGTGTAAGTTAAACAAATACGTTCTATATTTATGTAAAAGTATGTATAGCCTATACGTGTAATATAGCCTGTAGCCTATTTTTATAATATATAAAAATGTGCATGTACTAAGAAAGATTAATATTCATTGATTTTTAGATGCAACCCCAACTCCAAATGTTCTTGGCAGCAGATAAAGACAAAATATAAAAATATAATTCAAAGTGGTGAGTATTTACCACAACCTTTTATTATTTGTGTGAACATTTTATCACAAATACTTGTTTGCAGCAAACAGAAATAAAGAGTTAAATTCAGAAAACCAGAAGAGGAGTGTGGCGGAGGAGTTGGCTCTAAGTAGGCAATAAGGGACGGCCGATTATGGATGGGATTACAATGCTGTACAATCTGACCCTGGTGCTGGCTCCTCTAAGCAAGTAACACTGGGTACGTGTGCAATACATTACTACTTTTTTAAATTTAAAATATGGCTGACTGTATGTTCTGCAGTAGAGGGAAACACATACACACAGTCTCCCACACAGAGGTCCGTATGCAGCAGACAGAACACCAAACATTACCTGCTTTACAACAGTTATGCTTTACATTGGCCTATTTTTATTTATTAGGGTGGAGGAAATGAAGACACTCTGTCTGTGTGTTCTCAGACAGTTGCTGATGTGAATGCACTGGGCTTTTTATTATGGCAAACATTTGAATGTGTGGCATAAAAAAGGGACTGGCCCTTACACATCTCTTTTATTGTAGGATTTTTCACAACCTGCCCCAGAAACTGAGGCCTCTACCTCAATGGGCTTCAGAAGAAATGTGAACAAGGATTTAAAACCCTTGACATAAATTACAGTCAGTCCTGTGTTTGTAGGAAGTCAAGGAACTTTTTGTGATTTTGATGAGCCTCCAGAAAACTTGTAATGATAATGTTTGTGGTGGAATTATGTTTCAGGTGGAAACCGACTCAGTCAGGGCCCTGTACAAAAGGAGTCTTGAACTAGACTGTTCACTAAAGGAGACTTGAACTAGACTGTTCACTAAAGGAGACTTGAACTAGACTGCTCACTAAAGGAGCTGACTGTCTGACTGTGAGCTGAGGAGGCTCCAAACAAAATCAAACTGCTGGATAAAACTGATCTCAGAATGTATTTAGTTATATAGTGTATATATAGTAAGTCAAGTCAAGTCATCTTCATTTATATAGCGCTTTTAACAATGTAGATTGTCTCAAAGCAGCTTTACAGAGATAAATGGATAATTTAACGTAAGATTGTTTTGGCTTTATAGCGGTTCTTTAATAAAGTTATTTTCCAGCTAAAATTGGTTTTGATTGATTCGCTTCCGTCGCAACGATCATTTGTTATTAAATTAGGGGCTGCCAAGACGACACCATTCTCTCTACACAAACTTTAAACGCGATCCTGTGAGAAACGCTGATGACGTTCAGATGCGCATTAAGAACGGGTTCAATAGTTATGTGCGTTTGAATATATGTGTGCAGGTTTGGAATTCCCTACAAACCAAGCCTAAACAAATTACTGGTGTTTCCTTATAGTTTTAATTCAGAATTTTATTTTATTTGATCAATTCGGGGTAGATACGCAAATTGAGTTTTCCCGACGACGCTTTATCTGTAGAGTGGGAAAGGGATCCTCCATAGGGAGAGACTAGTTGGCACTTCAGCACTGCGTTGTCATCGGGTCCAGGCGAAGGGCCTTCGTCAGATCTGGAAACGGCCTGGATCCGTCAGGCTGCGGGAAAACCTTGGGATAAACACAGACACTAAAATTAGCGTAGATGCCATTCTTCTCATGATGTAACAAGTACATCAGGATTTATGGGAAGTGTTCCCGGTTCCAGCTGACCTAATCTATGCAGCCTAATATTGAAATATAGAAGTCTATAATGTATTATGTGAATGCTAGGTCAAAGAGATGTGTCTTTAATCTAGATTTGAACTGACAGAGTGTGTCTGCTTCCCGGACAATGTTAGGAAGACTGTTCCAAAGTTTTGGTGCTAAATAGGAGAAGGATCTACCGCCAGCAGTCGATTTTGATATTCTAGGTATTATCAACTGGCCGGAATTTTGAGATCGCAATAGACGTGAAGGAGTATAATGCGTTAAGAGCTCGCTCAAGTACTGCGGAGCTAAACCATTTAGTGCTTTGTAAGTAATCAGCAATATTTTAAAATTGATGCGATGTTTAATAGGGAGCCAGTGCAGTTTTGACAGAACTGGGCTAATATGGTCATACTTCCTGGTTCTGGTAAGAACTCGAGCTGCTGCGTTTTGAACCAGCTGTAGTTTGTTTATTAAGCGTGCAGGGCAACCACCCAGTAGAGCATTACAATAATCTAGCCTTGATGTCATGAAAGCATGAACTAATTGTTCCGCATTTGTCATTGAGAGCATATGACGTAATTTAGATATATTTTTAAGATGGAAAAATGCGGTTTTACAGATACTGGACACATGACTTTCAAATGAAAGATTGGTATCAAAGAGCACACCCAGGTTCCTAACTGAAGACGAAGACTTAACAGAGCAGCCATCAAGTGTTAGACAGTATTCTAGGTTATTACGTGAGGACGTTTTTTGTCCAATAATTAGAATCTCTGTTTTTTCAGAATTTAGAAGTAGGAAATTACGAGTCATCCAATTTTTTATATCAGCTATGCATTCTGTTAATTTAGTGAATTGGTAAGTTTCGTTAGGTTTTGAAGAAAGATAGAGCTGATCGTCGGCATAACAGTGGAAGCTAATTCCATGTTTCCTAATGATATCTCCTAATGGTAGCATGTACAGAGTGAACAGCAGCGGTCCTAGTACTGAGCCTTGTGGTACGCCATACTGAACTTGTGATCGATGAGACATCTCTTCATTTACTGCTACAAACTGATTGTGACGTCCCTGAGTCTCCTGATCCCATTGGTCCTGGACGTGGGAGTTCCTGATTGGTCTTCCTCATCCTAATTGATAATCAGTTGTGTATAAAAGAGTGCTGTGTCTTGTTTAGAGCAGGCACTCCATGGGGATACTCTCCTCATGAGTGGCTCATTGTGTTTTGCTTACACATGTTGTCAATATGTTGTTTTCCCTTAACCCTAGACTTTTGTTTATTATTATTATTATTATTGTTACTGTTTGTGATATGTTTAACTCAATAAATCTTATTTTTGAATGAACATTTCTGTTTGATCCCCCTTTTATGTTATGGCTTGAGCTGGTCGTAACATAAAATTGGGCGCTCGTCCTGGAATTGCTGCATGTGTAAGTAAATACATTAATGTCCTTAGTGTGTTTACCTTTTTGGAATGAGTAGACTTCAGGTATTTAGAGTGTTCTCAGCTGGGTTAAAATCCTTCCATCGAGACACTGTTTGTTATTTTATTTTTTTTATTATTTTGCCTTTCTTATTTTTGAAGGTTATTCTGGGCGGAGGTTTTAAATCTCTGTTGGGGGTATGCTTCAGGCTTTTGGTATAAAACGCCAATTGTCCATGAGTTTAGCGTTTAAATACCACCCCGAGTCCGGTACACCTTTGAAGATTAGTTAGGTTTAGTTAGTGTTGTTTATAGTTAGGATCTGGAGTCTCTCATTTTTCATTTAAGGTAACACTTTGTTGTTTATCTGTATCTCTGCGTATTTGAAGCCTGCTGAGTATGAGGATAATTTGAGTGATGACTTTCGGTAAGTCTTTATTTATCTCATAACCAAGGTGCGGGTTGAAGCTAGAGCGTGTATGTGTGACAATTCCGGGCGAAGTGGCTGATGGGATTTGTAGTTCTAATGCTCTAGTTTAGCGCGGCGTCTCACGCGTGTTGTTTTTGTTTTGCTATTGTGTTTCTCTGCTGCATCTTTTAACAGATATGTCGTCGGTAATTGAGGATTTCTTCTCATTTCCTTCGGAAATTCTATTGGAGAGATGTACGAAGGACGAGTTGTTGCAGATTGCCGAGCACTTTGATGTGGAGGTAACGAGTAATGATAAGAAGCTTAAAGAAACGCTGTTGAAAGTTGTGAAAAATGCACTTTTTGAGCGGGGCGTTTTAGAGGTAAGAGCTCAAGATATTGATCTTGAAGAGTCTTTAACCTCTCCTCTTTATGCTGCCGATTGAAATGTGAAGTTTAGTGAGATGTCTTTGCAAGAGAAACAGTTAAGTGTTGATACGGAAAAACTACATGCTGAGCGTGATGCTTGTGCACTGAAAGAACGTGATTTAGAAATGAGAAAATTAGAGTTAAAACAGAAACTTGAGTTACGTAAACTGGAGTTGCAATCTGAAAGGGAGGAAAGAGATTTTCAGTTGAGGAAATTGGAGTTAGAATTGCACGCCCAAACAGTTGAAACTCCACGTCGCGCATCGTCTGTTGAAACCTTGTTTACTGCACCTGTTTTTGATGTTTACAAAAACATTAGACTTGTGCCACTGTTTTTAGAGAAAGAAGTAGAGAAGTATTTCCAACATTTTGAGCGCGTTGCTGAGTCTTTGAAATGGCCAAAAGAATTTTGGACCTTACTGTTGCAATGTGTTTTAGTCGGAAGAGCTCAGGAAGTTTATTCAGCGCTGACTATGGAACAAAGCGGTGATTATGAAATCGTTAAGACTGCTATTTTGCATGCTTATGAACTGGCACCTGAAGCATATCGCCAGAAATTTAGAAGTCATTTTAGGGTTGAAAACTGTTCATATCTTGAGTTTGCCAGAGAGAAGGAAAATTTGTTTGACCGCTGGTGTACTTCAGTAAAAGTGACCACCAAAGAACAGCTTAGAGAATTGATTATTTTAGAGGAATTCAAAAACTGTGTTCCAAATGCTGTTGCTATGTATCTCAATGAGCATAAAGTCAGTAAAATGTCAGATGCTGCTCTTATGGCAGATGAATTTGTTCTTACTCATCAAATTGCTGTTAATCATTTTAATGATTCAAGTAGATCTAAGTTGAGCGTTTCTGTTAAACCTAAAAAGATGGTTTCACACCAGAATGCGGTGTCAAATTTTCCTGATAATACTTCCGTTACACGTATGAAAGGTGTGATGGTCTGTTTTTATTGTAAGAAGCCAGGACATAAAATCTCAGACTGTATTGCTCTCAAAAAGAAAGAGAAAGGTGTTAAACCTGTGGGTTTAATTTCTACATCGAATGTGAATCATACTCCTGCTCGAGTTAACAAACAGATTGAACAAGTAGATATCACTGAGATGGAGAGTGTTAAACATAGTGTTGATTTTGCACCATTTATCACCGAAGGGACCGTGGCTTTGCCCAATTCGGATGAGACTGTACCTGTACGCATCCTACGAGATACTGGGGCGGGGCAATCCTTTTTGTTGGAAGGACTTTTGCCCTTGTCTGAACGTACTGATACAGGAACACATGTACTGGTTAGAGGACTTGAGATGGCGTTTATGGAAGTTCCACTACACCGCATATATCTTGATTCTAAACTTGTGTCAGGTGAGGTGATAGTTGGAGTTCGTGCTATGCTTCCTGTCTCAGGTGTCACTTTCATCCTTGGCAATGATTTAGCCGGGGGAAATGTTTGGGAAAAGTCAGACACTGGGGTTCCACCTATAGTAGCTTCTGCTGTTGATAAATTAGATGGATCTTCTGACTGTCCTAATTTATACCCTGCATGTGCAATAACTCGAGCGATGGCTAAGAAAAATCTGCCAGATGAAACTGAAAATATTCTCTTTGATACTTTTATCGTATCTGAAAATTCCTCTCAGCCAGAATTAAGTACTGTGTGCACAGATGTGGAAGATGTGATTCATGATCCACATGCTGTTGATGACCATAAGTCTGATCCTCTGTCAGAATGTCCATTTATCTGTGATGACCCTGTTAACACATCTTGTTCTTTATCTCCGCTCTTTAGTGTGACTCGAGATGATCTTATCAAAGCACAGCAGGCAGATGATACTCTTCGAGAATTGTTCTCTTTAGCTCGTGAACAAGACAAGACTTCATCTCCCTTCTATTTTTTCCAAGATGGTTTGCTTTATAGACAACAACCTATGAGCTTTGACTTTTCACTCGATCCTAGGATCCAAATTGTGGTTCCACTTGATTTCCGTCAAGACCTCTTAAAACTATCACATCAGGGCATGACTGGACATATGGGGGTACGAAAGACCTATGATAGACTTTTACGAAAATTTTATTGGCCTAGGTGTAAGCGAGATGTGATTAATTATATACGTGCATGTCATACTTGTCAAATGACAGGGAAGCCAAATCAAAAGGTTCCATTAGCTCCTTTACAACCTATTGCTGCAGTTACAACACCTTTTGCACACTTGATTATTGATTGCGTTGGTCCTTTACCGCGATCTAAGGCTGGACATGCATATTTACTTACCGTAATGTGTCAGACTACACGTTACCCTGCAGCTTATCCTCTGAGATCCATTACTTCCAAAGCTATATTAAAAGCTTTAACAAGCTTCATGTCAATTTTTGGCATTCCGGAAACTATTCAGTCTGACCAGGGTTCAAATTTCATGTCCCGAAACTTTTCTAAGGTCATGCGACAACTTAAAGTTAAGCATAATATCTCAAGTGCCTATCACCCGCAGAGTCAAGGATGTTTGGAGAGGTTCCATCAGACTCTTAAGTCACTTTTGAGGTCGTATTGCGTTGAGCTTGACTGTGACTGGGAGGAAGGTCTACCATGGATGTTACTCGCCATTCGTGAGGTGGTGCAGGAGAGCATAGGTTTTAGCCCTAATGAGTTGGTGTTTGGACACACTGTTAGGGGCCCTATTGCTGTCTTAGCAGATGAGTGGACGAATTTTGATTCTCCTGAGAATGTCTTAGACTATGTAAGTAGTTTCCGTTACCGACTGTATGAAGCGAGAGCTATTGCTCTACGGAAGTTAGCCAAATCTCAGGGAAAGATGCAGAGGTTGTTCGATCGTAAAGTCAAATCCAGACAGTTTCAAGTAGGTGACTGTGGCGAGCACGACGAGGTCGAGGGCCGTGGGAGGACGGCGCGAGGCCGGTGGCGTGATTGATAATGAGCGACACGTGCGCGACGCACCGGTCTCGCATCTCTCACGGAGGAGCGGAAGCATAAAGGAGGAGCGACGACAGTGAAGAGCGAGAGAGGAACAGGCCTGTGTTTTATTTGATGTTGTGTCTTGCCAGCAGTCGTCCGTGAGGGGCTGCTGGCTTTTACTTTCATTTTGTATTTGGTTTATTTTTATCATTAAAATATGTTGAATGTTCGCCGGTTCCCGCCTCCTTCTTCCCGTAACAACATACCTCGTTACACTGGTGCCGAAACCCGGGAGGAAGGAGGGACACGCTGTCGGAGAGCCCTCGCTGCTGGGGGGGATCGCGGTGCTGAGGAGGTCGGGCAGCACGAGGGAGCGATGGCCGCCGATTGCTGCCCGAGGCGATGGTGCTGGAGCGATGGAAGATCTGGTGGGACGGAGAGCTCGCTGCCGTGCTCCTGGGTCGAGGAGGGGTGGCTGCCGTCCGAGAGGGAGCGGAGGAGTCCCGTTCGCCATGGGCCGGAGCCTGTTGCCGTCGGCCATGATGGGGGCGGAGCAGGGAACGGGAGACTCGCTGCCGGCTGCCCTCAACCGGAGGAGCCGTCGCCGTCCGCCAGGAGGCGGAGGAGCGTCGAGCCGTCCCCCAACGGATGTCCAGTACCATCGCATGGCACCGCGAGTGACTCTCAGCTGGTTGAGGACCGAGCGGCAGTGTGTCCGGGAACCGGAACAAGAAATTTTTTTTGTTTATACTTTTTTTTTTTTTTTTCTCTCTCCCCTCTCTCGTCTCTGTCGCTCCTCGTGCTTCCGTTTCCTTTTCCCTCACCTCGTCTATCCATACCCCCAGCCCAGGTACCGCAGCCGCCGTGATCGGTCCCCCCGGGGAGGGGGGGAGGGGGAGTAGGCGCAGTCTCGTGGGTGCCCCCCGGCCTGCGAGGGGCGATGGGGGTATGTGGCGAGCACGACGAGGTCGAGGGCCGTGGGAGGACGGCGCGAGGCCGGTGGCGTGATTGATAATGAGCGACACGTGCGCGACGCACCGGTCTCGCATCTCTCACGGAGGAGCGGAAGCATAAAGGAGGAGCGACGACAGTGAAGAGCGAGAGAGGAACAGGCCTGTGTTTTATTTGATGTTGTGTCTTGCCAGCAGTCGTCCGTGAGGGGCTGCTGGCTTTTACTTTCATTTTGTATTTGGTTTATTTTTATCATTAAAATATGTTGAATGTTCGCCGGTTCCCGCCTCCTTCTTCCCGTAACAACATACCTCGTTACAGTGACCAAGTGCTGGCATTGTTACCTGTGTTGACTACTCCTTTTCAGGCTAGGTTTGCTGGACCGTATACGATCGAGAAGTGTTTTCCAAATAACAACTATTTATTAAATACACCCGATCGTCGAAAGAAAATACAGGTGTGTCATGTTAATTTACTAAAATCTTATGTGACTCCTGTTCCTTCTCTTTTTGTTGATGTTGTGACAGCTACTGAGACCGCAGACACAAGTGTTTCAGAAACATCTATAGAGGCGGGAAGACCATCTAGAAGAGGTGAAAGGTCCCTCTCGAGGAGAAGTAGAAGGCCGGTTGAATAATTCTGAGATTCTTGTTAACTTGGCTCACCACTTGTCTCATCTGTCTGAGTCAGAGAAGGCTGATATAATTGAGGTGGTAAGCTCGTTTCACTCTCTCTTTTCTGATATTCCGACTCGAACTTCTGTCGTTGAGCATGATATTGATGTGGGCACGGCTCAGCCAGTGAAACAACATGCATACCGTGTCAACCCTATCAAAAGGAAGTTACTTCAGAGAGAGGTGGATTATTTGCTTGATCATAACTTGGCGGAACCCAGTTTTAGCTCTTGGAGCTCCCCATGTATTTTAGTGAGTAAACCTGATAGTTCATATCGTTTTTGTACTGATTACAGGAAGCTCAATTTTTTGACAAAACCAGACTGTTACCCTCTACCAAGAATTGATGACTGCGTTGACCGTGTTGGCTCTGCACAATTTGTGAGTAAATTCGACCTCCTGAAAGGTTATTGGCAAGTGCCATTAACATCCCGTGCTAAAGAACTATCTGCTTTTGTAACACCTGATAGGTTTCTGCAGTACACAGTCATGCCTTTTGGCGTTCGAAACGCTCCCGCTACATTTCAGCGGTTAATAAATCGAGTGTTGTCTGGGATGACCGGTTGTGAAGCTTATCTAGACGATGTTGTTTTATACAGTTCTTCTTGGTCGGAACACCTTGATCAAATTAGAGAGCTTTTTGTGCGTCTAGCTAAAGCCAACTTGACTGTCAACCTTGCCAAGTGCGAATTCGGAAAGGCTACTGTGACGTACTTGGGAAAGGTAGTGGGCAGGGGTTGTGTGAAGCCGATTCACGCTAAAGTGAATTCAATATGTAGTTTTCCCAAACCAACTACCCGTCGTGAGTTACGACGATTCCTTGGGATGGTGGGTTACTACAGGGGGTTTTGTCATAATTTTGCAAGTGTAGTTGCCCCTCTGACTGATTTGTTAAGCCCTAAGAGACCATTTCAGTGGTCAGAGCAATGTCAGTGTTCCTTTGAGAACGCCAAATCCTTATTGGCAAATGCTCCGGTGTTGGCTACTCCTAATTTTGAAAACCCTTTTCTACTTGCTGTTGATGCAAGCGCTTATGGTGCTGGTGCTGTTCTTCTACAGGAGGATTCTAACGCAATCGAACATCCAGTCAGTTACTTTTCAAAAAAGTTCAATCGTCACCAACAAGTGTACTCTACAGTGGAAAAAGAAGCGTTAGCCCTTATTTTAGCCGTTCAACATTTTGAGGTCTATTTGAGCTCTGTATGTGGTCCGATTACAGTATACACCGACCACAACCCGCTGACTTTCTTAGATCGCATGCGCGGTAAGAATCAGAGAATAATGAGATGGAGCCTTGTTCTTCAACCTTTCCACTTACAGATTAAGCACATACGTGGCAAGGATAACATAATTGCGGATGCTCTCTCGCGTATGTAGACTGTCCCAGTAGTGTCTGGTACTTTTCTTCGCTCTCTTTTCTTTCTCCTTTATCTCTCTCTGATATCCTAGGGCCCAGGATTCCGGGAGCGAAATGGAGTGAGATTTGAGATGAGTATTAAATGTTGGATATTCACATTTAAATGATTATTTTGCATCAGTTCTATTTTTATTTCTGTTTTCTTTTGTCGGTTCTTTAGAGAACCTCCTTTTGGATTGGGAGGTGTGACGTCCCTGAGTCTCCTGATCCCATTGGTCCTGGACGTGGGAGTTCCTGATTGGTCTTCCTCATCCTAATTGATAATCAGTTGTGTATAAAAGAGTGCTGTGTCTTGTTTAGAGCAGGCACTCCATGGGGATACTCTCCTCATGAGTGGCTCATTGTGTTTTGCTTACACATGTTGTCAATATGTTGTTTTCCCTTAACCCTAGACTTTTGTTTATTATTATTATTATTATTGTTACTGTTTGTGATATGTTTAACTCAATAAATCTTATTTTTGAATGAACATTTCTGTTTGATCCCCCTTTTATGTTATGGCTTGAGCTGGTCGTAACACTGATAATGGTCAGATAAGTATGATTTAAACCATGCTAGTGCAATTCCACTAATGCCAACATAGTTTTCTAGTCTATTTAAAAGAATGTTGTGGTCGATGGTGTCAATCGCAGCACTAAGATCGAGTAACACTAATAGCGAGATTGTTATGACTCCGAAGAATCACCACAAATAAAGGAGAGAACGAATACATTTCATTGCTCAAAACTGCCGTTTTATTTCACATTGTTCTTTCCATCAAGCCGAATTTTGGCTATTTACAGCCATCTGTAACACCGCGAAACATCAGATACCACCGACACGTCGAACCGGAGCAGAGCCACCCTCGCCAACATGACCCAACAGCTTTTGTAGAGAGCGAAGAACCTGCGCACCGGTGCTCCCAATCACGCCGCAATCAGCCAGACACCTGCAGACAATAGAAACGCAACACAGATACACACAAAAAATAAGAAAGGACTGACAGGGACGTCACAGAGATACAACCACGATCGGATGATAAGAGCAAATCATTTGTGACTCTAACGAGTGCAGTCTCAGTATTATGGTATGGTCTAAATCCGGACTGAAAATCCTCGCAGATATCATTTCTTTCTAGAAAGGAACACAGTTGTGAAGATACTGCCTTTTCTAGTATCTTTGACAGAAAAGGTAGATTCGAGATCGGCCTGTTATTGACTAATTCTGAAGGATCAAGTTGCATTTTTTTAACAAGCGGTTTAATCATAGCCAGCTTAAAGTTTTTTGGTACGTATCCTAGAGACAAAGACGAATTAATGATATTAAGAAGAGGATCTATGACCTCTGGAAGCATCTCTTTCAGTAGCTTTGTCGGTATAGGGTCTAACATACATGTTGTCGATTATGATTTAACGAGTTTAGTAAATTCTTCCTCTCCTATAGCAACGAATGAATCAAATTTTTCCTCAGGGAGACTACGATGCACTGCCTGATGCGATACTGTAGTAGACGGTTGCATAGTTATAATTTTCTCCCTGATATTATCAATCTTATAAGTGAAGAAGTTCATAAAGTCATTACTGCTGTGCTGCTTGGAAACTTCTGTGTTTGAAGCTTTCTTTTTCGTTAGTTTAGCCACTGTTTCAAATAAATACCTAGGATTATGTTTATTTTCTTCTAATAGGGTTGAAAAATAAGCAGATCTAGCAGCTTTTAAAGCCTCTCTGTATGCAATCGAGCTCTCCTTCCATGAAATGCGAAATACCTCTAGTTTTGTTTTCTACCAGTTGCGCTCCATCTCTCTGGCTGCTCTCTTAAGGGCCCGAGTGTGCTCGTTGTACCACGGCGTTGGATTATTTTCTTTAATCTTCTTTAAGCGCAAAGGAGCAACTGTGTCTAAAGTGCTGGAAAAGAGAGAGTTAAAAGTTTCTGTTGCAATATCAAGTTTTTCTAAGCTATCCGGGATGCTAAAATGATGAAACTGATCAGGAAGATTATTAATAAAGCAATCTGTAGTGGCAGAAGTGATAGGTCTAACATATTTGTAACACGGAGTCGGCTTTGCAGCCTTGGCTAAATGTAATTTACACAAGACTAGATAATGATCTGAGATGTCATCTCTCTGCTGCAGAATTTCAATGGCATCCACATCTATTGCGTGTGATAATATTAGATCTAGAGTATGATTACGACAATGAGTAGGTCCTGACACGTGTTGTCTAACTCCAATTGAGTTTACAATGTCTTTAAATGCCAAACCCAATGCATCTTTTTCATTATCGATGTGTATATTAAAATCACCAACAATTAGTACTTTATCTGCAGCCAATACTAACTCTGATAGAAAGTCCGCAAATTCTTTGATAAAGTCTGTATGGTGCCCTGGTGGCCTGTATACATTAGCCAGCACAAATCTCAAAGGCGATTTATCATTTATACTATATATTTTTACATTAAGCACTAACACTTCAAAAGAATTATATTCGAAATTTCGATTTCTTAGTGGTTTTGAAAATATTACTATAAATTACAGCAACACCACCCCCTTTGCGTTTAAGACGAGGCTCATGTTTTTTTTTTTTTTTTTTTTTTTTTTTTTTAGATTTAATGATTCATTTCATTAGTAAAGAATCTACTTGAATTATTAGATTGATAATGAATACACATGTGAAATATATCACATGACCTTAAATTATTTATTTATTTTTTTTTTTTTTCCTTCATACAATACAGATTCCTTCAAAACAGCTTTACAGTAAAATCAGTGTGTGAAGAATCAGCGGTTTCTAATACAACTTCAAGTACAACAAAGCAGCTCTAGAATACAGTGAATTAGATCTACACTAGTTTAAAGTACAGCTTTAACGTGTCTTTATGAGCAGCGAGACCAGGGAGACAGTGGCAAGAAACTCCATCCAAAAACAGACAATTTGTTTCGATACCTGCTGACAAAAAGAGAAAACAACAGAAGACACAACATCAGAGAAACTGCAGCAACAACCAACATCTGTATGAATCACAATACATTCTAATAGTTAAATGTTATTGAGCAGCACACATAACTAATATTACAAAATAAGTTTTGAAGCAACAGCAAATCAAGACAATGTGTGTCTGTGAGCACCTGTTTTTACACCAATGTGAATGCTTGAGTGTCCACCTGTATGTGTGAGCGTGCTTGGCCACCCAGGTCACGGGACCCCCAGGGGGTCAATCGCAGGGACAACCGCGGCCCCCACTCAGAAAAGTGCAGAGGAGAACCCGAAGGTGGGACCCCTGACAGCCACAGTATAGACGCCCCAGGGTGCCGTGACGGCAAGCCCGCAGGCTCCGCCGGCAGCCGACCACACAAGGGCAGACCGGCCTCTGGGTCCGGAGATTCAAGGGCCCCCCCCCCAACCGGGGCCCAGCAAAGCCAGCGGCCAGGCCCCGCCAGACGACCGCCGAGAGCGTGCCAGCGCCCGCCCGAGCACCCCGCCCCGGCGCAAGAAACCACCAACGCACCGGCGGCATCCTCCACCGGCAGGGCATGGTGGTGGGGTGGGGGTCAACTGAGATGATGAGTGAGGTGGAGTCTAAGGCCCCACCTGACACATAGACGTAGACGAACAAGCACATGTATACACAAGCATACATTCCCACCCTCATGCACGCAAACGAATATTCACACCCTCGCTCCACATGTAGACACACAAAAATGGACACGCTACCCACACTCGCACCCCCCATATACACTCTATACTCCTAGATCCAGGCACCCCCACCCCCAACGGGGTAATCAGCGCCCGATCCCGGAGCTGAACCCCCTTCACTCCGGCGCGGGAACAGGAAGACCACCCCGGTCCCCGCAGCAGTAGAGAAGACCACCAGCCCTGACCAGGTGGCCAGCTCATCCTCACAGCCCCCAGCTCCGGACAGAGAACACAGAGAGCAGGGGTGTGAAAAAAAAAAAAAAAAAAAAAAAAACATGCTTCACCCCACCCGCTCAAATGTAGTGTTGGTGTGTGTTGTTCTACGGTGCTTTAAAACAGGGGTGGTTTAAAACAGGGGAGGGGCACCCTCCACAAACTTGTGTCAGCTCGCCCCCTCCCTAGAGCCCTCAGTGTCTATGTGCAACTTAAAATTGAGAATTGGGCACTGGCACCAGAGGGAAGGCTGAATGAACAGACCGCCCTCCGGATGTCATTCAGTGTGCCCAACCCCCAAGGCCCTATATGTACGTGTCATGTGACAGTAAGTAATGGGAGTGTCTAAGCTGTAATGTGTAATTGAGATGCAGGTGGCCACGAGGAGACAGAGGAGTACCACCTCCCCCGCATCCCAGCGACGCACCCGCACCTCAAAACTCTATCTATGTGTTGGTGTATTGGAGCGGGAGAAGTGAAGCCTTAGGAATGGGGAGGAAAGCATCAGAGGGGGCAAAATGCCCACCACCCGCTTGGAGTCAGTTCCCTCACTGACCCCCACAGGCACCCCCGCTACCCCAAATCTGCCCAGGGCGAGGGGCCCAGGCCCATCCAGACCAGGGTCCATGGCAGCCCGGGGCGGCCTAACGGACCCCACAGCAGAGGAGAAACTACCCTACCCCATCATTCAGTCAGCTCCCAGACTACATAAGACAATAAGACACCCAGGTAAGGCCTGTTTCCCCACATCTATTGGACCCCCCCCCCCCCTCCTGTGGAGGCACCGATGCCTCGAAGACCCCCACACCAGGGCCGGGCCCAAGCGCACGCACCAACCCACGCTCCCGGCGGCACCCCAACCAGGACCCAAGCCCCCCTGGCCCAGCCGTAACCCCAACCCGGAGGCAGAGCGCCCCCAGACCCCCAAGCCACCCCCGGACCAACCCTGGAACAGTACGGCCGCCAGGCTGGGAACCTACGTCTGCCGGCACAGGTATCCCTAGCAGCGCCGCATGCAGCCGCCAGAAAAACAGCACCCAAAAGTCACCAATACCCCATCCAGGCCAAGGCCGCAGCCCCAGCGCCGAACCCCCCCAGGAACCCACCCCCAGGGAACCCCCAGATGTCCCAAGCCCATATGGCCACCCCATGCCAAAAAAAAAAAAAAAAAAAAAAAAACACAGCCGGACAGAATCGGGACCCCCACTCATACTAGGTGATGGAGCTGATCAAAGGAGCCCAGAGAGATTGATCTAATGTGGCAGCGGAAGCTGTGTCAAGACTAATATAATCCCACAAATTATCTCTATATTGGTTGATATTAAGATTATTTTTATTTTTCCAGTTCATGAGGACAGTCTTCTTAGCAATGCATAGTAGTCGGGGAGCCAAAGTCTCAAAAATGGGTTGAACCTGACATGGTCTGTCATACTTTTTATTTGTGTTTTTTCTGTTAACTTTGACCCTAAGAACCAATAATTGGAGGGTCTGCTCTGCCGGAAATATCGCGAAAAAAAATTGTGGCCATTTTAGTGTATGCACCCTTTATTTTTTATCAGAAAAATGTGAAAAATGATTTTTTCCCTCAAATCCTCAGTGAGTTTGGTAGGCTGTCAATAAATGCATTCCAGATACAAAGAACACATTTGATGACAACATCCACTGAAAAAATAACTCTTAAAACACATTTCTACATGATTTTGCATCAATTTAATGCAAAAAATTAGGCGTTTTCTCACTTTTTTCCAATATTTTCATCTTTTTGTCAAATGGGTTTTTTATTCAAACAACAAATGACCTTGAAATAATTACAGGTTCCAGGATTCATTTTCTTATATGCAAAAAAAAAATAAAAAAAAAAATAAAAAAAAATAATAATAATAATAAAAAACATAATAATAAAAACAAATACAACTATAACCAACACCCCATCCCCCGCCTGATAATATATAATCCCGTGACATTAATACACAGCACTTAAGACAGCCTACAATACATTGCATTAAGGAGTAACATTCCTATTGAGGTAGCAGATAAAAGGGTCCCAAATCTTGTGGAATTGTCCGATGTTGCCTTTCCAAAGGTATCTAGTTCGTTCCAGGTGTAGAGTAAACGTCAGTTCCTCAAGCCATAATTTAGCATCAGGAGGGTAAACCTTTTTCCAAAACAGTAGTAACTGTTTCTTGGCTGTTATCAGACAATATGTGAGAAATTTCTGTTGAGCACTGTTCAACGAATATATATGGTTAGAATGTCCTAATATAATGAGCACTGGGTCTGGTTCCAAGTTTACATTAAGTACATCTGAAAGCATTTTAAAAACCTCACACCAGAATCCCTGTATTTTATGGCAGAAAATAAAACTATGAGCTAAATCAGCATCTTCTGACTTGCACTTGTCACAAAGAGGCGAGACATTGGGAAAAATCCTATGTAATTTCTTTTTTGAGAAATGTAATCTATGTAAGACCTTAAATTGAATGAGGCATAATCTTGTATTGACCGATTGTTTATCAATATCCTCTAAACCATTCTGCCAAATCTCTTCAGAGATTCCAATCCCCATCTCTCGCTCCCATTCCTCTCTAATCAGGCTTGTAGAGGGAGAAGTAGCTGCTTGTAACTTTCCATAAATTAAAGATAACTGATTTTTATTTCCTCTAAACTGAGTGAGACAATCATCACTGATTGAGGGCGGGACCTCATCCAGGACGACATTATGTGTACGCAAGTAATTCCTTATCTGTAAAAATCTGAAAAAATTATTTTTTGGAAGGTTGTATTTCTGTTGTAGTTGCGTAAAGGAAGCTAACGCCCCATCCAAATAAAGGTCCTTGACTGTACATATACCCAGTTCCTTCCATTGATTAAAGGTTGAATCCAACCTCGAAGGAGGAAATGATGGATTATTTGCGATCGGGATTAAGAGGGAGAGTGATTTTATATTAAGGTAATCTCTTATCTGTCTCCAAATACGTAACTGACTTTTTATGACGAAACCATTAACTACAGTTTGGTCTAATATCACTGGAGAAAGCAACACTGCTCCAAGATCATAGGGATGGCAATAATCCCGCTCCATCTGAAGCCATTCTGGGGCATTAGCTGACTGTTCCAACCATAGTGCAAAAACTTGTAAGTGAGTGGCCCAATAATAAAGGCGAAAATCTGGAAGGGCCAACCCCCCCTCATGTTTAGGTTTACAAAGGTGTATTTTTTTTATTCTGTGACCCTTGTAGTTCCATAGAAAAGGAAGAACAATCGAATCAAGGTGTTTAAAGAAGGACTTGGGCAAAAGTATTGGAATATTACGAAATAAATATAATATTTGAGGTAGAAATATCATTTTTATCGCATTTATTCTGCCAATTAAGGAGATCGGGAGAGTTTTCCAATAGTGTATACAGGTTTGTAACTTGGATAGTAAGGGGTTGAAATTAGTTTTGAGGAGTAAATTATATTTAGAAGTAACCACTATTCCTAAATATGTAATTTTTTCCGTGGAAACTTTAAATGGGGAGGAGTGTATTACAGATAAATCCTTTAAACCAATGGGCATGAGTTCACTTTTTTCAAAATTTACTTTAAAGCCAGAAAATTTTCCAAAGTTAGTAATAGTTTCGAGTACAACAGGAAGGCTCACCTGAGGTTGGGTAATATAAAGCAAAATATCGTCCGCGTAGAGTGATATTTTGTTAACAGTGTTTGAAGTGTTAAAGCCATGTATGCATGGGTTACATCGAATGGTTTCTGCCAGGGGCTCTACTATTAAAGCGAACAAAAGGGGTGAGAGGGGGCAGCCCTGTCTGGTTCCTCTTTGAAGATAGAAGGAGTCCGATATTATTTTATTTGTTAAAACCCGTGCTGATGGATTACTGTACAAAACTTTTATCCATTTTATAAACTCATCCCCCAAATTAAATTTCTCAAGGATAGCAAACAAATAACGCCACTCCACTCGGTCGAATGCCTTTTCGGCATCCAATGAGATTACAACCAAATTGTCTCGGATTGCCTTGGGATGATAAATTATATTAAACAGGCGTCTAGTATTATGTATAGTACTTCTTCCTGGGATAAATCCATTCTGATCTGTGTTAACCAGTTTGCTAATTAATTTGCCAAGTCTATTAGCAAGTGTCTTGGATAATATTTTTTGATCAACATTAATAGTACAGAAAAAGTCGGCGGTAGTCCAGTTGTTAGTGCTTGCTGATAAGTTTTAAGCAAATAAGGAGTAAGGATGTCGCTGAATTTTTTATATAGTTCGGCTGGTAACCCGTCTGGGCCAGGGGTTTTCATGCTCTTTAAAGAGTTTATTGTGCTCTTCAATTCCTCTAAAGATATATCTTTATTAAGAGATGCCCGATCATCTGGAGATAGAGTGGGAAGAGTACATTTACGTAAAAATTCATCCATTGTTTGTGGGTCCAAATCAGTTTCTGAAGAGTATAACTTTGAGTAAAATTCCTTAAAACATTGGTTTATCTCTTTATTTGCGATACACTGTGTCCCACATTTTGTCTTTATTTTATGAATTGTTCTTTCACTGTCTATTTTTCGTAATTGTCTGGCTAATAATTTCTGGGGCTTCTCCCCAAATTCAAAGTATTTCTGTTTGACGAAATGAAACGTTTTATTTATTTTAGTAGAGACTATTTTATTGTATTCAAACCTTAACTGTAAAATTTTCTTATGAGTATCCGGTGAGGGGTTTAGTGCGTTTTCATTGTCTAACCGATGAATTTGTTTCCCTAAATCAATTAGTTTCGTTTTGTATAGTTTATTTCGGGACCCCTGATATGATATAACACAACCTCTTATATAAGCTTTTAAAGTTTCCCAGAGCAGTCCTGGTGATGTCTCTGGCTTATCATTGCTATCAAAAAAATTTTCCAGTTGTGAACTCATGAAGTCAATGAACTTAGGGTCTTCAATAAGTTGAGGGTCCATCCTCCATAGAGGGCGGATAGAAGATGTTTGATCAAGGACAGCTTCAAATGAAACTGGGGCGTGGTCTGAAATCAGTATATCATGAATTTTAGAATTTAGGATATTAGAAATAAGATTGTTGTCCACCAAAAAATAATCAATACGAGTATATACATTATGTACATGTGAATGAAATGTATAATCTTTTTCGGTTGGATGCATAAGTCTCCATATGTCTACTAAATTAGAATTATTAATGAATGCATTCAAAAAAATTCTTGAATTAGAATGCGGGGAAGTTTTAAACGATGATCTATCGAGATATGCGTCAAGGACACAATTAAAGTCCCCGCCTATAACAAGATTTGTTTGGGATATATTGGGAATAAGAGAAAATACCTTTCTAAAAAAGTCTGGTTCATCAGAATTGGGTCCGTATACATTTATCAACGTAATCGGGAAGCCATAAACCTCACCAGATAGAATAACATAACGACCGTCCCGATCGGTACGCAGGGCTTTTTGTTTAAATGGGACCCCCTTTCGTAATAAGATAGCTACCCCCCTAGATTTATGTAAAAAATTAGATTGATAGATCTGTCCTATCCATCCGGATTTTAATTTGTCTTTAGAGTCCACTTTGAGATGAGTTTCCTGCAGAAAGATTATATCTGAGGAGAGAGATTTTAGATGTGATAATATCTTGCTTCTCTTAACCGGATGGTTTAATCCTTTTACATTCCACGATGTAAATTTGAGACCCCTTCTGTTACTTTGAGTAGTCATTATTCTTTACGTGAATGAAAATCAGGCTAGTCATCATCACTGCTTGTTTCGTACCTTGCACCATTTTAAACAGGCCCCCACCCCCCATTCCCCAAAACTCAAACATTAATCCCGTCATCTGACCGACTACAGAACTCGCGGCGCGACACGGAATTACAAAACAAATTGGATATAATGACAAAGAATAAAACCGAGATAGTCAAATAAAACCTAACAAATACCTTCAAGACGGTATCAAACCTTAAACTTCCACACACAGAAAAAAAAAAAAACTCGTATCAGCACAACTCCGTAATAGAGTTCAGGTGAACATCTCAATGTAAATAACACGACATGAGTTTTATAAACATCATGTAAAGTTTAAACAGTCAATACGTTTTCGTCAGTTACGTTATGTTGATCTTACTTGATCAGTCCAACAACATCCCTTAGACTGGTCCTGGAATTTCAAAGTTACGTTCAGCAAACTTGACCGCTTTGTCCGGGTCGATGAAGAAATACTCTTTGCCGTTATGCGAGACTCTCAGTTTCGCTGGATATTGCAGTCCGTACTTAACTCCGGGTTTATCCTTCAACAACTCCTTCGCACGTTTGAAGAGTGCGCGTCGCTTTACCACAGCAGGCGGATAGTCTGGGAAAATGTTAACTCTTTGGCCTTTAAAGAAAATCTGTTGCATCCTAGCAGCTTTTTGCATTATTTCTTCCATCTCATGGACGTAATGCAAACGCAGGATGAAGGCCCGTGGTGGTTCATCACTTCCAGGACGGGCACGTAGAGCTCGGTGGGCGCGGTCCACGTGCGGTGGTTTGTCTAGTGACAGGGCTTCAGCAAGGAGTTGGGAAACGAAATCTCTAGGTTTAACTCCGGATTCAGCACCCTCTTTAACGTTCAATATGCGGATGTTTTGTCTTCTGCTGCGGCTCTCGAGGTCAGTGCATTTTTCTGTGAGTTGCTCCACTGTAAGCTTTAGCTTTCCCAAATCTTGTTCCATCTTAACCATCGTATCAGAGGAGGTGGAAGCATGATTTTCCAGGCTCGTTAATTTCGCGGCATGATCGTCCACCGTAACTTTAATCTCCGAAATTGCCGCGTTGGCCTCGTTTTTGAATGTCGACAATTCCCCTCGGATAGTGACAGCGAGCTGCTCGATTTTTGAGTCAATAATTTCCCCAATGTCAGATTTGATTAAAAGAAGTTCCGCGCGAAGAGAAGAGATCGCATTGAGGATAGCTGAATTATCGGACTCTGGAGTGTCTTTCTCAGGCGTTTCCTCCACATTGGCGTCGGGGGATGTCAAGGCCTGGTCTGGAGCTTTTCGAGATTTGGCCGGCATGTTTAGAAAACTGAACAAACTGAATCCTAAAATAGGCTAGAAGTTTGCAGGATGCGGGACTGTAATTTTATTAGTGTTAACAATTATTAAAGAGATGTTCTGACGAAGTTATATAAAAAAATATACGGAGTCGTCGTGATGCGTGTACTACTCTCTCATGTCGAAACCGGAAGTCCCAATATTTTCATCTTTACTTCATTGGCAATCAACTATTCCCCCAAGTTATGACATCAGTCAATATGTCATTCTTTTCACCAAACAGTATACTCATTCCACAGAAAAAAATCATAAAAATCCAACCAAAATCAATGTATCTG
This sequence comes from Rutilus rutilus, assembly GCF_951802725.1. NCBI lineage: Eukaryota > Metazoa > Chordata > Actinopteri > Cypriniformes > Leuciscidae > Rutilus > Rutilus rutilus. The sequence goes on along the minus strand of NC_140212.1, from coordinate 50,168,835 downwards.
TGATGATTTCACTAATAGTTGATCAGCAGGCTCAGAACCTCAATAGAATTGTAGGCTACTCTCAAAATTCCGAAAGACATGTAGTCCATGAGCCAGGGGGGTTGATCGGTATCATCGGGGGGAAAAATGCTATCATTGTTATTTGGCAAGGTATACACCCCTAGTATTAGAAAAATCACGATAGCAGTGCAGGGGTGGTAGCGAAGTCACTTTTTTCAGCTCATAAAGTTACTAACCCCCTAAGATAAATTCAGTTTTTGAAATCTGGTGTATATCTGGTTTAGGCTCATGCTAGGGATATTGTCAATATTCTATAATATGGTGCTTGGTATCGCTGGAAAGGGGACCTTTTAGGCTTTCATTTAAGCCCAGTACAGAATCTGTCTGACAAACACAGAGGTCACATGACTTCTTTAAACCAGAAATAACACACATTTTTTCACAATTTCCGCCTAAACTGTATGCTTTATTTTATCCCTGTGGCATGAAAGAACACCATGGACACAAAAGTCAACAACTTCAATACTCAAGGCACTCTGATGACTCAGAAAATGTATAATATACCCAGACTATTTATTTGTGAGAGCCTTAAATTAGACTTGTGCAGCCAGCTCAAGTCTTCAAAATAGAATAGAGCCAATAGAATGGACAAATAGAATACCCTTAGTCCAGGGCCAAATGTTGTAATAAAAACAACAAAATGTTTCTATCATGTATTTTGATATTCACCCACTTTCAGTTAGAATGTCAGAAAGTAGCTCATGCACTGAATGTTGATGGATTTTGACAAGGTTTTGTCAGTTTTGTGAAAAGATTGTTGGAATCAATCGCTGTAAAAACCTATTATTGTCTATCCATTCTAAAAGTGCATCTATCCATTCTAAAAGTCCATCTATCCATCATAAAAGTGCATCTTTCCATCATAAAAGTGCATTTATCCATTATAAAAGTCCATCTCTCCATCATAAAAGTCCATCTCTCCATCATAAAAGTCCATCTATCCATTATAAAAGTGCATCTCTCCATCATAAGTCCATCTATCCATTCTAAAAGTCCATCTCTCCATTATAAAAGTGCATCTATCCATCATAAAAGTCCATCTATCCATTATAAAAGTGCATCTATCCATCATAAAAGTGCATTTATCCATTATAAAAGTGCATCTATCCATCATAAGTGCATTATCCATTATAAAAGTGCATATATCCATCATAAAAGTGCATCTGTCCATTATAAAAGTCCATCTATCCATCATAAAAGTGCATCTATCCATCATAAAAGTCCATCTCGCCATTTTAAAAGTGCATCTGTCCATCATAATAGTGCATCTCTCCATTATAAAAGTCCATCTCTCCATTATAAAAGTCCATCTATCTATTATAAAAGTCCATCTCTCCATTATAAAAGTGCATCTGTCCATTATAAAAGTCCATCTATCTATTATAAAAGTCCATCTCTCCATTATAAAAGTGCATCTATCCATCATAAAAGTGCATCTGTCCATTATAAAATTGCATCTCTCCATCATAAAAGTGCATCTGTCCATTATAAAAGTGCATCTATCCGTCATAAAAGTGCATCTCTCCATCATTAAAGTGCATCTATCCATTATAAAAGTGCATCTGTCCATTATAAAAGTCCATCTATCTATTATAAAAGTCCATCTCTCCATTATAAAAGTGCATCTCTCCATCATAAAAGTGCATCTATCCATTATAAAAGTGCATCTCTTCATCATAAAAGTGCATCTCTTCATCATAAAAGTGCATGTCTTCATGTTCATTTTATGAAGTATACTTAAGTAATTTTCAAGTATATTTTTAAGTATACTTTATGTAGTAAGTATACTAATATCAATGTGTACTTGTAGTAAAATTGTGTACTATTTCAATACTGCTTGGGACTAAATTGGCTCACTTTTCGTATTTTTAGTATTTGTAAGAGTAGTAAACTAAGTACACAACTAGGTTTCTCATTTGTAATGCATCTGTACTACAAGTGAACTTATAAGTATACTAGTAGTTTACTGTTTTAATACAAGTAGTACATTTTTTAGTTTATGAAAGTACACACTGATGTGTACTCTCAGTAAACTACTAGTTTCGTAGTTTATACTGCAAGTGTACTTGTAAGTTTTCTTTAAGTAAACATAACATTATACTTTGCACTTAACATGTAACATTATTATTTTTGCACTTGAAAAATACCTTTAACTGTACTTTAATTTAAAAAACATGTTATTAGCTTCATGCATCCTTTTTTAATCTTAACACTTGAATGTCAGTAAGTTTCATAAAGAAAGGCAACATTTAAAAAAAAAAAGTAGAATTAGAGTAAATTGATATACACGACCAGTAGACTAGCCTACACAAAAATTCAGATATGCAGAATTAGAAACATATCTGTTTTATATCAATATTCTAATCAATATTTTCAAACAATGGAAGTTTCATAAGACTGTATGTATATGAAAAAACTATGTAAAAAAGTATATTTAATTGACTACTCAATCAAAAGAGTTAACACAACTACAAGCCAAGTATACTTTGAATTCTTAATTATTCTTTTAAGTATATCTGGATCAAAAGATTGAGTTCAAGTACAGGCCAAATATACCTGGGCCGTATTCATAAAGAATCTTAATGCAAAGAGTAGCTCCTAGTGACAAAATTCTAAGAAAATTCTTAGAAATGTGTCCGTTTACTCTTAAAATTAAAGAAAAAATCCCAGTAAAGAAAAAAGTAATTCAGAAAGCATCTTAACCCTTAAAAGAGGTCTTAAGGTCAAAATTGTTAGGAGCACGGACGAGGACTTTTAAGAGGCTGAAGAGTTTCTTTAGCAGAGGAGAACATGGCAGAAAGAAGAAGGAGAAGAAATCTGTTGCAAACAATGGATGACAGTGAGTTAATAAGACGCTATAGATTAGATCATGCAGGGATCATGTTTGTGACTGATCTTAGAGACGCGCTAACATCTCCGACACAGCGCAGAAATGCAATAGCGCCAGAAATGAAAGTAATCACTACATTACGATATTTGGCAACTGGGAAAATGCAACAATGCAGCAGTGTGTAATGTACACAGTCGCATGTAATTTCAAAGTGAAGGCTTAGAATAGACCCTATACTTAAAATCACTCTTTTTTTCCTTCTTGGACAACCAGCCAATCACAGTCTTCAAAAGATTGTGTCATACATAGCAACGGGGTCAGCCCCGCCTCCTCGCTAAGATGAAAGTTTTTGTCTTTTCCTTGCTCAGAGTTGTTCTCAGATTGGCCCCGAATCGCTCTTAAGCTAAGACTCCTACGTAAAAGTTTTTAACCGTCTGGGGACCAAAAACGCGCCCGCGTGTTTTGCTGTTTTTTTTTTTTTTTAGCAATGAAAATAAACACTAAATGCTCTGTTAATTTTGATCTTTCATTTTTTAAGTATATTTCTGAGAAGTACATAAAATGTAGACTGAAAGTATATTTTCTTATTTTAAGTTTAAAAGAAGTATACTAAGTGTGAAAAACACCAAGCTTACATTAGCTACTGCCACTATTCCCCACCAATTCACAAGCACAAGAGAAAAAGTATTTTGTACTTACTTTTAATACCCCTGGAACTCAATGGATGTTGATTGAAGATGGTATAGTTGGTAGTGTTGTTATAACCAGTCAACTGAACCAACAATCTCGTCAAACTGTCAAAATCCATCAATATTCCGTGCATGAGCTACTTTCTGACATTCTAACTGAAAGTGGGTGAATATCAAAATACATGATAGAAACATTTGGTTACACCAATTACAAGTGTTTTTATTACAACATTTGGCCCTGGACTAGGGTATTCTATTTGTCCATTCTATTGGCTCTATTCTATTTTGATAAAAAAAAAAAGTGTGTTATTTCTGGTTTAAAGAAGTCATTTTTTCATGAAGTCATGTGACCTCTGTGTTTGTCAGACAGATTCAGTACTGGGCTTAAATGAAAGCCTAAAAGGTCCCCTTTCCAACGATACCAAGCACCATATTATAGAATATTGACAATATCCCTAGCATGAGCCTAAACCAGATATACACCAGATTTCAAAAACTGAATTTATCTTAGGGGGTTAGTAACTTCATGAGCTGAAAAAAGTGACTTCGCTACCACCCCTGCACTGCTATCATGATTTTTCTAATACTAGGGGTGTATACCTTGCCAAATAACAATGATAGCATTTTTCCCCCCGATGATACCGATCAACCCCCCTGGCTCATGGACTACATGTCTTTCGGAATTTTGAGAGTAGCCTACAATTCTAATGAGGTTCTGAGCCTGCTGATCAACTATTAGTGAAATCATCACAGATCAATTGATTTTGGTTGGATCTTTATGATTTTTTCTGTGGAATGAGTATACTGTTTGGTGAAAAGAATGACATATTGACTCATGTCATAACTTGGGGGAATAGTTGATTGCCAATGAAGTAAAGATGAAAATATTGGAAAAAAGTGAGAAAACGCCTAATTTTTTGCATTAAATTGATGCAAAATCATGTAGAAATGTGTTTTAAGAGTTATTTTTTCAGTGGATGTTGTCATCAAATGTGTTCTTTGTATCTGGAATGCATTTATTGACAGCCTACCAAACCCACTGAGGATTTGAGGGAAAAAAATTTTCACATTTTTCTGATAAAAAATAAAGGGTGCATACACTAAAATGGCCACAATTTTTTTTCGCGATATTTCCGGCAGAGCAGACCCTCCAATTATTGGTTCTTAGGGTCAAAGTTAACAGAAAAAACACAAATAAAAAGTATGACAGACCATGTCAGGTTCAACCCATTTTATTGAGCTTTTGAGACTTTGGCTCCCCGACTATTAGTTTATGACATGTATTTATGGCTAACATGACTAATGTTGAATTACATTGTACTTACATGGTAACTCTTCGAATTTACACTTAATATAAAGTGTAAAAAAATCACAACTCACTGTGTAATATGCAAAAATGGATCTGTTTAACACTATAATAACAGTGTACTTACATGTTAACTCTGCGACTGTACACTTAATATTATAAAGTGTAATTGTTGTGTACCATCAGTGTTATTACACAATGCCTGTTACACATGAGTACTTACTGAATTTAAAAAAAGTGTTGTTCCCAATGTAAGGTTACATATTTGTACTTACACATAAACATTCCGTGGGTTGGTACATATGTGTAGTTACACAAATATTACAACTGTTGATACTATGTAACAGTGTGTACTTAACCTGTAGTTACATACTATGTACACATGTACAGTATTTATTATGTAAGCTTACGGGTATTAGAGACACAATATAAAGTGGGACCCTTAATAAGAAATTATTCGGTAAAACTTTATTTTACGGTGTCCTTGATACAGAGTAATTACTTAATTAATTACTTATTATTAGACGTTATAATAACATGTATCAAAATGTAATTAACATATAACAAGTAATGGAACAGCCTGTACTTACAGATTGTAATTACGCATATGTAATAGGCAGCTACTGTTACACATATGTAACAAGCCGAGATGGGTAAGGTTATAGATACACATGAAGTACACTTAAAGGGATAGTTCACTTTGAAATAAATTTTTGATATGTTTTAGCTTACCTCAAGGGCATCCAAGATGTAGGTGTCTTTGTTTCCGCAGTAGTTTCAATTTTGATATTTTTGGGTCAAACCGTTCTTGTCTGTCAGTCATATAATGCAGGTCTATGGTCACTGTCTCAAAACACAAGCACAGAGTCCAAATTAAAACAATTCCCCATCGTCCAAATGAAACAATTCCCCATCATAAGTACACATTGATGGCCTAAGACACGAAACGAGCGGTTTGTGTGAGAAAACGAACAGTATTTATATCGTTGTTATCTCTTGAAAACAGCACACGTCCAAATGATCTGACGGCGCGGGCGGGTATAGATATATACATAGATGTTGCCTTGGCTACTGCAGTTCATTGGAACGAAACCGTAGCCAAGGGGACATCTATGTATTGTTTCATTTGGACGATGGGGAATTGTTTTAATTTGGACTCTGTGCTTGTGTTTTGAGCCAGTGACCATAGACCTGCATTATATGACTGACAGACAAGAACGGTTTGACCTAAAAATATCAAAATTGAAACTACTGCGGAAACAAAGACACCTACATCTTGGATGCCCTTGAGGTAAGCTAAAACATATCAAAAATTAATTTCAAAGTGAACTATCCCTTTAAGTACAATCTTGATAACCGTGAAGAGACGACCCGACGCCGTGAAGAGACGACTCGAAGCCCGTGAAGAGACGACCCGACGCCGTGAAGAGACGACTCGACGCCCGTGAAGAGACGACTCGAAGCCCGTGAAGAGACGACCCGACGCCGTGAAGAGACGACTCGACGCCCGTGAAGAGACGACTCGACGCCCGTGAAGAGACGACTCGACGCTGGCGATATGTTTATGCCCTAAATCAATACATGATTAACTAACTGTATTTCTCTATGTACATTTCTGAAATGCACTTTCTGTAAAGCTGCTTTGAAACAATATGTATTGTGAAAAGCGCTATACAAATAAATTTGAATTGAATTGAATTGATACAATTTATTTTACGTAGCTTATCCCTGTGTAATATTATGTAATTGCAATGTAATTAGGAAACTACTGCATGTATTTAAGCTGTGAACTAATGGGTTAATTAAGATGGATAAGGTATGTAGATACATATTAAGTGTATAATAACACTTAATTACTTAACCTAACCCTAACCCAGACCTTAGTAGCCTAACATATTTAAGTACTTGTTGTTACATTGTGTGGTACTAAGCACTTTCTTACATAATTACAGTGTACCAAGTCTGTAACACGTATGTAACCGACTCGGCTTGTTACATATGTGTAACAGTAGCTGCATATTACATGTGCGTAATTACAGGCTGTTCCATAACTTAGTTACATGTTAATTATATTTTAATACATGTTATTACAACGTCTATTACTAAGTAATTAATTAAGTAATTACTCTGTATCAAGGACACCGTAAAATAAAGTGTTACCAATTATTCTTCCAGTACATTATCACACGTTGAAATGCAACATGAATTAAACATTTTGTGGTGTCACAGACAACTTATTTTAAACTTTAGTAAAGTTGTGTTTTTTACAGCGCACTATTTGTTTGCTTTTTGTGTATTTAGGATACTGTACTTTTAGTTCACCAGACCCAACTTTGGAAGAAAATATATACACAGATGAAGAACTTGACTTTCCATTTTGCTGATGAAGAGAACACGAGGAATCTCCTGAACACATTCTACAGCCACAGTAATGTTGAAGAATTCCTGAGGGACGAGGATGTCCACATCCCAATCTTCCCTACTGTGGTTGACAATCCTAGTGAAACCATTAAATACGCCTACGACATCGATGGCATTGTTATCCAACTGAAAGATATTACCGCAGTAAAGGCATCAATTCATTATTTGATGGTGGGAAAGGTTGTGGGAAACAACCTTCAGACGCACTGGCATTCTTTGAAGAAGCACCTCCCTCTTAATGAGTTTGGTCATGCAGGGATACCTGCACTAAAGAAGACATTTGGTCACACATTTGCCTTTGTCGATGGAGGCTACCTGCTAAATATATGCTGTGTCACTGCTGAAAAAATGCATCCTCACCTTGTGTTTGACACAAACGCTGCACAGGTGATAAAAAAATGACATTTTTGCAGTTGTATGCCAACACACCACATGTCCACATGTCCACATGGCGATTGCAAAGCACCCAGTCACCAGGGTGATTGCCACCTGCGGTGTCCACATAAAGAGACACTCCAGGATGCTAATGCAAAAGGCGTACACATACATTAAAAGCATGGATGACCTGTCCAGGAAATCTCAGTGTCGAACACATGCCAGGATCGAGGCAGTGTTCATGATGAAGGACCACTTCCCAATCAGGACTTTTTTAACCAAAATGCACTCCATCGACTGCTGAGGCTGAAGCCAATGCTCGTCCCTTTCAAGGACAATGCCCATGGGTTGGGCCTGCGGCATGTTCTGAACCCTGTTGCGACACACCTAACCGACACACTTGAAACGCTGTTTAGAAATTTCCATGGTCAAGGGGGTTACAAAAACAGCTGGACCGCCTTCCAAATGGAGCTGGCCCTTGAAGAGATATTTTTTGGAAGGCTCTTTTGTCCTCAATCCAAACCATACTCTATCAGCCTCGGGATCGATTCATCCAATCCCAATAGTCTTACTAAAAGGCGAGGTTTCCTGGGCCTGTCCCCTATTGGAAGCGCCAGCATTGGGGAGTCTCCACCACCAATTAAAATTTGGATAAATGACCCAATCCAAATAATGAGAGTTGAAAGGATCTTCCCTTTCACTGAAACACTTCAGTCAGAACCGGCTGTCATCGGCGAGGCACTGCTGCGGGTCATCCTTTCTGTCCTATACGACAGGAATGAAGGAATTTCAATACACCACTTCAAAGCTGGCGGTCTTCCTCTCCTGTCCAAATTGGTCGGATACAGGACAAAGGAACAACTCTGTCGGGATCTTTGTGAGCGAAAGGGATTTGACTATCCAATGACATTTTCAAGGGCAGTCGAAATGGCACAGGCAGCAGGACATGATGTGGTTTCCTGTATGGATTTGGGTCTTAATGGTGTCAAGTTCTTCCCAGCGGTGACCTTCTGGGACGAACAGAGACACCCAAAGGCTCATTGGAACAAAAGAGATTGGGTCGAGGTGTACAATGCCACAGAGGCACCGTCAAATGCGGCGGAGGCTTGACGTCTGTGCAGAAATCGAAAAGAAGGATCTGTGCTATTCGAGCAATCTTCAATGTTACAAGGAGAATGGGATGCCATGGATGGAGAATGTACTGCGACGTCTTACAAAGACCATGGACAAAGGAATGAAATTGAATACCCTTACCCTAGTGAGTTGCGCAGGGATGATACAGAATGGCGACTATGTATCATTTGTGCCCTTGAGAGCTCTGATGAAAGATAAGACCCTGCCCCAGAGCCAACTACAAAAAATGAATATTATGTCTCCATTAATTCTTGTCCACAATCCCTGCCTCAACCGCTGGCACCAATCCATTCCACACAAAGAACCCGCACGACCGCCACCAAATCCCAAAAAGACCACCCCCACAGATCCTCCAAAGCGGGCCGCATCTCCTGAGCTCTCGGAAAAAGAGGATGAGGAATATGAACCTGATCAGGTCATAGTAAGAGTCCAAACAAAGGCCGTGCCCGCAAATATTAAAACCCAGTGGTTGAGGCAAGAAGAAGAACTGGTAAGGGCTAACCCACAACTGAGCCATGCACAGGCCTACCAGGCTTACCTCAAGGAATGTGAGAGGCAAGGTAGACCTGCCAGAACACTGCGGGCATTTAGGAGCAAGAGACAACAGCTCTCTTAAGTAAGTGTTTTACTTGTTTTAATATTTAATTACAGTTCATTTTCTAAGCAATTCACTAATGTTATACTTTTATATTTACAGTTCGGCCAGGAGACATCGACCCCTTACTTTTGAGATGTACAACTTCTGTTTAGATGCACGTCTCCATTTGGTAAGTTCACACTTTTTGCACACTATGTCTAAAATTATCTTTGTATGTATATGACTAATGAGTGTGTGTGTATGTCTGTGTCTGTGTGTGTATCTGTGAGTGTGTATGTGAGTGTGTATGTGTATCTGTGAGTGTGTATGTGAGTGTGTATGTGTATCTGTGAGTGTGTCTGCGAGTCTGTATGTGTGTCTGTGAGTACATAAATAATGTGAGCCTTTTATATTTACAGTTCGGCCAGGAGACATCGACCCCTTACTTTTGAGATGTACAACTTCTGTTTAGATGCACGTCTCCATTTGGTAAGTTCAAATTTTTTGCACAATATGTCGAAAATTACATTTGTATGTATATCACTAATGAGTGTGTATATGTGTGTGTCTGTGAGTGTGTGTGTGTGTGTGTGTGTGTGTGTGTGTGTGTGTGTGTGTGTGTGTGTGTGAGTGTCTGTGTGTGTGTATCAGTGTTGCTTTCGTCAACGAAAATTATGACGAAATGTTGTTGTCAACGAACCGTTATCACCTGACGAAAACGAGACGAGACTAGACGTAATTGCATGGTCATGTGACGATGACTAAAATACATGTATAATGCAATATCGTTGACGAATAAAAACGAGACTAAATGTGGTTTACAAAATAAAAACTATGCTAAAATGTCTCTTCATTTTCGTTGACCAAAACGAGACGAGACGAAATGTTATAACGTCACGACGAATGAGAGAGTTGTGCGTGAATAGTTTGTCGGCTTTAAATTCTGGTTTGCGATCTGGTCACCCGATTATCAGCGAATTTAACAATATTACTCCATTAGTTATTCTATTAAAAAGGTCTCATTGATATATTTGACACATTCATAATCATTACTTTTGCCGGTTCTGTGACAGCTGTATGTTATTGGCAGCGTCTCTGGTCGCGTCACCGCATCAGCGCCAGAACATGGAGATTTTATTTTAGAGAATAATCGCACAACCTATTCGATATTCTTTAATTAAATAAACTAATCGAATATACAAAAATCGTGACTCATCCCTGCATGGAATCTCTTGTTTCTTTTCCCAAATCTTCACTCACGTCTCACGTTCTCTAAAGGGATAAACGTTTCTTTGGTTCGCTTTTAATTAGGCCTATTATATTCGTATTCTTTACTGTGGTAAAGTAGAAAAACACTGTAGGACAGATAGCCTACATTTGTACTTGCATGTCAAATTCTTTTTAACACAGTTTGTGCTTGTTATAATAGACATAGGGCGCATCAAGTTTTGTAAAGTGCGTTTCACACGCGCGGGTGATTTTTAGTTTCACTTTCTCTGGCAGCGCAATCTCAAACAGCCTAAATATTTCGCCCTTGTGGAGGATAAAATTCGCTCTTCAGACCAATTTACATGAAGTAGAAAACACGAAGATATCATAAAGAGATCGATGGACTCTTTCCTGCTTGTGTCCCACATGCCACATCCCTCTCAAAGCGCAGAGTGGTAGGCTATATCACGCGTCTTTGTGTGGAAATATAAAACGAGTTTTTATTTTTTTTAAATAACCCCCCAACCGTCACAGCCCTAAATATAGGCTACTAGCCTAAAATAAGATAACCTTGAAATTCTATATTGACTGGGTTAAATAGAATCGCATTACTAAAAAGAGACTAAAATACAATTTTCATTGACTAAAACTAGACTAAAATGTCATCAGTTTTCGTCGACTAAAACTAGACCAAATGTCATCAGTTTTCGTCGACTAAAACTAGACCAAATGTCATCAGTTTTCGTCGACTAAAACTAGACTAAATGTCATCAGTTTTCGTCGACTAAAACTTGACTAGACTAAAAAGAGTATGAACGTGACTAAAACTAATAAAAACTAAAATGACAGTCTGACACAAAGACTAGACTAAAACTAAAATTAAATCAGGCCGCCAAAAACAACACTAGTGTGTATGTGTGTCTGTGAGTGTGTGTGTGTGTATCTGTGAGTGTGTATGTGAGTGTATGTCAGTGTGTTTGTGTGTCTGTGTGTGTCTGCGAGTCTGTATGTGTGTCTGTGAGTACATAAATAATGTTATACTTTTATATTTACAGTTCGGCCAGGAGACATCGACCCCTTACTTTTGAGATGTACAACTTCTGTATAGATGCACGTCTCCATTTGGTAAGTTCACACTTTTTGCACACTATGTCTAAAATTATCTTTGTATAATGAGTGTGTATATGTGTGTGTGTGTCTGTGAGTGTGTGTGTGTGTGTGTGTAATGTGTGTGTGTATATGTGAGTGTGTCTGTGTGTTTCTGTGTGTGTCTGCGAGTCTGTATGTGTGTCTGTGAGTACATAAATAATGTAAGCCTTTTATATTTACAGCTCTTGATATATGGATCTGTAGCAGCTTATTGTTTGCTTCAGTCTGCAGTCGCCACAACGATGTGTCGGAGACTTGCTGATGAAGTCTACTTGGGGCTTGTGGCACACGGTACATTCCCATGCTTGAGAGACTTCAACTGCAGTGGCTTCGGAGTGTGTGGACATGTATTGCTCATCTTCATCAGAGATTTCTGCTTTGAAGTTGCTGTCAGTGTCCACCATATCTGCAGTTTTTGTCATCACAGTGTTCTCTGTGGTATTCAGTGAGAGTTTCCCCTCAGATGTTCTGGTTGTCATGTGTGTTAGTGTGTGTAGGAGGAACTGACAGTGACTGCAGTGATTGTGTTGATCCACAAATGTGTTTTCACGGCTCCAGTCTGATCAGTGCCGTATGCCATGCTCAGGTCCACCTCTGTGCCTCTGACATCAGTGCTCTCTGCTGCAGTCACAGACACAACTTTGATGTTCAGGTATCTCACCTAAAGGAAATACTGAAAATACTAAAACTCTTAGTGTGAATAAAGTACATTCTATGGCTTTGTCACTTGTATGCATGTTTAAGGCGAGACATCATAGGCAAACACACTTCATGTATCTGGCTATGGAGATTTTGGGCTTTTCATAAACCGTCTCAGACTAGTGGAAAGAAAACATCCACACTTAAAATAAATAAATAAAATAAGTGATGTTTCTTAATGGGAATCAGGTTTTATTAAAGTCATATATTTTTGTTTGTTCAAAACATAACTTCTATTAACGTGTATTTGAATTTTACAAGTATTTCACATTTTTAAAAATATATTTTTTTATTAGATTTTTGTTTTGATTAAATCTATATCTTTGTTTAGATCAAAAATATAATTTAAATTGTATGTACAGTTAAATGATAACACAGTGGAATGACTGGCAGAAAATGAATAAATGAATGCAGATGGACAGCACGAGAATGAAGTAGCCTACATTGTAGTGAAGTAGAGCAGAGTTGATTCAATGAAAGACTATGAAATAACAATGAACAATATAGGCAAGGATGCTGATTATTTTATTTATTGTCATATATATCACTATCCGAAATTAAGGCAAAACGAAATATGTAGGCCTATGCCATCTTTAAAAAAAATTGAGTTTTAACACTATAAATCTTTGTATAAATTGTATCTGAGATTGCAGCTTGGTTTATTGTTTAAAAGAAAAAAGCAGAAATGGCTGTAGGCTATTTTGTTTTCCAAATGTATTGTTGTCATCAAATAATAGTAATAATAATAATCAATTTCCGATCGTTTTTTAATTTGTAATATTTACACTGCAAAAAATGCTGTTCTTACTTAGTATTTTTGTGTTGTTTCCAGTCCAAAAATCTAAAAATTCTTAAATCAAGAAGCATTTACTAGAGAAGTAAAACTACATAAGAAATTCTATTTTGTTTTCAGATAAACAGACAGTATCTTAAGTGATTTTTGCTTAAAACAAGCTAAATTATCTGCCAGTGCAGTAAGGAAAATAATCTTGTTTTAAGATTATGTTTTTATTAAGTTTTTTTGAATTAAGTTTTTTTTTCTTACTGCACTGGCAGATAATTTAGCTTGTTTTAAGCAAAAATTACTTAAGTTACTTACTGTTTATCTGAAAACAAAAAATAATTTCTTATGTAGTTTTACTTCTCTAGTAAATACTTCTTGATTTAAGAATTTTTTGATTTTTGGACTGGAAACAACACAAAAATACTAAGTAAGAACAGCATTTTTTGCAGTGTATTTGTACGTTTATTATATTTCATTTGACTGATCCTATCTTTACCCGGAAGTAAATTACACCGTCGTGCGAAGTCATAGATATACACTAGATTACACTAGATACACTAATTACTCAACTCATGCATTATGAAACAACCCGAACAACACTTGTGCAGACGTGTGACGTGTGCAGACATAACCGTTTACACTTAAATACATCATATTTACTTATTCACATAATACAATTCATGCATTCATCAGCTTCCAAATAGGAGTAAATGCAGGCTCCTCTGGTTTATGCTGTATTTGTCTACAGGCATGGTCTGCTGACCTCCTTGTCATCACCCGCTTCCTAACAAACTTAGTCGGGTTCCACAACTCTAGTGGTAAAGACCCACTAACATTACGAACATCAAAGAGGACACATTGACAATCTTCAGCTGATTTCTCAGTGGTGAAACAATAATATTCATCGCTGAAAATCCCCTTTCACATTCAGCTGTGCTCAAAGCCAGTGTATCTACTGTCACTGCATGAAAAGTGGGATTTTCGTCCCCGTAAACGGCCGGAAATCTCCATAATATTCGGCAGTTAACGACAATTTACAGCCTATGAACGTCGCGTTCGTCTGTGCCACATATTGACAGAAACGAACCATGATGTATGTGGAGAGCTCGCGGATGTGCCAGAGCCATAGAGAGAAAGAGTTGCGACACTCTTTGATGTCGCCGCTATGGCTGTCACGTGGTTCATGTAAGCCCCAATAGTTCCAAAACATACACTGGCTGTCATGCTCTTCTATGGGACAGACAGCAGCGACTGCATTATTGAACGGTAAATATAAAATAAAACACACACACCCAAGAACTTTTTCAGCTGTTATTGCATAAGTTTTAGGCTATATTTTTGGAGGGAAAAGCTTAGTGTTCATGTTCGCATGGGTAGTAGCACTGGCTTTAGCGGCTCTAACTGAACTTTTCCATATCATTCATCTGATGATGGACGTCTCGTGATATTTATTTTAGCACAACTGGGCTGTATTAGGCTATTGATTCCCGTGATTTTGCTTATAAATTCTGATTTAGCCATTAGCCTAAATTACCTTCGTGATCACGCAAAGAGGTCTGCCGTGGCGGTCCGTTCAGAATTCGCTTAGAAGCTAGCTCACTTCTTCTGATGAAAGTGGCCACCCCCTAGCCTGGCAAGCCAGACCTACATCAAGATGTTAGGTCTGGAAACTCACCATAGACGTGGTTTAATCCGAGGGGCGGGATAAACGGCTGTCTTTCAAACTCCCTCTGCACGCAATAGGACAGCGCTACAACCAACCAGAGCGTTTTCCCAATAGCGGAGCTAACGTTAGTTGATAGATTCAACTTTTGCCATATCTGGCCGGCAAAACGACGAACACATCTTCCTTTTTTTAAGAATGACTTAAGTGCCGTTCTTTGCTCTTTTCTCAAAGAAAAACTTAACTCCAAGTCCTCCAGAGTCACGGCCAAAGCCGATTCGAAAGACTGTTCTCCATCAGCAGCCGTCATTCTTTGTTTTCAAGTGGCAGCCGTCGCAACTCTGTCGTCATATGTTAAGCCCGCCCCCGCCTACTCTATACACGACGTGATTGGCCTGACCCAATTTAGGTTTTTGCAGCTAGAAGGTCTATTGAGAGTGCCTAGACCCACCTGGCTGCGAAATACATTTTGCTGCCGCTAGGGTGCGTCTAGATTTCTAGGCTAGCCACCCCCAGGACCACAACGTGAAACATGATCATGTTAAAACTAAGAATATAATTTTAAGATTAAGCCATACACATTATCAAAGCTATAACAGATTAAAAACTAATTTAAGCATGGCTAATACAAATGAAGGTTTTCAAATAAAATATTTTTTTATTAAACAATGACAGACAACAAAAAAGTGTGCTTGTGTGAGTGTGTGTGAACAAGAAAAACAAAAACCAGGGGCAGGTGATCCATGAAACAGACAGGACTGGTGATGGCCAATAACAATCCTAGAGGTCCAGCATTGTTCTCACAAGCCGCTTCACTCAAGACAATAAAACATAATGAAAAGTTAGTATATCCCAAAAAAATTTAATTAAATAAAAGTTGCTATAAAGGTGGCAGCGATTCATTACCGAACTCTTACGGTCACAGCTGACGAAGTCGCGCTAGCTAACTATAGCTAGCAGGCAGCGCTTGAAAAGTGGTTGAAACAACCAACATAAAATATAAATAATTACGCTGTGCAGGTACAAATGGAGACCAGTATAAGCATCGCAAAGGGCCTCTGAAACAATATAGACAGTTGACAATTCAAAAGAGGTCGATATTTCAGCAACTTACCTCTGGAACAACTCGACGCGCAGCAATGTAAGTGAATGGGGTCCAACGCCCAAATGACAGTGTTTAGAACTATTCCGATCTTCAAATCCCGGAAGTAGGCGGTTAAAAGCGCCGCCATTTTTTACAACGGAGGTCTATGGGAGTGTCACAACTCTTTCTCTCTATGGCTCTGGGAGGTGCTAATGGCTCTAATTTTCATATGAATAGCAGCGCCTGCGCCTTGCCAGAGAATGGCTTTAATTTCCTCACTCACTATTGGTTGAAACCATGGGCAAGGCTAGCCCCTTTTTAGGGGTGATGGAGATGAGGAGAGAGCAGGTTTTAAATCTATTTCTTATCCTTTTTTGGCCTTCAAACGTCTTGAAATGCACATATCAGAGAAATAAAAATGTTTAACCCCATAACAACCTCAAATTTATGACCTCTTTGATTATAAAGCCCTGTCTACGGCCATGTATTAGGCCTAGATCAATAATAAATGTGTTCATATTGTGAATTAATTTAATAAACTTAGTTACCTAGCTTTCCTGGTAGCTTTGTCTGAGAAAATGATTCATAAATCAACCTACCAGTTGACCCTATGTTTACTTTCTTCACTGACAGACAAAAATGAAAAGCCTATATCAGTCAAAGCTCAGCTTTAGGAGGGGAAAAGACAGAGCAAGATAAAAACAAAGAGAAAAAAAGTGAGGCTGATTAAGTGTGGAAAATAAACAGCTGCCCGCACATGGTTTTAAAGCTGTTGTTATCCAATTTTTTTGGCCTTCAAAACATCTTAAAATGCACATATGTAGATCAGAGAAATCAAAATTTTCTCGGGGGACCATGCCCCCGAACCCCCCTAAATACCTCACTTTTGGTACCTCACTGATTATAAAACCCTGCCATATGCATGTTACTGGATAAATGAATGAAACTAGTTAATAATGCACATTAGACCATAAACTAACTTTTTTTTTTTTAAATCATACCCTCATTGGGGGCTGAGCCCCCCTAAAATGAAAATCCTAGAATCACCCCTGGTTGAAACCACTACATTTAAACAGGAAAAATCACTTGTGATTGGTTGGCAGATCTGTTACTATTAGTGACCCTGGGTCATTATAAATTTAAACCCCACCCCAAAATTAGAATTATATATAAATATAAAATTAAATATATATATATATATACACACACTGCTCAAAAAAATAAAGGGAACACTTTTTAATCAGAGAATATTGATCTGGTCAGTTAAGTAACAGAGCGGGTTGGTAATCAGTTTCAGCTGCTTTAGTGTTAATGACATTAACAGCAGGTGCACTAGATGGGCAACAGTGAGACAACCCCCAAAACAGGAATGGTTTTACAGGTGGAGGCCACTGACATTTTTTCCCTACTCATCTTTTCGGACTGTTTTTCACCAGTTTTGCATTTGGCTAGGGTCAGTGTCACTACTGGTAGCATGAGGCGATACCTGGACCCTACAGAGGTTGCGCAGGCAGTCCAGCTCCTTCAGGATGGCTCATCAATACGTTCCATTGCCAGAAGGTTTGCTGTGTCTCCCAGCACAGTCTCTAGAGCATGGAGGAGATTCCAGGAAGACAGACAGCTACTCTAGGAGAGCTGGACAGGGCCGTAGAAGGTCCTTAACCCATCAGCAGGACCGGTATCTGCTCCTTTGTGCGAGGAGGAACATGATGAGCACTGCCAGAGCCCTACAAAATGACCTCCAGCAGGCCACTGGTGTGAATGTCTCTGACCAAACAATCAGAAACAGACTTCATGAGGGTGGCCTGAGGGCCCGACGTCCTCTAGTGGGCCCTGTGCTCACTGCCCAGCACCAGGGAGCTCGATTGGCATTTCCCATTGAACACCAGAATTGGCAGGTCCGCCACTGGTGCCCTGTGGTTTTCACAAATGAGAGCAGGTTCACCCTGAGCACGTGACAGACAGGAAAGGGTCTGGAGAAGCCGTGGAGAATGTTATGCTGCCTGTAACATCGTTCAGCATGACCGGTTTGGTGGTGGGTCAGTGAGGGTCTGGGGAGGCATATCCATGGAGGGACGCACAGACCTCTGCAGGCTAGACAATGGCACCCTGACTGCCATTAGGTATCGGGATGAAATCCTTGGATCCATTGTCAGACCCTATGCTGGTGCAGTGGGTCCTGGGTTCCTCCTGGTGCACAACAATGCCCGGCCTCATGTGGCGAGAGCATGCAGGCAGTTCCTCGAGGATGAAGGAATGATACCATTGAAGGGCCACCACGCTCACCTGACCTACATCCAATAGAACACCTCTGGGACATTGTGTTTCGGTCCATCTGACATCACCTGGTTGCACCTCAGACTGTCCAGGAGCTCAGTGATGCGCTGGTCCAGATCTGGGAGGAAATACCCCAGGACACCATCCGTCGTCTCATTAGGAGCATGTCCCGACGTTGTCAGGCATGCATACAAGCACATGGGGGCCATACAAACTACTGAGAACCATTTTGAGTTGCTGCAATGAAATTTCAGCAAAATTGACAAGCCTGCTGCATCATTTATTCACTTAGATTTCCGGGGTGTCTTTGAATTCAATCCTCTGTAGGTTGATTATTTTCATTTCCATCAAACGATGTGGCATCCTTTCGTTCATAACACATTACCCAGTCCATATTAGTATAGATATCCAGCATGATATTTTTCCCCATTGAGATCTGATGTGTTTTCAAAGTGTTCCTTTAATTTTTTTGAGCAGTGTATATATATATATGAAGAGTTCAGATGCAAAAGCCTCTAAGTGCCATCTGAAATTTTCTTCTAGAATGATCATTTTTATAAAGCTTGTATATTTAAGTTAATTAATTTCACTTAAATGACAATTAAAGGTAGGGTAGGTAGGAATTTTATAAAAAACTTTTTTCCAAATTTGTTTCAACTTTCTATATATATCAATAAATAATTAAAATGTAAGTACTCTGAAAAAAAAGAGTATAAAAATCGAGTGACTCTAGACCGTTTAATCTGCATTAAACACAGCTCATTATTTCCATTCGGGACGAAACAAAGGATTGGCTTAGGCGACTGTCACTCTCTCTCGCAACCATGGCAACCACCCTTTTGCCACAGGATCTGCCCACTTGTGCGCACCCGTTTGATTTGAGGAATTCAAGAGGCACGGAACCTAGGAATAGCAAAACAATGGCAGAGAAAGAGCAATCAAAAATCACATTACCGCCATATGCAGTTAGCAAAGGCAAACAAGGCAAAAAAAGGAAGACAGTACTAGAAAAGGTAATGAACAAAAAGTCTTTGGATAAACAAAGAAATAAAATGCGTGTCAATATCCTCGGGCCCTAGTTGCACAGCCACTTGCACAAACTCCTCTGCTTCGCCCTCGACCCCGGACCTGTCCTCGAGCTGACGATGCACCATTAGTCGTCAGCGGTAAAATGCTGACTGCAGACATACGTGCTGCCTCTCCGAATGACGAACATAGACCCTTCATCACGTCTAATAGCGATGACCCATTTCTTTTTTTGGTCTTCGTTCAAAGGATACCTGTGAAAACTTAAATAAGGTTGTTTTTGCCTAGAATTGCTGCATTCAAGGCCGTAACCAGCGTTTGAAAATCAGTGAGGTCCGGGGTGAGGTGCAGGGCCGGATTAAGAATTCAGAGGCCCCCGGGCACAATGTCTTGTAGTCTTCTTAGGCAGGCCAAATGTATAGTTTGTTCAAGGATATTTTAATTTTGCATTAACAGTTTTAGTTTACTGACTTAAAAGGATCTTTGTTGTACTATGCTGGAGTAAATTTCATAAATGATCGTTCTTTCCAATAGGATTTTGTAAAACTATGATGGATGGGCCTCTGTCCCTCTAGGGGGGTTTGGGGGCATGCTCCCCCACAAGAAAATTTTGTGCATTTTAAGGTTAAATGCATCAATCTGGTGCTCTTTCAGAGCTCAAAATTAAGAGCTTCAACGGGCTTCAACCCATGAACTATGCAAAAAGAAAAAACATTGACTTGTACCTGGACATTGAAGGGGGCTCAAACATATTTTTTAGTTATGATATAGAGTTTCAGTCTACATTATCACTGGTGTTTTAGTATGCCAAATTAGTATAATAATATAATAATTATTTATATAATTATTCCTATATAAAATCCATATAGCCTAATAAATGAAAATGAATATTTCAAAAGTATATTTTACATTACACTATAGGAAAATTACAATACTTTTGTCCTAATGTCTTCACTTGCAAGAAATAAACCCTTTGATCGCATGAGCAAAGTGCACACTTTTCTTTAAATCACGCAGCACAAACATAATGCCTATATTGGATACTTAATTAAAGTCTAGTGCTGTTTTATAAAGCACAAAACCATATCACGGTTTCGATTTTAGTTCGTTGGCAAAATATAACGCATTATAATATATATATGACTTACAAATTGACATCAACTACGATGTTGTTGCATCATGCTTGTAGTTTCTTTTGCGCTTTATTTATAATAAAGTGACATAAAGCGCTCTGCCGCATTTGCACGTGTAATTGAAGAGGACACGCAACGAGACTGGCGGGACAGGAAAGTACGTTTTTTTAGGTGAGAGACTTTTTATTTTGTAACAAGTTACAAATAACGTTAGAAAAATGATACAGATCTGTATTATGCTATTGTTTTTATAGTGTTGTACATTTCTTACAGATAATCATGATGATCATTGCGTTTGTCTTACCGAATGTGGTATCTTCCTGTCAGCAATTACAGTTTGTCTAAGCTTCTTCTTTTTTATTAATGCCACGAAAAACATTAAAAAAAACAAAATAATAATAATATTCCGAAATAAGTTCAAAGCTTGTGTTTTGGAAAAGAAAATTAATATATCACTAGCCCTGACATTCAACTTCCCACTTTATTAACGTCCTAAAGTGTCACAATAAATGGGAAAAACGAGTCCAAAAAGACGTAGGTGGATCTGGCAACACGGAGGCTGCACCCGCGCCCTCACTCACAATGCGCTCTCAAGCCCCGTTCACTCTTCTACCTTCTCGCAGCGACATGAATTGCAAACACACATGACGCGGTTTAAACGGCTAATTAATCATTCAGAGAGCTTGAAATTTTATTTTTGAATATAAAAAAATGACCGAGGTCCGGACATCGGTGACCTCATAGCTGGCTACGGCCACGGCTGCATTGAGGGACGCAACACTTATTCTTGGACTCGGCCATTGTTGTTATCACCGGAAGTAAGTTTACCCGGTGTGGTGAGCACCAGAAACATTAAACCCGGAAGTGTGAAAAAGGCCTCATAGGCGACTTCCAGGGGTGCTTCTCAATATCCCTCCTCGTCTCCTCTCTCCTCCGTCCTCCATCCTATGACCCGGAAACCGATCGAGCACAGCCATCTTGAAGGACATCTCAATTCTCTAATTGCACCGCGAGGAGTCGAGGATCGAGGAGTGAGGAGGCTTCCTGAGGAGTCATGAGCGAGGATGCACAGGTGGATCCTATGCGGAAGAGTTTTATCGACTAAAACGTGACGCACGTATAAATTCTCCTCCCCCTTCACATCGGTCACAATCATTCTGATTTATACTTTATTTTTGCAGTTTATATAAACCACACACCTCACATATTTCAACAGGGTATCTTTCTTTATTATTATTTATTATGAATTTCTTAAATAAACAAATTTCAACAACATGAGGGCAGATCCTCTGAGCGCTGCTGATGACGCGATGAAGTGACGCTCGAGTGATCAAGGATTCCAATGTATAAAAAAAGCTTTCATTCGATCCCTCCGTCCTCGCGTCTTTTCCTTGCAGCCTTCCCTCGCATCCTACAGGGGGCGGAGCTGAGACGCGAGGAAAGGAAGCGAGGAGAGGAAACGAGGATGCACAAATAAGAATTGAGAAGCACCCCCGATCTCGCCTACTGGTCACTCCATAGGGCTTACTTGCCGCATTTCTATGGTTAAAATAGCAATTCTCTCAAGATTTATAAATAGTTGTTGGAAACATTTGGGATATTGTAAGTAACCAATTTAACAAAATATATAACACTGGCCTTGTGATTTTGGGATATTTTAATTGTATTAATTGTATATATTGGACATACAAATTTTAACTGTAATGAAAAATGGTTATTAAAATATTTGCTTTATTTTAAAAGTGTGAGATTTATATTTATTTAGTAAATGTAGTAAACAGTTGAAAGTTAAAAAATTGTGTCTGCACAAGATGTTTCTGAAGTTTAAAGAAAGTAGTGACATGGAACATTGCTGTTGAACATTTTATTTTTCTTCAGAACAAGATTAATTTTGAACACATTAATTAGATCATTAAAGAACATTTGAATTATGATGTTTTAATAAATGTAAAAGCAAAGTGTTAAAGCAAAAAAAAGTGTAGTAAATATGAAGTGTTAAAGTGTAAGAATTAATGAGTGAACAAAAGTTTGTACGTTGACAGTGTATATATGTAACGGAGTAAAAAGAGTTGCTAGTTAAATTATATTAAAAGTGATGCAACTACGCCATCTAGGGGCAGTTTGATTCAGTGTGACTGTGGGATTTGCGTTGCACTTACCCACACTGGAGATAAAGAGATAAGGGGTAAAGCCTGTTTTATGCTTCTGCGTCAACTCGACGGCGTAGCTACGCCGTCACTCCTACGGCGTTGTGGCCGTTTTATAGTTCTGCGTCGGGTTGCGTTGCATCGCGGTGCATTTCACCGCCAGAACGCTAGGGGGGTGTGGGGTTCGCGAATCTCTTTGCTAGTTTGTTTTGGTTCAGTGTGCCGGTTCCGCTTGTTCATTTCCAATGGCAAGCGAAAGAAAGAGAGAGTGTTGTTGCAGCTGGAGCTAATCGACGTTGAACAACAATGTTCCAGCGTCTTTCAAAGCTATATGTGTGTGTATCAGCCAGAGAGCTTAACGAATTTACTGCAGTAATAAAAATAACCATATAAGAATGAATATTCTCCTCACAGAGCGATGAGCGTGTTCCTCATCTAACGTTATATTTCGGATTCACAGTGCGTGTTCCACTGCGATCCATGATAAACATCAAAGAAGCCTTATATGTATTTTAACAAATGATTTTATTGCAAATGTTTAATCGCAGAAGAAAAAGAAGTCTCCACATGGAACTGTGCCATGGCAGGATAATGTAGTGTCCCGTGGCAGACTTTGGTTAATTACTGTATATCCATGATGTAACCATGAACATTGTATTGTAAATAAACAACAATCTTTTTTGCAAAACAAACGTTGATTTATTTATTGATTGATAAAAAAAGATAAATGAATATGTAAATACATATATATTAACACAATAAAAAATAATAAAAAAACAACAGTTTATCACCCATACATATGCATATATTTTTGTGGGCTTTATACAAGAATTGAGCAGTATAAAAATCAAAATTTTAGATTGCAGAAATAATATATTTGTGTGGTCAAAATATCTTACCTTGTTCAATTCAATTCAATTCAAATTTATTTGTATAGCGCTTTTCACAATACATATTGTTTCAAAGCAGCTTTACAGAAAGTGCATTTCAGAAATGTACATAGAGAAATACAGTTAGTTAATCATGTATTGAGTATAATTCTAACTGCTCGTTTTTGGAGTAGTGAACTTTTATAATTATTGCCCCAAATTTCTATACAATAAGTAAGAACATAGAAGAATAAGAGAATAAGAACAAAGGGCAAAGTTTTAAGTACAATTAAAAATATAAATAACTTTAGTATATAAAATATATATAAAAAAACTTGATCCATCGTTGAACACAAACAGTGCAGTGTTCACTTTAAAAATGTCGCTATAGCGGGAGGGGGAAACCGGAAAAGCTACACTCCGGAAATAATGTATAATCTGACCAATCACAGCCCTTGGGGTCTGCGTCGCCTCGACGCATAGTTACAATTTTTTGGAGGTGCGCGTCGAGCTACGGCGGAGGGGTTGGAGAGGGGTTCGCGTCGACGCAGAGGGGTCCGCGGAGGTACGCCGTCGACTCGACGCAGAAGCATAAAACAGGCTTAAGTCACGCAATTTGGGAGGTCTGGGACAATCGATGTTTTCTTATAATTCTAAGTACATATGTCTCGTATTTTGTCACACAATGTACTTATAATGATTTCAGTTAACTATTTTGAGTTTAGTTGATGATTTATGTGTCTTGTAAAGCCATGTTTTAGAGATTTGCAACCAAGCATATTTTCATGTGAACTAGCGTGCTAATTGTCACTTGCTTTACATGCTATTTAGATTGTTGTCCCGAGATCTATTTGCTGAACCCACGATTCAACACTGTCATACTGTGTTCCAGGTAATAATCTTATGTTGTGTAAATGGTTTTATCGTCATGTTATTTGTTGTGTGCAAGTCGAGTTTAGCTATCTTGCAGACCAGCGTGGTAGTCTTGAGATTAGCCACACATGTGCTCAAGTGTTGCGTTTGCAATGATAATGTTCCTTATTTTGTTATTTCAATATAATGTAAAATGGATCAAATAGTTTCATTATTGTACTGCTGAAATGTACTGTATGTTGTATGTAGAGATTATAATTCAGCCTAGATATTCGAAAACCACTATACGATCACACACAGTTTTATTTTGTTTCAAAGACATACCAGTTATGCATTTTTGTTGTGAATAGGCTTGATATCTAAGGCCTAGTCCACACGGACATGGGTATTTTTATAACCGGAGTTTTTCCTCCTGCGTTTTAAAAAAAAAATCCCATCCACACATGCTCGGTTTAAAAGAAATCTCCGCCTACATGAAAATGCAAAAAACACGCTATCAAACGCTGTCAAGAGCATGCCACACCAGCAGGCGGCGATCGTTAAGCCACGTTGCCCAATCAGAAGCCTGAATCAGAAGCAAAAACCCCGGTTTTACTGTCTACACAACAACACTGCAACCGGCGTTTCTGAAAATCCTCAAAAATTTTCAAAAATGTGCGGTTTCAGTGACCTGATACTGCGTTTCCGTGTGGACGAACAGCCGAACCGCGTAAAAAAAGTCACGGTTATAAAAATACCCGTGTCCGTGTGGACAAGGCCTCAGTTGCATGAGTGAGTGGCCGCAGGTGTGCCTGATCAACTGATTGAGTGAGTGGCAGCAGGTGTGCCTAATCAACACTCAGTGCCTGGAGGATAAGAAGGCTTGATTTTCACACTGCAAGACAGAACATTCGTGAGCAGACCCCTGCTAACCAGTCAGCCCAGCAGAACAGAGAGAGTCCAATCAACCAGTGGGTTGAAAACCGACTTAGATCTTTTGTGAGTCCAGTCAACCAGTGGGTTGAAAACTAACTTAGATCTTTTGTGAGTCCAGAACAGTGTCTGGCTTTTAACCTCCTCAGTGGAGAGAGGACTGTTCATTGTTGTTCATTTAGCCGTGATCATTGCTCCTTAAATTACTTAACTTGTGTCTATTGTTGCCTTATATTGTTTGCTTGCTGTCTCCTGAGAGTAGTTTTTTATTGGTTTTCTTTTGTTATAAATATACTTTCAGTTTGCACATTAACCTGACTTCCTGTCCTCTTTTGCCCTGGTTTTATTTCAAATATTGTTGCTTCTCCTCCCCCTGGATTTACCATCTGGAGGAACGTAACAAAACAAACACTAAACAGTTTAGACAAGAAACCATTTAGATGGCATTGTTGTAATACTTTACAAAAAAAATTGTTTGCTTAGTTGTGAAAATTCAAGTCTCTCATTAAAATGTTTTTTAAATATGTAAATAATCCTGCTCCAGGTATTATATGCCTTATATTTATTATATATTAAAACAGAGTAGTAAGGGGATCACTACAAGAGGTGCAACTAATCAGAATTGCACAGTACCGAAGAGAAAAAAACAAATTTGCACAATCGACAGTTTGAGTTCACGGTCCACTTCTTTGGAGGAGCTTATCAGTTGAACTGAAAATGCAAACATAGTTGTACATCTTTAAAAGAAATCTAAAAAAGTGGTTCAAACAAAAGCAGGTTTGTGAACACTGATGGTCGTACACTTATATTTTTTCCAATCTTTGCTTAGGCTTTTATACAACAATTAAACCGTAATCACACAAAAACACTAACCAGTGACCGGGGCTGCAAAAGAGCCTTTGGCTAGAAGCCTGTACTGTATGTGGAGTATCGGCTGCTTGAAATTGTAGCAATGATTCTGTTTTGTCCCTGTTAAATAAACTTATGAATATATGAGTAAAGCCTGCCTAAGGCCCAGGGCTCAGATTAGGAACCAGACAGACTGGATAAACACACCGTCTGCTGGCTGTTTCAAGTCACAGAAGTCAGATAAATCCCATCACATAGGGTCAAAATGTTATTGATATTAAACAAATAAAAAACAAATAATACAGATGAACAAATGCTAAAGCTTGGGTTGCTGAATATTCGATCGCTTACTTCAAAAGCACTCATTGTTAATGATATGATTTCAGATAATAACCTAGATGTGCTGTGTTTGACAGAAACCTGGCTAAAACCAAACGATTACATTACTTTAAATGAGTCCACCCCGCAAGATTACTGTTATAAACATGAGCCTTGTCTGAAAGGCAAAGGGGGAGGTGTTGCTGTAATTTATAGTAATATCTTCAGAATAACTGAGAAGTCTTGTTTTAAATATAATTATTTTGAAGTGTTGAATGTTTGATGCTTGAAGTGGTCAATTATGCTCCCAAAAATCTGTGCAACTTCAAAATTTACAAAATGTTACAAAGTCAGGACGTTAACACAGGCCAAAGGACACACTGAAGACGGACGCAAAGATGCTCAGCAGAGAAAAACCAGACACAGCAAGATCACTGTTCGTGATGCTCGAAATATAGGAAGAAAAATAAATATTGAATTGGGTGGGTTTATATGAATGTATCTCTGAAGGAAACTGACTGTCTTCTGAATAGTTTCGATGGCATTTTCTTTTCCTCGTATAAAGTCGTGTTTATAAGCGCAGCTGCTTTTTTACAGCGGTAGCCAAAGGAACGCTTATTTTCCATAAGCGCCACCTGCTGTCTTAGAGTGAATTTGCATTTTCATTCATTCAGTCCGTCTGTTTTTGTTTTATGCAGGTGTGTCTTATGTAACGATTTCACAAAGCTGAAGTCAGACCATTCTGTATTTGCTTTAAGTCTTGAAATTACGCAATCTAGTGTAAATAAAAAACAACTGCTCATGCTACATGTGTGCAGCATCTTTGTTTGGATTGTGATTAAAATGCAGTGGTTGACTCATTTCAAATGGCTACAGTCTTTTTTTAAATACTGTTATAGAGCAAATAAACAACAAATAAATTTGCTTAAAGAAGACGAAGAAATAAAAAACGGCAGCTGGTATCGGTATTGGCCAATTTGCTTGTAAAAAAAACCTCCGGAATCGGATAAATTTCACATGAAAAATCTAAAGGTAGATCTTGCCTTTCATCAAAGCTGAGGTCAGGGATCTTGGGCTTGAAAAGGTTGGTGACCACTGACTAGAGTGAATAATTAATCCTGCTTGACATTTGTGCTGGCTACTGTATACAGGCCACCAGGGCACCAGTACTAACTCTATTGGTTGTGATCACCATGAAGAGAGGAATCAAGTGTACTAAGGCCTTGTCCACACGGACACGGGTATTTTTATAACCGTGACTTTTTTTACGCGGTTCGGCCGTTCGTCCACACGGAAACGCAGTATCAGGTCACTGAAACCGAACATTTTTGAAAACCCCTGCCAGGGTGAGGATTTTCAGAAACGCCGGTTGCAGTGTTGTCGTGTAGACAGTAAAACCGGGGTTTTTGCTTCTGATTGGCCAACGTGGCTTTACGATCGCCGCCTGCTGGTGTGGCATGCTCTTGACAGCGTGTGATAGCGTGTTTTTTGCGTTTTCATGTAGGCGGAGATTTCTTGTAAACCGAGCATGTGTGGACGGGATTTTTTTTTTAAACGCAGGAGGAAAAACTCCGGTTATAAAAATACCCGTGTCCGTGTGGACTAGGCCTCAGTTTCATTTCTCTAGATCAAAGGGTTCAAAAGTTATAACCATTTCAATGTAGGATTTTTGTACTGGTGGTGGCGCTATAGAGTTGGTCCTAGAGACTCAATGCTACAATTACTTTTCATTACCATCACTACAAGTGTGCCAAATTTCATCATTTTCCTATGTACGGTTCATAAGGCTGCCATAGACTTCCAGAGGAGGAATAATAATAATAATAATAATAATAATAATAATAATAATAAGAAGAAGAAGAAGAAGAAGAAGAAAACTAACAGATACAATAGGTGCCTTGCCCCTTCGAGGCTTGGCCCCTAAAAAAAAAAAAAAACTGAGTCACATCAGCTCACGTAGCACGGCGTTCCTGACTTGACTAGTCAAGACTGTTTTCCAAGATGGCTTCTGCCTGTGTACGCGTAATGTACTGTCTTTATAAAGTATCTTCTTATTAAACTGCCTGTACACTTACAAAGTTCTCAATGTTTCGTTTTGCATGTAGGGACCCTCATTATGCTACCGTGTTAGTGTGAGGCTATTTTGAGCCTTGTTAGTGGTATTAACTAGCGATTTACTTTTACTTATTCGTGGCCCCATACACTAGCGTTATAAGCTAATCTGTTTTTAGAGATAAAACTCTTTCAATTTGATTATCATGAAAACGCATCCCAGAGAACGATTGTCTCTGTAACCATGTGTTAATTACCCCTAGGTTCATTTTTCACCAGAATTGTCCTGTAAAAGAGCAGCCAGAAAAATGGAGCGCAACTGGAAGAAAATTTCTCATTTCGTGGAGAGAGAGAGCTAGATTGTGTACAGAAAGGGCTTAAAATTGCTTGATCTGCTTATTTTTTGCCTCTCTTAGAAGAAAACAAATACAACCATAGCTATTCATTTATTACATTAGCTAAATTAACAAGTAATAAAGCTTAGCATAACAGCACAGCAGTAATGACTTTATGAACTTCTTCACTTATAAGATTGATAATATCAGGGACAAAAATATAGCGTTCAGCGTCAGTTCAGGCAGGCCGCGTAGTCAAGCTCCGCTATCAGCTGATTCTATCCAGACCTAACAGCTGATCTGATTCCTAAGCACTCAATTGGTCCCTATCAAACAGGCCGCCGTATTTAAAGTCATTCTTCAGTGTGCCTGCTTGGCTGCTTCCACTGCATTGCTTGCAACCCACCTCCTCCCCTAGCTCCTCCTTTAACTTCTGTTTAACTTAATCAGTGTCATTCTGTTGTCATTGATGCATGCTCTGTTCTCAAATGGGGATTTGTTTTTGCTGCTTTCCCAGTTAAATGGGAGATGTCCCCAGAAGCTGCTGCTGTTCCCTGACTAGCTTTCATGGAGCTCATGAAAATGATGGGTAACTCAGAACAGAGCCATACCGCCAAATGTAACTTTAATAATAATGCAAATAAAAATTTGAATATTTGACAAATGTCTGTTATTTTTGACTCGAGTGGTCCTGACTGAATTATAACTATGCAACCGTCTACTACAGTATCGCATCAGGCAGTGCATTGTAGTCTCCCTGAGGAAAAATTTGATTCATTCGTTGCTATAGGAGAGGAAGAATTTACTAAACTCGTTAAATCATCTAAATCGACAACATGTATGTTAGACCCTATACCGACTAAGCTACTGAAAGAGATGCTTCCAGAGGTCATAGATCCTCTTCTTAATATCATTAATTCATCTTTGTCTCTAGGATACGTACCAAAAAACTTTAAGCTGGCTATGATTAAACCGTTTGTTAAAAAAATGCAACTTGATCCTTCAGAATTAGTCAATTACAGGCCGATCTCGAATCTACCTTTTCTGTCAAAGATACTAGAAAAGGCAGTATCTTCACAACTGTGTTCCTTTTTATAAAGAAATGATATCTGGAGGATTTTCAGTCAGGATTTAGACCGTACCATAGTACTGAGACTGCTCTCGTTAGAGTAACAAATGATTTGCTCTTATCATCCGATCGTGGTTGTGTCTCTCTATTAGTGTTACTCGATCTTAGTGCTGCGTTTGACACCATTGACCACAACATTCTTTTAAATAGACTAGAAAACTATGTTGGCATTAGGGGAAATGCACTAGCATGGTTTAAATCATACTTATCTGACCGTTATCAGTTTGTAGCAGTAAATGAAGAGATGTCTCATCGATCACAAGTTCAGTATGGTGTACCACAAGGCTCAGTACTAGGACCGCTGCTGTTCAATCATGGTGTACCACAAGGCTCAGTACTAGGACCGCTGCTGTTCAATCTGTACATGCTACCCTTAGGAGATATCATTAGGAAACATGGAATTAGCTTCCACTGTTATGCCGACGATACTCAGAACTTAAATACACAGTGCCGATTAACTAAACGATGAGCAGCTGTGATGAATGTGATTAGTATCCATGGTGACTGATCAGTGGCGGGAAACACATACAAGGAAACATGTGAGCAATGAAAACAAACTAAAAGTCTATGAACTGAATATAACTGAACATAATGGTGACACTTGCATTTTAATGCACTGTATTATTAGGGCTTACATTTTTTATGGGCTGAAATTCAACATGGTTGTATATTTAAGCTGTGAATATTTCAATTCAAAACATTTCACACACATTTTCATTATTAAAAACTCAATAATCCATATTCACCGTTCAGAGTTCACTTCCAAAATATTCATTCTGTTTAATAATACAACCACGGAGCATGGGGTAAATTCATCTCTCAATGCAAATCAAACCAGCTATTAGGCTAACTGAAATAAAACCATGCCAATCTCTATGGTGAAGGGTGTGTGATGATGTGCGGCTATTTTAATTCCAAAGGCCAAGGGAACTTTATCAGGATGCATAGTATCCTGGATCCATGAAGTAACTGGCCTTTAAAAATAAAAATCTGCCTGTGTCCTGAGTAATGCACCCTGTATTTTAAGGAAGAACATTTATTTATTTACGATACATTATTCATTCACAAAGAAAATTGGTGTCCTTAAAGGGATAGTTCGCCCATTTAAGACATGAAGTTGTATGCAATCCTTACCAGCACTATAGTGCATACACACTGACCCACTCTGTGGTCACCTCCCTGGTCAGAGTTCTGGCCGCTGGAAGTTTTCCAAGAAAGTAGTCTCGGTTAGTTTCCGGGGCCTCAAAACTGTGCGTTTTTACGTGAAAAAATTATATGCGTTTCAAAGCTTGATTAATTTACATCACAAAAAAACACTCCAGACAAAATTCATACCTCAGTTTTAATCGGCACTATTTTCTTTCCATTTCTATCAATCCGCGCTGCTGTCAACGTCAACAGTGCGCACGTTCCGATCAGCTGTTCCATAGTGTTTACACACCTGGGATCATAAAGTTAGTAAATAGAGCTTACCCGTGGTACTGGTACAGCAAAACTCTTTAAAATCTGTTTTTTTCTTTTTCCTCCTTGGTTGGGGATGTAATCGTCTTCGCTGAAGTGAGCACTGCACACATGAAAATCCTTGATTCTGGATATTTTAGCTCCGCAGAGTAGCCGATGTCAACCAGCCAAAGCTGTCTCATAGCTATATCCGAAACAGGAAAACGATGGAATCTGAACGGTGATCCCGGTGTTCCGGAGAATTCGGTTCCCCTGTTTCCCCCATAGGTTTCCCCTCAGCGCACCAGCGCGTGCTAAGACGAAAATCGTGACCTCATAATTCCGCGCAAGCTTCGTTCAGCGGATATTGTGCCTTGCAGTGTTTTTACTATACTAGTTACTCTCTCCATCGCAGTTACATTTACCTACTCTCCATCACAGTAATGTAAAGTTTACGTTGTTTGTTAGATAATTTGCTATTACATGCAGGTTTTAAAGTATATTCTTGTGGTCACAACCTGGGAATTTACAAGTTCGCACCATTGTTAATTTTCTACTTTTTACGTCGTTGTCATTCGATTGTGTAAACACTATGGAACAGCTGATCGGAACGTGCACACTGATGACGTTGACAGCAGTGCGGATTGATAGAATTGGAAAGAAAATAGTGCCGATTAAAACTGAGGTATGAATTTTGTCTGGAGTGTTTTTTTGTGATGTAAATTAATCAAGCTTTGAAACGCATATCATTTTTTCACGTAAAAACGCACAGTTTTGAGGCCCCGGAAACTAATGCCGAGTTCAGACTGCACGATTTTAGCCCTGATATTGGCTCGCCGACAGGTTTTGATAAATCGCCGACAAATGCCCGAAATCACAGGCAAATCAGTGCTCGTTCACGCAGTGTGAATGAGCAATGACGCGATCTGAGAGAATCGCCGACGAGTCGCCGACGCCCGTGGGATATTTGGCATGCTAAATATCTGGACCTATCGGCGATTCACAATCCTGCTGTGTGAAAGTGTTCTGACTGAAAACTACATCGGTGACGGTGATGACCGACAGCCAATGAGAGAGCAAGATACAGGACAGAAGGATGTTCGGCGAGGAGTTATTGACCAGAATATCAGTATTTTAATAGATATATAGTTATATCAAACAGAATCAATCAAAGCACAAACATTTGCTTGACCAGCAGCAACAGCAGCACATTGCAAAATTATTTATTTAAACCCAACTCTCTCTTTGCAGACACACAGTCCTTGCTCCCCTCATCTTCCCAATCATTACCTCCAGCATTAACTGTTTATTTGTCTCCTTTTCGCTGCAAATCAGCGCACAGACAATTTGAAACGCAAGCTTCTTGCAGGCTATAATTTTTAATAACAATTTCAGTCTCGCGAGAGAACTCCGGTCTCACGATGCGCCTTGCCTTGCCTGAAATGTAGTCGAGAGTAGGCAGAGTGAGGGGAGGAGTGAAAAATGCGCAGGCAAGACGAACAGTTCTCTCTTCTCGCAGTGGATCTGACACCTGTGAGATCAAAGATGGATATCGCGGGATTCACGGGATTCCCCTTACAAAAAATAACTGCAGTACAATGAAGTACAACTGCAGTAAAACTGCAGTTCAAAGCAGTATAATTGCAGTACAATGAAGTACACCTGTAGATTTGCAGTATATCGAAGTATAGATACAATATAACTGCAGTACATTGAAGTTCAACAGCAGTAAAACTGCAGTACAACTGTAGATCTGCAGTATAATGAAGTATTGAAACCAGATTGAAACAATAACACTGATGCACTGATATGCATGTGAAGACTTTAAATGCAAAAAACCTCATCTGACTTTTTTTTTTTTAAATGAGCTTTTTTTAATCAGGCTCCTATGTTTAGGTTTAGTTATTTCACTTTGATGGCAATGAGGTCATTTTAGTTGCCATTAAAGTGAAATTATTGAACCTAAATAAAGGAGCTTTATAATGATAATAATAATAAAAAAGCTTATTTAAATAAATAAAAAACCTTCAGAATGACTTGCATCTGAAGTCTTCATAGGTCTACCGTTTATATAGACCATTTCAACGGACTTTCGTCTGTTTAAGGAAGTGACGTATTTGGCCCTAGGACGGTTCCGGTTAGTTGTCGAGCGCATTCAAAACAATGGCGGGATGCGCTTGATGTACAGTGGGATTCCCATAATTTATATAATCCTGCTATTTAGAATATCTAAATTAAAATTAGGCCCTTGTTGCTCGTTAGTTGGGTCCTCCTTCTGGCCCGAAACGAACTTTTTTTTGGAAATTAAAATGTTTAAATTCCTGAAAAACGCGCCTGGATTGCATCAGTGAAGCGAGAAGGCTGAATACGCAACTAGCAATATACAACACACATTTCTATTCTGGTAAGTAAAACTGTTCTCTTTACTTTTTTTCTCTCTCTACTCTTTACGTTAACTGTTTATGTATGCTGCAGCATAATTTAAGATAGCTCTGTTCGTTATTGTTTACATATAAACCTAGCATTTTGACGCGTGTAATTTAGTGAAAATAGGCCAAGCTTTTTCCGTCTTTTCCCCTAAATGTTTTGTGGGCTGTAATTAAGTAGGAGTTAACATTTGTTGGCTAGCTGTCTAGTTAGTTGACAACTGCAGTAACACATTACAGAATATATACTGTATAACAGTTACCACCTGAATGGTGTGCTGCAGTAGTTTACAAAAGGTAACGGTAAACATTTTTCATCACTTAAGCTTGGCTAATGTTAATTCCAACATTTACTATAGTACACAATAGTAGCATTAGTTCTTAAATATTGTGCATTAACCATATTAAGTTAATAATTGTTTTTCTGCTTTTGTCTTCAATAGGAATGCCATCATTTGTAATTTAAGACGTCCAAGACTACTACAGGGAGACAGGAACAACAGCCAAACCACATGTGACCATACAGTGTGGGCAGAATTATTAGGCACCTTGATTTTCTGATCATATTTTGTTTTTCAGACACATTTTTACCAATTCAAAACCAACTTTAAGCTTAATAACTACTATTCATTTTGTATTTAATATATTTAAGGGATATGTAATTGTACATGAAGACTGGAAATGAAAACGCCTTATATTCAGGTGTGCATAATTATTAGGCACGTTTTCTTTTACAGATAAAATAAGCCAAAAAAGAGATTTAACTCAGACTGAAAAGTCACTAATTATTAAATGCCCATGAGAAGGAGCATGACCATTGGACAGTGAAATCCTCATTGGGTCAGCAGGGTCAGACAAAATCAGGTGGAGAAGAAAAGACACATGTTAACTGCAAAATAATTAAGTGGGAAACCATCAGGAACCCTTTAGTCTCCGGCGCCACCATTTTTCAGAACTGCAACTTACCTGGAGTCTCCAGAAGAGCAAGATATCAGGATCTCAGAGACTTGGGTTCACAAGCTGAAGTGTAGTAAAATACATGAAGATGAAGATGATGTTTTTATAGGCTTTATGGACAGACAGATTGGGACTGACTCTTAAAGGACCAGCATCACATCCTCTTGTTCCACTGTTTGAAGAATTCATCTTCATCAGTAAGTTTTGGGAGTTAATTTTTACAAATGAACTCCTAAAACTTAATACCAGATTCTGGAAGATTAATTCTTCATGTATTTTACTACACTTCAGCTTGTGATTCTTAAGTGTGGGGCATTTTTTTAGTATTCTTTACCTCTCTTTTTTTGGCTTATTTTAACTTCAAAAGAAAATGTGGCTAATAATTATGCACACCTGAATATAAGTTTTTTTCATTTCCAGCCTTGATGAACAATTCTATATCACTGATAAATTATTAAATACAAAATGAATTGTAGTTAAGATTAATGTGGTTTGGAATTGGTAAAAATGTGTCTGGAAAAAAAAATATATGATCAGAAAATCAACGTGCAAAATCAATAATTCTGCACACATATGAACCCCCAGATGTTCGAGACCTTGAGGATTGATATTGACCCCCTTTGTTCAGGGACTCATAACTCCATTTCTGTTTGTCAAAAAAAGTCAGTGAAATGTGTTTATTGTTGTTGTCTCAGTTGTTGAAGCAGATTATGTTCATACAAGTATTTATTTACACATTAAGAAATTTGTTGGAAATAAAAGCTGTTAAAAGTGAGAAGATGTTTCTTTTGTTTATGTATTTTTAAATATATACAGTAGTCAACATTTGAAGTGGATAAAAACCTTTCATCAAAGTTAACATTAATTTGGAACAATACCTGTTCTTGTCTTATAGGAACTTTTTTGATCCACTTTAAATGTTGACTACATAAATACACACACAGCTAGCAAATCTATATGTGACTATACTAAATAGTATACCATACACTATACTAAATAGTATACCATATACCATAAAATAAAATTTTCCCTTCAAGGACCTAAAAAGTGTATTCTGTATGTTTTATTCTTAATTTTACAATTATTAATCTTCACGTATACATTTCTCTTAAATGACTAATACAGGTTTATGCATTAGAAAAAAAAGACAGCCAGCATTACATTGCTTTCACCTTCTGTTTATTTGTGACCACATGAGGGGCTCAGATAGGACATTTAAATCATCTCGCACACATTTGGAAACGAATGAAATGAGTACTTGCATAACTTACAGCAATTTTTACTGAGGTCCGTTTACTAGCGTACATTTAGCGTTGTAATATACATGCATGTTCTGTAAAGCTGGTCTGAAACGATATGTATTTTGAATAGCGCTGTACAAATACTCGTAACCTCCTCGGACAAACCATGATAAGTACGTTTTCGACGCTGTTTGACTTGCTTCATCTTCACCAAACACAAGACAGATGTCATCAACATTTTACGAACGAATGTTCCCAACCTTTCTGTAAGTATCCAGACTGCGATAGGCTTTTATCGCATCTCTCGTGTACACGCAAGCAGCCGCAACACCCAATCGGACTACTCAGGCAAACGTTGTTCTGTGTAAAAAGTATACGCATCAAAGTCTTATTTAAAGGGTCCGGTAATTCCAATCATCGTTTATTTTCAGTTTTTGGAAATACTTTAACTGTTGCCTTTTCGCTAGACGTAAAAGTTACGCGCTTGTTTTCACAGACCGGATATTTAAAAACGCCGCCACCGGAAATGCTTCAGGGCCAGACATGCGCAGTAGCATTCCAACGGAATGTTATTGTTTACATCCTTGAAATGGTCTATATGTACTGCAGTTATGCTGTATTGTGTGACGAGCTTTTGGCTTTTTCACCCGCATAAATTGCCCGCACGTGAGCAGATCTTCTTCCTTCGCGCGAACGCGCAGCGGTCGTTGTCCTGACAACGAGTCTCGAGATCAGCTGATGCTCGTTACGGGTTACGGGTCAGTCAGCGTATTTTCCCGTAGTGTCTGCTCCATAAAATACGGTTTGGTTGATTATTCACTGACGATATCATTCATATACGTTCATATTCGTGAACTCTCATAATTAAAACACAAAGACATGGCAGAAATACAACCCGTGGTCATTCACAAGTGGGACGGAAGAGAAGCGTTTTCTGGAAGAAAAGAAGTTCAATAAGCGAGGTAGGTCTTGTCAATTCATTCAGTTTAGCGGTGAGTATAACGTATAATGTCCTCAAATCTGTTTATTTTAATTTTAGAGATATGTAAAAAGACTTTAAGTAACGTTATTATTCAAACCGGTGTGAGCAAGAGGAAACGCGCTTACTGTAGTTTTACACTGTTTACTTTTTAGAGCTGCGTCACAACAGATTGTGCTCTGTTTGCAGCATTATTTTCATTTTTTATCACTGTACACAAACTTCAGTTTATTAATGATAATGATAATTGTACTTATCTTTGTTTTATGTTAAATTGGTATCACTTTACAATAAGAACTAACCACACTGCAAAAAATGCTGTTCTTACTTAGTATTTTTGTGTTGTTTCCAGTCCAAAAATCTAAAAATTCTTAAATCAAGAAGTATTTACTAGAGAAGTAAAACTACATAAGAAATTATTTTTTGTTTTCAGATAAACAGTAAGTAACTTAAGTAATTTTTGCTTAAAACAAGCTAAATTATCTGCCAGTGCAGTAAGAAAAAAAAACTTAATTCAAAAAAACTTAATAAAAACATAATCTTAAAACAAGATTATTTTCCTTACTGCACTGGCAGATAATTTAGCTTGTTTTAAGCAAAAATCACTTAAGATACTTTCTGTTTATCTGAAAACAAAATAGAATTTCTTATGTAGTTTTACTTCTCTAGTAAATGCTTCTTGATTTAAGAATTTTTAGATTTTTGGACTGGAAACAACACAAAAATACTAAGTAAGAACAGCATTTTTTGCAGTGCATGAGTAATACATTTGTTACAGTATTTGTAAATCTTTGTTAAGGTTAATAAAAATACAGCTGTTCATGTTAGTTCACAGTGCATTAACTAATGTTTACAAGGGTTTAATAAAACATTAGTAAATGTTGAAATTAACATTAACTAAGATTAATAAATGCTGTATACGTGCAGTTCATTATTAGTTCATGTTAACTAATGTAGTTAACTAACGAACCTTATTGTAAAGTGTTACAGTTACATTTTTTTGGAATATCGGACATTACTGGATTTACATAAACAATACAAGCAATTATGTTCAATAGTTAATTGACATTAATGTGCAGAAAAGGATTTTTTTGTGTGTGATTGCTAGTTTCAGGAAAATGCACTGGTAGCAACTAAAAACAGAAGATTAAAAATGTAATCAACAGAAGATAATGGCTGCGGGGAAACAGATGCAGTCACAGTGTTTAAAAATGATTGTGTCTTTCTGCTTTTCTTCAGAAATGCATGTTATTGTGCAAGTTGTGTAGACTGTCAATGGAGTGATAGAAAGATCTCAGATCTCATCAAAAAGATTAAATGAACGTCTTGGATTGGAACGACGTGAGGGTGAGTAATTAATGGGGTTTTGGGTGAACTAACTACTTTAACTACTTTTACCTGGAGTGTTCAAAGCCATTATTAATGCTGACCAATTATGTTAAATAGTTTGACATTAATGTGCAGAAAATAGGGGTGTAACGATTCATCAACTACATCGATGTATCGATTTATATTCCTACGATCCAACTGGATCGATCTGTGCTCGGCAAGTTGGCCTTCCGGACGACATATATCGATCTAATATCGTTTTAAAAGGTAATGAATCGATTGTATCGATACTAGGAAATAGCGCATTGGATTTAAGCACGTTAGACTTTATATGGATGTTTTTTCTTTGCACTTTTAATGATAAAGGCGTTAAACGTTACTCGATTCAGTCTGCCTATCTGTGTCGTCGTCGCCATGCGTGACGCGCCAGCTCAGCGCAAAGACAACGAGCAGCGCAAAGTCTCTCACCTCAGAAAAACGGACTGTCCTGTCCTCTCAGCCGCTATACTGCAGTAGCACGCACTCTTCAATTGCACGCGCAAATGCGCCGGAGCGCGCTGTATCACTTCACTAAAGCGCAAAAGAAATACGAGAATGCAACGTCGTAAATTAGTAAATTAAGAAATAAAAGTAAAATACCAATAAATTACGTTATTGGTCCGTCATGTGTGTTGCTATTTATCAGGAGCAGTTTCCATGTTTCTTTACCAGTTCCTCTAAGTATTGTGTATCACCATGGTAGCCTAATTGTTGTTTGTTTCCATAACAAAATGCCACTTACTGGTTATTTTGTATATTTTTATATGACTGTGGTGGCTCATACCAAGATTGTATTAACAAAAACTAGTTTGGGACTGCTATTTAATAGCTTAACCTCGCAGTGCCTACTGTCTATCAGTATTTGTCATATTCTTAAAAAAAAATTGTTAAGTAAAGGGGGACAGAACTTGTGTGTCAACAATTTTTGTGTAAACAAATGTATTATAATAGGCTTATATAATTCCTAAAAAGGTGGGTCGCGGCTTGATGACCATGGGGAAATGTGGGTCCCATGGCCAAACTATTCAAAACATCATTCTATGTTGTGATAATCATAATTAATAATCACAATTACAATTTCAAGGGAATAATCAACAATTATCATTTTTGTCATAATCGTTCAGTCCTACTTATTAAAATAAAATGTGAATGCATTTTACATTAATTGTTGTTTACTTGTTTGTTTATATCTATAATTAATTGATACCTGATTCCCTTACAAGAATTTTTGGCTAAAAAGTTACTGAATCGATTTCAAGTCACTGAATCGTTTCGGATCGAATCGTTCTAAATGAACCAATATCGTCCTTGAATCGTATCGACAACCACGAATCGCGAATCGAATCGAATCGTTGGTAAAACGAATCGTTACACCCCTAGCAGAAAAGGATTTTTTTTTTTTTAAATACTTTTTATTGTGTGATTGGTGTTTTCAGGAAAATGCTCTGGTAACAACTAAAAACAGAAGATTAAAAATGTAATCCAACAGAAAATAATGGCTGCGGTTAAACAAAGATACACTCAAATAACGGTAAGCTACTGTACATTCTTTATTATACCTTTTATAAACTATTATCTTTATAGTTTAGAATACATAATGACTGATATTGTACTTCAGGAACCAAGGGAATGCTGGAGGAATCAAGTGTACGAAGTCCTCCGTTTCATCAGCCATTAAAGAATTCAGACGTGAAGAGATTGAGGATTTAAAAAATGAAGTCAAAGAGCTAAAAGAAGATTTACAATATTAGCGCAGATTCAGGATAAAAACCGAGAGAGAGCTGGAAAGGTAATGAAATCTAGTTCTACCACAGCAATTATTCTCAGTACTAAACATCATTTCTCAACAGTTTGCTCGTGGACTCTCTTCTTTTGTATTATAGCATAGTCTGTTTGAATACTCGATTCTGATTGACTGGAAGGTGTGCATTCAAATGATGAATGCACAGATAGTTACAGTCAGATTAATCATCATTCTGAATTAATGTGCTGCTTTACTGTAACACACACACATACAGTCCCTCTCACACAGAAACATATTTCTAAGCAACAAGGTCTTAACGTTGCTGTTTTTGGAGTAATTAAACTGACAGCTTCACTAGAGTGATGCTGCACAGACACAGGTAATTCACATATGCACAATCTTTCTCTCTCTCCCTCGTTCATTCATTCAAATAAATGTAATCCAACCAGACTAATTTATCTCTGTTGCCTGAATGCTGAGTGTGCAGAATGCAAGATCTAATGACCCGTAGCCAAAAAAAACGAATGAAAATGAACTGTTAGTTTTTGCTCTTCCATCAAATTGTGCTTCACAAACGTTAACCCTTGGGCGCTGTTCGTTTGTGGTTTACACTCTCCAGAGACCCCAGGCAACAAATTATAGCCCAATTTTACTCAGATTATTAATGGTTTTACTCCACATTTGTGCAGTTTTTGGAGGATTTATTATATATTTAAAAATGTATATAAATAAACAAATTCACTTAAAAGACCCACATTTCTAACTTTCATTAATGGGGATAACATGGATAATTTGACATGGTTGAGTGTATCATTTTTTGGGAAATCTGTTTTAAAAGTAAAAAAGTACTGCAGAGCTCCACTATTTGCTATATCAGTTCAAAAAATGCTAACCTTTGACGAAGTAATTTTATTGTTATAATTGTGATCTTATAATATGTAGATATGAATCCAACTGGAAAAACTTGTGAAAAGATTATTTCAGTTAGTCAAATAGCAAATAGTTGAGCTCTGCAGCGATCCACTGGTTAAAGTGATCATTTTTAACTTTTAAAACAGCATTTTCCACAAGATGGGCAAAAATCTTACACTAAACCATGAATGAAAGTTAGAACTGTGGGTCTTTTATAAAGTTAATTTTACATAAAAGGCTGTTTTTGTATAAAAAAAAAATTTGTTTATTCACATAAATTAAAAAAAAAGATGCACTGGTAACATGTAAAAACAGAAGATAATGGCTGGGGTGATACAGATGCACTCCCAGCATTTAAAAATGATTGTGTCTTTCTGCTTTTCTTCAGAAATGCATGTTATTGGGCAAATTGTGTAGACTGTCAATGGAGTGACAGAAAGATCTCAGATTTCATCAAAAAGGTCTTCAGTTGTGTTCCGAAGATGAACGAAAGTCTTACGGGGTTGGAACGACATGAGGGTGAGTAATTTAACTTCTTTTACCTGGAGTGTTCAAACTTCA
The DNA here is from genome assembly GCF_951802725.1 of Rutilus rutilus. Taxonomy (NCBI): domain Eukaryota; kingdom Metazoa; phylum Chordata; class Actinopteri; order Cypriniformes; family Leuciscidae; genus Rutilus; species Rutilus rutilus. Next base: position 50,127,307 of record NC_140212.1, on the reverse strand, counting down.
AAGCTATTATTAATGCTGAACAGTAAACCATAAAAAAACAACTGTAAATAGTATGAATACTTTCCACAAACACTTGCTGACACCAAGTTAAATTTAAGAGATTAACTTGCAGATTCATTTTAAGCATAATATATGCCTGTGGTGAAGAGTGTAACTGAAAGAGTTTCTCTGATTCTTTTTGTTTGTTTTTCCAGACTACATCCAAACTATTGTTACCACATCTGAGATGAAGGCAGTTAAAAGAACCAAGTGGAATAATGTGGATAAGCTCTTCAAAAAAAGGCAACCTCTCTGAATAATGTGGGGGAAGATATATGCATGATCTATAAATAAACACTTTAAATACATTGTCTAACTCCCAGCCTGTTATTTGAAGTTATATAAAAAAAGAAGTAAAATCACATTTGTTGCATTGCAGTTGTTTTGTACCTTAATTCATTATATTGCAGATGTGTAAAAATAAACTTATTCTGGTTGTATTTCAATGGTATTGTACAGCATTTTATTAGTATTGCATTCCGGTAGTATTGTAGGCTAATTGTACTTTAGTTGTATTATGTATTGCAGTACTACCAGTTATATTGCAGTATTATTGCGGTAATACCACAGTTATATTGCAGTATTATTGCGGTAATACCACAGTTATATTGCTGTATTATTGCAGTAATACCACAGTTATATTGCTGTATTATTGCAGTAATACCACAGTTATATTGCTGTATTATTGCAGTAATACCACAGTTATATTGCAGTATTATTGCGGTAATACCACAGTTATATTGCTGTATTATTGCAGTACTACCACAGTTATATTGCAGTATTATTGCAGTAATACCACAGTTATATTGCAGTATTATTGCAGTACTACCACAGTTATATTGTTACATCGTGGACTTCAGGAAAGTGTCAAGAGGCACACACGACACCATCCACATCAATGGAATGGCTGTTGAGCGTGTCTCCAGTTTCAAGTTCCTGGGGACCCACATCTCGGCGGACATGACCTGGACAACCAACACCTCCAGCCTGGTCAAGAAGGCTCACCAGCGCCTCTTCTTCCTGAGGACACTGAGGAAGAATCAGCTTTCCTCCACTATCCTGGTGAACTTCTATCGCTGTGCAATAGAAAGCATCCTGACCAACTGTGCTACAGTGTGGTATGGGAGCTGTTCTGTTGCAGAGCGCAAGGCACTGCAGCGGGTGGTGAAAACCGCCCAGCGCATCACTGGGACTCCACTACCTGCCATCGAGCACATCCAGAGGAAACGCTGTCTGCATCGAGCTCGCAGCATCCTTAAGGACTCCTCTCACCCAGCCCACAGACTGTTTTCTCTCCTGCCCTCCGGCAGGCGTTTCAGGTGCCTCCGGACCAGGACCAGCAGACTAAAGAACAGTTTTTTCCCCAGAGCTGTCTCTTTATTAAACTCTAACCCTCATTGATCCCACTCCCCTCATATACTGATTGACTCTCCTCTCCCTCCTCACACCTGCCTCCATTTTGTTATTTGTTATTTGCAATACTATAATGTTCATTTGCACTGCTGACTGTTATTACAGTAACAACTGTTTACATATGCATCTTGCACTACTACCTTGACTGGAATATGCTCATTTGCACTGCCGACTGTTTAGATTAGATTAGATTAGATTCAACTTTATTGTCATTACACAAGTACAGGTACAAGGCAACGAAATGCAGTTTAGGTCTAACCAGAAGTGCAATAGCAGCAAGTGCAGGATATACAGTGGTTCATAAGTGCAGAACATGGATATGTACTGAATAAATATAGAGTTGAATACTATTATAAACAAAAATTTACAGATAGATTGTCCTATGAATATAATATACAGATAACTATTACTGTGAACAGAATTTACAGCTAGATATGTACTGAATATAATAATATACAGATGGCTATTACTATAAACAGAATGTTTACAGATAGATATGTACTGAATATAATATACAGATGGCTGTTACTATAAACATAATTTTACAGATAGATATGTACTATGAATATATATACAGATGGCTGTTACTATAAACATAATTTTACAGATAGATATGTACTATGAATATATATACAGATGGCTGTTACTATAAACAGAATGTGAGCATAATATACAGATGGATATTACTATAAACAGAATTTTACAAATAGATATATGTATAAGTTAGGCTAATGAGCAGTATAACAATGGATTTAAAGTAGTGCAAATAAAGTTTGGACAGAAGCTATCCGAGTGAGTGCAGTGGAAAGTAATTGCATATTACAGTTAAGGTACGATATTGCAATAACAGTCGGTACTGTAAATAAACAGTCGGCAGTGCAAATGAGCATATTCCAGTCAAGGTAGTAGTGCAAGATGCATATGTAAACAGTTGTTACTGTAATAACAGTCAGCAGTGCAAATGAACATTATAGTATTGCAAATAACAAAATGGAGGCAGGTGTGAGGAGGGAGAGGAGAGTCAATCAGTATATAAGGGGAGTGGGATCAATGAGGGTTAGAGTTTAATAAAGAGACAGCTCTGGGGAAAAAACTGTTCTTTAGTCTGCTGGTCCTGGTCCGGAGGCACCTGAAACGCCTGCCGGAAGGCAGGAGAGAAAACAGTCTGTGGGCTGGGTGAGAGGAGTCCTTAAGGATGCTGCGAGCTCGATGCAGACAGCGTTTCCTCTGGATGTGCTCGATGGCAGGTAGTGGAGTCCCAGTGATGCGCTGGGCGGTTTTCACCACCCGCTGCAGTGCCTTGCGCTCTGCAACAGAACAGCTCCCATACCACACTGTAGCACAGTTGGTCAGGATGCTTTCTATTGCACAGCGATAGAAGTTCACCAGGATAGTGGAGGAAAGCTGATTCTTCCTCAGTGTCCTCAGGAAGAAGAGGCGCTGGTGAGCCTTCTTGACCAGGCTGGAGGTGTTGGTTGTCCAGGTCATGTCCGCCGAGATGTGGGTCCCCAGGAACTTGAAACTGGAGACACGCTCAACAGCCATTCCATTGATGTGGATGGTGTCGTGTGTGCCTCTTGACACTTTCCTGAAGTCCACGATGAGCTCCTTCGTTTTGGTGGTGTTGAGGAGCTGGTTATTTTCGGTGCACCATGTGGCCAGGTGCTTGATCTCCTCCCTATAGGCAGTCTCATCGTTGTTGCTGATGAGACCAATCACCGTAGTGTCGTCCGCAAACTTGACGATGGAATTAGATCCGTACACAGGCTTGCAGTCGGAGGTGAAGAGGGAGTAGAGGAACGGGCTTAGCACACAGCCCTGTGGTACACCAGTGTTGAGTGTGATGGATGTGGAGCAGTTATTTACAGTTTATTTACAGTACCGACTGTTATATATACATTGCAATATCGTACCTTAACTGTAATATGCAATTACTTTCCACTGCACTCACTCGGATAGCTTCTGTCCAAACTTTATTTGCACTACTTTAAATCCATTGTTATACTGCTCATTAGCCTAACTTATACATATATCTATTTGTTAAATTCTGTTTATAGTAATATCCATCTGTATATTATGCTCACATTCTGTTTATAGTAACAGCCATCTGTATATATATTCATAGTACATATCTATCTGTAAACATTCTGTTTATAGTAATAGCCATCTGTATTATTATATTCAGTACATATCTAGCTGTAAATTCTGTTCACAGTAATAGTTATCTGTATATTATATTCATAGGACAATCTATCTGTAAATTTTTGTTTATAATAGTATTCAACTCTATATTTATTCAGTACATATCCATGTTCTGCACTTATGAACCACTGTATATCCTGCACTTGCTGCTATTGCACTTCTGGTTAGACCTAAACTGCATTTCGTTGCCTTGTACCTGTACTTGTGTAATGACAATAAAGTTGAATCTAATCTAATATTGCAGTATTATTGCAGTACTACCACAGTTATATTGCTGTATTATTGCAGTACTACCACAGTTATATTGCAGTATTATTGCAGTACTACCACAGTTATATTGCAGTATTATTGCAGTACTACCAGTTATATTGCAGTATTATTGCGGTAATACCACAGTTATATTGCAGTATTATTGCGGTAATACCACAGTTATATTGCTGTATTATTGCAGTAATACCACAGTTATATTGCTGTATTATTGCGGTAATACCACAGTTATATTGCAGTATTATTGCAGTAATACCACAGTTATATTGCTGTATTATTGCAGTAATACCACAGTTATATTGCTGTATTATTGCAGTAATACCACAGTTATATTGCTGTATTATTGCAGTAATACCACAGTTATATTGCTGTATTATTGCAGTAATACCACAGTTATATTGCTGTATTATTGCAGTAATACCACAGTTATATTGCAGCATTATTGCAGTAATACCACAGTTATATTGCAGTATTATTGCGGTAATACCACAGTTATATTGCTGTATTATTGCGGTACTACCACAGTTATATTGCAGTATTATTGCAGTACTACCACAGTTATATTGCAGTATTATTGCGGTAATACCACAGTTATATTGCAGTATTATTGCAGTACTACCACAGTTATATTGCAGTATTATTGCGGTAATACCACAGTTATATTGCAGTATTATTGCGGTAATACCACAGTTATATTGCAGTATTATTGCGGTAATACCACAGTTATATTGCAGTATTATTGCGGTAATACCACAGTTATATTGCAGTATTATTGCAGTATTATTGCGGTAATACCACAGTTATATTGCAGCATAATTGTAGCACTACCACAGTTATATTGCAGTATTATTGCAGTAATACCACAGTTATATTGCAGCATAATTGTAGTACTACCACAGTTATATTGCAGTATTATTGCGGTAATACCACAGTTATATTGCAGTATTATTGCAGTAATACCACAGTTATATTGCAGTATTATTGCGGTAATACCACAGTTATATTGCAGTATTATTGCGGTAATACCACAGTTATATTGCAGTATTATTGCGGTAATACCAGTTATATTGCAGTATTATTGCGGTAATACCACAGTTATATTGCAGTATTATTGCAGTACTACCAGAGTTATATTGCAGTATTATTGCGGTAATACCAGTTATATTGCAGTATTATTGCGGTAATACCACAGTTATATTGCAGTATTATTGCGGTAATACCACAGTTATATTGCAGTATTATTGCTGTACTACCACAGTTATATTGCAGTATTATTGCAGTACTACCACAGTTATATTGCAGTATTATTGCTGTACTACCACAGTTATATTGCAGTATTATTGCAGTACTACCACAGTTATATTGCAGTATTATTGCGGTAATACCACAGTTATATTGCAGTATTATTGCGGTAATACCACAGTTATATTGCAGTATTATTGCAGTATTATTGCGGTAATACCACAGTTATATTGCAGTATTATTGCAGTATTATTGCAGTACTACCACAGTTATATTGCAGTATTATTGCTGTACTACCACAGTTATATTGCAGTATTATTGCGGTAATACCACAGTAATATTGCAGTATTATTGCAGTAATACCACAGTTGTATTGCAGTATTATTGCAGTACTACCACAGTTATATTGCAGTATTATTGCGGTAATACCACAGTTATATTGCTGTATTATTGCAGTAATACCACAGTTATATTGCTGTATTATTGCGGTAATACCACAGTTATATTGCTGTATTATTGCGGTAATACCACAGTTATATTGCAGTATTATTGCAGTACTACCACAGTTATATTGCAGTATTATTGCGGTAATACCACAGTTATATTGCTGTATTATTGCAGTAATACCACAGTTATATTGCTGTATTATTGCGGTAATACCACAGTTATATTGTAGTATTATTGCAGTATTATTGCAGTACTACCACAGTTATATTGCAGTATTATTGCAGTAATACCACAGTTATATTGCAGCATTATTGCAGTAATACCACAGTTATATTGCAGTATTATTGCGGTAATACCACAGTTATATTGCAGTATTATTGCAGTAATACCACAGTTATATTGCAGTATTATTGTAGCACTACCACAGTTATATTGCAGTATTATTGCGGTAATACCACAGTTATATTGCTGTATTATTGCAGTAATACCACAGTTATATTGCTGTATTATTGCGGTAATACCACAGTTATATTGCAGTATTATTGTAGCACTACCACAGTTATATTGCAGTATTATTGTAGCACTACTACTGAGTAAAACTGCAGTTGTACTCCAGCTATACTGCAATACTGCAGTTTTTTCGTGTCCAAAAAACTGCATTTTCTATATGTAACAAAAACCGCAGTAATACTTCTAAAAAACTGCAGTCATTTTTTTGTAGATCACGCTTGTGCACAGTGTTGCTAATAAACTGGATGGAATTTAAGTTCTGTTGCTTTTATATGAAAATAAATATAATGAACAAGACACCCAAAGTAGCCTACTTATTTAATTCAATTCCAATTTACATTTATCAATCTTTTTTTCTTTAATACAGACATATGTGTTTTTTTTTGTTTTGTTTTTTTAATTAAAATTACATTGCATAACCCATAGAGATCGCACTGTCAGATAGTTTGGGAATATTCACACATAACGTATACACATAAAACATGATATCAGAGTTTAAAAATCAAACATTTTAAAAGAGAACAATACATCACTGTTGTTTAAACCAATGAACATTAAGCTGTGTCGTCAGCAAGTCGTTTCCCATCATGCTTTTGATCAGCGCAGTCGGTGGAGAGCAACTGCGCTCGACTGCAGAATCCGACAGGTGTGCCTTGCGCTCGCGAGAGATTTTTGACATGCGTCAGCATTACATCAGAGCAAGGCGGACCGCACTCGGACACATTTCTAACCGGCATGCATCTCACACTGATCACCGGTGATCGATTCTGCGCAGATTTTGCTCATCTCAAACAAGCCTATTGCCTTATCACTTCTCGCGTGTGTTTGGTTGTGAAACGTAGCTTGCGGATCAGACAGAAGTTGTCTGCGATTCTTTCTTTTGTGAAGTCATGCAGTGTGAAACCCCCTGTCATCGTTCCATCGTGCAGTGTGAACTAGAGGATGGATACCCGACCCGAGCCCGACGGGACCCGCCGGTACCCGACAGGCCGGGCCGGGTTCGGACAGATATTTAGAAATTATGTTCGGGTTCGGGTCGGGTTCGGTCACGTCAGCGCGATAAGGCATTGAACATTTTAAATTTAAAACAGCTTATTATGTAGGTAGCCAAGGTGCCTGATGCTTTCACTTGATGCAAACGTTCGTTTTTTTTTTTAAATAACGTTACATGTAAAATATTACCATAACATCTGTCTTCCTGTGTGTGGAAATTTGTTTATGTAGCCGTGACAACGAAACACGTGCATGCGCGTCTGTGTTAAGTGCGCTTGTTTCTCCGTGCGCGCTGATGCACTCATCCTGTTGACATTTCCGAATGACTTCCTACAGTTGCTTAATAGAAGCGGGCTTTCCACACAAACAAACGTACATGTGTCATTAGTATGAGAAAAAAATGGGATTTTAACTGTCGGTCTCGGGTCGGGCTCGGACATAAATATATCTTTATGTCTGTCGGACGCGGGTCGGGTTCGGTTACTGCTCTGTCGGACGCGGGCCGGGCTCGGACAGAAAAATTCGGCCCGATCCGCACTCTAGTGTGAACACAGGAGCAACTGAATGATACCTCGGATAGTCATGCAGTGTGAAAAGAACTGTGACCTGACTACTTTGAAAATCGTGCAGTCTGAACTCGGCATAACCGAGACTACTTTCTTGAAAAACTTCCAGCGGCCAGAACTCTGACCAGGGAGGTGACCACAGAGTGGGTCAGTGTGTATGCACTATAGTGCTGGTAAGGATTGCATACAACTTCATGTCTTAAATGGGCAAACTATCCCTTTAAAGGTTGGAGTTTTCCTCTTTTTTTTTTAATTAAGGCATTAAGATCAATTTCCAAAAGATGATTTTTTATTCCTGTTTTTAGTCAACTTTGGCATGGGTATGTTCACTTATGCTAAGCACTTATAGGCCTGGTTTTAGATCAAGTCAGGATTAGTCCAATCAGTGAAGTCCCACATTCAAACGCATACATCACGCTCTGTCCCAAACGGCACACTTCTGCCGGACAAGGCTTGAGGGTTAAAATGCATGTTTAAACTGTTTTAACTGAAAGCATATCTTTTTCTAAGGCAGGTTTGTAGTTTTTATAAAAGATATGCTTTCAGTTAAAACGGCAGAAGAAGGAAGTGTGCCGTTTGGGACAGGGCGTGATGTCTGCGTTTGAAATGTGTGACTTCACTGATTGGATACAATTTTCAGAAACTAACATTTTGATCAATTCTACTCTGTATCTCACTCTAAATGATTGTATACTGCCAGAAAGCATTTCGAGGTCAAAGGGGCAATGACCACTGGGCCACCTCCCCTCCAATCTTTCTCAACATCCCTGAGAACACTTTTTTACTGACAACACACTTTTTCATGAGACATTTCCTCAGTAACAGAACTTTAACTACAGCCTCAGACTTCTTACCATATCAAGAACAGAGACTCCAGGTAAGATGTGATTTTAAATCAATATCAACAGGCAGTGTCAGTGTGAAGGTGTTGGAGTAAAGGTTCATTGAAAGGAAACGTTAATGCAAGTTTTTCAGAGGATAGACATTAGAAATTGTGAAACCATAAAGAGACTAGAAGAGAGACTAGAAAGTGCAAAGTTTGAATTAACTATTACATTATATTTTAACTTTTATATTACTGGAAAAATTTGAGGTTCTCTTAGAGGTATACATTCCTAAATCTTTCCTTTGTTTTAATAATCCATGCAAAATACTGTTTTAGTGCTGCATAGCGCAAACATTATCTGTTGTCTTAAATTAACATATGGTTAACTAGTGGGGGAAAACATCTGAATTGTAACATTATATTACATCCATGCAGTAAAGTAGGTCATAATATATAGTCTGTCTGTCTCATTAATGTTAATCAAACAATTGTGGTATCATGTAAAAAAAATTGCATATATATTTTTCCTATAGATATGGGTTTTGACTTGGTTTGTTCAAAATGTGATGTTATTATCAGGGATTTTACAGTATGGTTGCTTAGTGAATTTGTTTTGGAACCTTCAGAAAATGTTAACTGATTATGTGTTCATATTTTATTACTGACTATTTACTTGTCTTTAATAATCTTTTAAATTGACATTAATTATCTTATAGTTTTGCCGTAGTATCAAAATTGCAATAGATCATTTTGTGATAGTTCACTGGCCTCTGAACCACTGACCCGATCCAAGCCTGAGCCCTGCTGAAGCAGCTCTAAATATGTGCTGCGCTATTAAATGATAGATAAAATATACACAGTGACAGTAACAGAAACTCATACAATGCATTTTAGCAGGCTTAATTAACCCTGTAAGACCCAAATATAGAAAAACCTAAATATATATATATATTTTACCTTTCAGGTGTTGTGGTAGGAGGCAACAACTCAAATCAAATCTCTTTGATGCAGAAAATAAAGAGTTTTAAAAAAAAAAGAGAAATGAGAAATGTTGTAATATTGCAACATTGGGCTTAGTTGGGAGCAGAATTTCATGTATTTGTACTCATGTTGTCTGAACAACAATTCAGAACAACTAAGTGTTCATTTGCAGGTCTGATTGCTTACTTAGCCCCATAAAGGTATATATTAATAATATATTAATATAAGCTTTTAATAAAAAAAATAATACTAATAATCACACTGTTTTGAAGCAGGAGACTGAGACGGATCCATGTGCAACGTTTTATTAATGGTTAGAGTGAAGGTAAAGGGTTAAAGGGAAAAGAGGGCAAGGTAGCTGGTACAGTCCGTTCTCAATGGTCAGGCAGGCTTAGTTCAGGGCAGGCGGCGCGAATCGAAGTCGGGTCACAGGCAGAGGTTCACTTGGCAGGCTGCACAGAATCAGAGTCGTTAGGACAAGCAGGGGTTTCAGAAATCAGAGATAGGTTATATAGATTATCAAAGAATGCTCAGATATGCAACACAGTAGTGGAACAATACTTCGCAAGGAACACTGAGCTGATGAGCCAGATATACGCTAGAGCCCAGCGCTCATTGCGAACAGGTGCATCGATCATCAGCGCACAAATGATGCATACTAGGCCAAGTATGCATACTCAGTATTCAGGGGACGGCGCTCGAGACTGAATAACAGGCATGTCACTGGACGCCGTAACAGAGCCCCCTCCCTGGGAGCGACTCCTGGCGCGAAAACCCTGACGGCGGCGAGGTCTGCCGCGGGGACGAGGAGCGGGTTTGTTTGGGTGATCATGATGAAATACTTGAACGAGCAAAGGATCCAGAATGTCTTTTGAGTCCACCCAGGAGCGTTCTTCAGGACCAAAGCCCTCCCATTCTACAAGATACTGTAAACGCCCGCCCCGACGTCTAGAATCCAGCAGATGGCGCACACGGTACGCCTCTTCGCCCTCTATCAGGATGGGCTGGGAACGGGGATCCTCAGACTCTACATTTCTGACTGTGGAAGGTGCAGTGGCTGGCTTCAATAGAGAAACATGAAATGTGGGAGCAATGCGGAGCTGACGGGGCAGGGCAAGGCGGAAAGACACTGGGGTAATTTGCCGTATAATCCTGTAGGGACCCATGAATTTAGGGCTGAGTTTCTTGCTGGGCAGATTGAGTCGGAAATCCCGGGTGGATAACCACACCCACTGACCGGGCTGATAGACGGGACCAGCACGGCGGTGACGATCAGCTTGTCTCTTAGTGCGATTGACGGCACGTAAAATATGGGTGTGAGCTAGATTCCACGTCTCCTCACTGCGCTTCATCCAGTCATCCACAGCCGGTACAGTAGAGGGCTCGCCGGACCAGGGGAACAGAGGTGGCTGATAACCAAGTATGCACTTGAAAGGCGTTTGACCCGTGGAGTGCTTACAAATGGAATTTTGAGCGTATTCAGCCCACATGAGATACCGACTCCAATCCTCCTGGTGGAAATGACAGTAGGATCTTAAGAAACGGATAATCTCCTGATTGAGACGTTCAGCCTGCCCGTTAGACTGAGGGTGGTACCCAGATGTGAGGCTGACATTCACTTGGAGCATCCGGAAAAAGGCTGCCCAGACACGGGAGGTAAACTGTGGTCCGCGATCAGAGACAATGTCATTAGATTACTTTCCACTGCACTTTCACTCGGATAGCTTCTGTCCAAACTTTATTTGCACTACTTTAAATCCATTGTTATACTGCTCATTAGCCTAACTTATACATATATCTATTTGTTAAATTCTGTTTATAGTAATAGCCATCTGTATATTATGCTCACATTCTGTTTATAGTAACAGCCATCTGTATATATATTCATAGTACATATCTATCTGTAAAATTCTGTTTATAGTAACAGCCATCTGTATATTATATTCAGTACATATCTATCTGTAAACATTCTGTTTATAGTAATAGCCATCTGTATATTATTATATTCAGTACATATCTAGCTGTAAACTCTGTTCACAGTAATAGTTATCTGTATATTATATTCATAGGACAATCTATCTGTAAATTTTTGTTTATAATAGTATTCAACTCTATATTTATTCAGTACATATCCATGTTCTGCACTTATGGAACCACTGTATATCCTGCACTTGCTGCTATTGCACTTCTGGTTAGACCTAAACTGCATTTCGTTGCCTTGTACCTGTACTTGTGTAATGACAATAAAGTTGAATCTAATCTAATCTAATCTAATCTAAACTGTGGTCCGCGATCAGAGACAATGTCATCAGGTAAGCCATAGAAACGGAAGACCAGATTACAGAGGTGCTCAGCAGTTTGCAGGGCTGTGGGCAGTTTAGGCAGGGGAATAAGACGACATGCTTTTGAGAAGCGATCGACAACAGTAAGGATTGTTGTATGTCCGTCAGAAGGAGGGAGGTCAGTAATGAAATCAACAGCTATGTGTGACCATGGGCGTTGGGGTACCGGTAGAGGCTGTAGAAGACCTGCAGGTAGGAGCCGTGAAGATTTCTGGGTATTGCAGTTCTGGCATTGCTGAACGAAGTTGGTCGTGTCTTGAGGCAGTGTGGGCCACCAGTAACGGTTCCGGAGAATATGAATCGTAGTAGTGATGCCAGGGTGACCAGAGCTAGGCAGTGCATGGACGTGTTTAAGCACCTTCTCCCGGAGCGCTTCAGGCACGAACATTTTTCCTGGAGGACAGTCAGGCGGAGGTTCGGAGTTAGTGTTAACTTGTTCTAATTCAGTCTCAATATCCCACTGGATGGGACCGATGACCAGGTCAGGACGGAGAATGTTTTCGGGAGTCTGACTGGTGAGTTCAGAGTCGTACTGACGAGACAGGGAGTCAGCTTTCGTGTTCTTTGATCCAGGGCGATACGTCACAGTAAACTGGAAACGAGAAAAGAACAAAGACCACCGGGCTTGGCGTGGGTTCAATCTCTTGGCAGTTCGCAGATATTCAAGATTTTTATGGTCGGTAAACACAGTAAATGGATGAGAGGACCCCTCGAGCCAGTGCCGCCACTCTTCAAATGCAGATTTCATGGCCAGTAACTCACGGTCTCCGACGTCGTAATTCCGTTCTGCAGGGTTCAGTTTTCTGGAGTAGAATGCGCACGGATGCAATTTAGCGGGATTTCCTTGGCGCTGAGAGAGAACGGCGCCCAGGCCTGTACTGGAAGCATCAACTTCTACGATGAAGGGCAACTCTGGATTGGGGTGACGCAAGATCGGGGCAGTAGTGAAGCAGAATTTGAGCTGATTGAAAGCTTGAGTGGCGCTCTCAGTCCAGGGAAGGCGAGTGGTACCTTTACGCACCAGCGCAGTCAGCGGAGCCGCCACCGAACTGAAACCTCGGATGAACCGCCGATAAAAGTTTGCGAAGCCCAGGAAGCGCTGTAACTCTTTGAGAGTGGTAGGCTGGGGCCAATCCATCACCGCTCTGACCTTACCATCATCCATTGCCACGCCCTCAGGACTGATGATGTAACCCAGGAATGAAGTGGATGTCTGGTGGAACTCGCACTTTTCAAACTTGGCATAAAGTTGATTTTGTATGAGTCTTTGAAGCACGGCCCGTACGTGCTGAACATGGTCCGACAAAGTGTCTGAGTACACAAGTATGTCGTCGATGTAGACAATTACATAGCGCTGAAGCATGTCTCGGAATACGTCATTCATGAATGACTGGAAAACAGCTGGACAGTTGGAAAGGCCGAACGGCATCACCAAATATTCGTAGTGGCCGGTGCTTGGGGAGAACGCTGTCTTCCATTCATCCCCCTCACGGATACGAACCAAGTTATAAGCTGAGCGCAGATCCAGTTTCGTGAAATACTTTGCTGTGCGGAGGAGCTCAAGTGCCGCGGGAACTAACGGCAGAGGATAGCGGAATTTCACAGTGCAGTCATTAAGGGCTCTGTAATCTATACATGGACGTAGACCTCCATCCTTTTTCTTAACGAAGAAAAATCCAGCTGATACAGGAGAGGTGGAAGAACGAATGAAACCCTTGGCCAACTCTTCCTGGATGTAATTCTCCATGGCTTCCGTCTCGGGCTGTGAAAGGGGGAAAATGCGTCCCCTGGGAGGCGCGGATCCGGGCATGAGTTCAATGGCACAGTCGTACTCTCGATGTGGAGGTAACTGGGTGGCTTTAACTTTGCTGAACGCTTCCTGCAAATCGCTGTACTCCGCTGGGAGACTAGAAAGAGCGGCGCTTTCACTGAGTGCTGAGATGTTTCGAACGGACAATGGTTTTACTTGGCTTAAACATTTGAAAAAGCAATCTTCACCCCAGCGAACGATCTGACCCGTGGACCATTGCAGGTGAGGATTATGTTTCCTTAGCCAGGGAAGACCCAGTATGACAGGAGTATGTGAGGCTTGAAGAACGTAAAACTGAATATTTTCACAGTGCAGCAGTCCGGTGCGCATTTGCAGTTCCTGCGTCATATGAGTGATGCGCCCCGTGCCAAGGGGCCGTCCGTCAACGGCTTCGACTGTGAGAGGAGACGTGGAGGGAATTAGAGATATCTTGTGCTTATGAGCAAACTCTTGAGACATAAAATTCCCCGCCGCCCCAGAATCGATCAGTGCAGAAGTAAAAAATATTTGATTAATCTTTGTAAATTCAAGGGGCACAGAAACACAGGAGAGAGGATTTAGACTGTCAAGAGTTAGACTTACCGTTGTCTTTTCTTTGCGTGTGGATAGCTGGGGACAGTGCAAACGGAAGTGTCCATCTCCTCCACAGTACATGCACAGCTTTAACATCCTCCGGCGTTCACGCTCCTCCTCCGTCAACCGTGTGGCGTTAATTTGCATAGGCTCTCCAGCCTCCGATGCCAGGGGACCCAGAGAGTGCGGACTGGGGATATGGTGTGCATAAGTCGAGGAGCGGATGCCGCAACGGCGTGATCGTATGAGGTTGTCAATCTGAATGGACAAGTAAATGAACTGAACGAGAACGGCCTTGAAGCGCTCAAGAAAGTCGGCATAAGAGGCGAAAGCGGTTCCATCCGGCCTCCAGACTGCGGTGATCCACTCCAAAGCCCGCCCCGTGAATAGAGAACAGATAAACGTAATCTTGTCCATGTCCGTAGCGTACTGAGCGGGCTGCCGGGCGAGATACATGGAACACTGAAGCATGAAACCCTTGCATTTACCTGGATCCCCTTCATATTTTTCAGGAAGAGAAATACGAGTGCTGGAGGATGCAGAGTCAGCGGCTGGCGTTAGAACTGGCGCGACTTGCACAGGGGTTTCCTCCGTGGGCTTCTGTAAACTCTGCACTGCCTTCACAAGTTCCTCTGTCAACGAGGTTAGATGGGTCAACTGACGATGGTGAGTAGCGAGTTGAGATCCTTGGGCTTTAAATGCAGTAGATAGAACGGACACTGTTGCTGGATCTTGTGGTGGCGAAGTATTCTGTTTTGAAGCAGGAGACTGAGACGGATCCATGTGCAACGTTTTATTAATGGTTAGAGTGAAGGTAAAGGGTTAAAGGGAAAAGAGGGCAAGGTAGCTGGTACAGTCCGTTCTCAATGGTCAGGCAGGCTTAGTTCAGGGCAGGCGGCGCGAATCGAAGTCGGGTCACAGGCAGAGGTTCACTTGGCAGGCTGCACAGAATCAGAGTCGTTAGGACAAGCAGGAGTTTCAGAAATCAGAGATAGGTTATATAGATTATCAAAGAATGCTCAGATATGCAACACAGTAGTGGAACAATACTTCGCAAGGAACACTGAGCTGATGAGCCAGATATACGCTAGAGCCCAGCGCTCATTGCGAACAGGTGCATCGATCATCAGCGCACAAATGATGCATACTAGGCCAAGTATGCATACTCAGTATTCAGGGGACAGCGCTCGAGACTGAATAACAGGCATGTCACTGGACGCCGTAACACACACAGTCAATTTTTTATAAAGTCATTTATTTAAAAAAAAATATATTAAACAAGATAAAACTCTGTCTTTTTCTCGAATCTTCTTCATTCCCTTTTTCTTTTCATGACTGACTTTTATTGGTTGTGAAAGTCGTTCTTGTCCTCTGAAAAGCAAAGGCGAACATCACACTTGCTGCATTGCGTGTTGGTGTATCCTTTATTGCAGCGCCCTCTCCCTGTCTTACGTGGGAAATGTGTGTAACAACACTGGGTTAGTTAAGGGGATTTATTAGCTCAATCAGAATTAATATTCATAAGATATGAATATTAATGTGTTGTATACACAAATTAATTTATTCTCAATAGGGGATAAGTAGGTAGAATTTATGTGTTCAATTAGGGGAACTTTAGGTAAAGTTAGTGTTCATTTATCGTGCAAATTATCTGTCCGGCAGACAATATGCACAATTACTGAACAGAAACCTATCAGTCTATAACACCGACAAGATATCCTTCTTGTGGCCACAGAGAACGATACTTTAGGGTTTATAGACAGTTTAGATATTTACTGGTAGAGTTTTTAGAGGTAATCAACACTCTCAGAGATTTCAGCAATGTAACAATATGAGACAGATTCAGTTTCATAGGATTATAAGTTTTAATCAAACAACTAAGATTACATGTACTACTTCAAATCACGCAGGAGTAAATATGCATAAACAAAACAACATGAGCGATCGCAATAAAACATAAAATAAAACAAAGCAACAGAATAAAGTAATAACAAGGTTATAGGGGAAGAGAAAATGAGAGAGAGAGAGGAAGAGAGAGAGAGAGCTTTGGGTGTGTGTAGGTGTGGCAGCGTGTGTGTTCAGGAACGCGTGTATGTGTGTTTTGGCTAGGAGCACGTGGGGTGTGTTTGTCTAGGAGCGTGTGGGTGTGTCTGTCTAGGAGCGTGTGAGTTTGAGAAAGAGTGTGCCTGTAAGTCTAGGAAAAATGTGAGATTGTGTATGAGAGAATCAGAACAAGGAAGAAGGCAAAACAGTTTAAAATGTTACTTCTCAACGAGAACCCAAAGGCTATAGCAATTTCTAGTCAACTTAAACAGCGTTTCTTTTGGATCTGCAAATTTAAGGATATACAGTACTTGTTTGGAGCCCTCTTGTATGCGTCTCATGAAACAAAGGCACCTGGAACGCGTGGTCGGCCGCTTCGTCGGAGGCGAGGTTTGGTTGCTATGGTAACTTGGAGAGTTCGTTAAATTTAGCTCAAAGATAACTTAGTCTTTAAGTTGGTTTAGGTGGTTTGTATGAGAATCATCAAACTGAAATAAAGTATCAAGAAACAAAGACTTAGAGTAAAAACGAAACAAAAAGAAAGAGAACGGAAGAAGCGGGTCTCTCTTGAACGGTTGAACTGCAAAGTTTAGAGAGCCGGGCGCGTGTTTTTGAAGGGACCACAGCCACGCCTTCCTCCCGTTCCGGAGCCAATCATCTGGAAGGGCGTGTTGCGGCCGCCTCCTAAAAGTTCGCGCCTCTTCCGTCTTGCGCTGAAGGAATAAACTTATCTGGAAACATTTATAGCCTGATATTAATAAAAGACTGCATCCTCCATGATTTTGGATTAAAGATTCAACACCGTTGGGCTGTTTGGCACAAAATGATACCGCGAACGGTGATTCTGTGATCCAACAACAAAGATACACGATGTCTCGGGATTTTACAGGCATATTACATTGGTTATAAAACAATACAGCTTATAGATATAGTAATTTGGGTATTAAGACCCTGAAACACAACCAGAAATACAATTTATATAGTTTATAGGGTATTTGTAAACCACGTGGCCAGGGTTAGTATAGTTTCTTTGTGTTTGTGCGTGTGGAGTCATACAAAGTTCACACCACGCGCTGAACTTTTGGCGGTCCGAGCCGGGAGGGTGTGAATGTAAATGTGTGTACGTGCGTTTTCCAGTCACATGGCTTGTGGTCGGACACTTGCCTTATTGTTCTAAGGTGTAAATCAGTGTCTGTGTGTTAATCAGTGTCTTAAGAAGTCCCCTCGGGGATTCGTGAAATTGCCGACATTGCGGCGCCTTGTCCTCGTGACTTCCTGTTGAGGAGTAAGCAAAATGATTCAGGGGAAAAAGATGTGTTTTTACATGACAGTCACTTGAGTTACTGAGGTGATAGGCGCCATCTGTTTTTCTGTAGGCAGTCCAGGACGAACAGAGGCTGTTTGTTGATTGTAAAGTCAGTGAGTTAATCATGTAAATTCTTGCTATCAAGGAGAACAGGGTTTTTGTGTTCTGTGAGGATCCGGGTAAGTTAATTAGATCAAGGAAGAACTGGCATTCTGACCCGTCTTTACGTTACATGTGCAACTTGTTCCTTGCGTACATCCAATGGGAGGTGTGCGCATCTCTTGGACGGTCTCTCCTGAGCATTCAGAGGGCTTTTTGATGTCACTGTCTGTGTTGCTGGGCTCCCTTTGCCTGGAGTTGGTTGTCCTCTCTTTGGAGTTTGAACTGTTGTGTTTATCAGGATGAGAGAGGATGCTGGCTGTGCCTGAAACTGTCTCCAAAAACACACTCTTTACAAACACATAGACTACGATTAACAGCCTTGTATAGTTACAGGTCTGCTTACAGTTGGCCTGTCTTTAACAGTTTATAAGTTTTCCATAACAACAGAGCTAATGTAAACTAATGAGAACGCAGGACAGTGATGATGATGATCCATAACAACAGAGCATAAACAAATGAGAATGTGGGACAGTGATGACGAACAACAGAGCATGATAATAATAATACATTTAATTTATATAGCGCTTTTCACGAACTCAAAGTCGCTTTAAAGGGCAGGTAGATAATAAAAACAATGCAAAACAAAACAAGATGCAGGCACAGATGAGAATGGAGGGGGCATGGGGCTAGGGGTAGGCAGAGGTGAAGAGATGGGTCTTGAGGCGGGACTGAAAGATGGTGAGGGACTCAGAGGTGCGGATCTCTTGGGGGAGGGAGTTCCAGAGCCTGGGAGCTGCCCTGGAGAAGGCTCTGTCCCCAAAACTGCGGAGGTTGGACTTGCGGATGCAGAGGAGACTGGCTGAGGTGGATCTGAGGGACCGTGAGGGTTGGTAGGGGGAAAGGAGGTCAGTGGGGTATGAGGGGGCCAGATGGTGGAGGGCTTTGTAAGTGAGGACCAGGGTTTTGTAGGTGATCCGGTGGGAGATAGGAAGCCAGTGGAGTTGTTTTAGGACTGGAGTGATGTGGTGCCAGGATTTGGAGCGGGTGATGAGTCGGGCAGCTGCGTTCTGGACCAGTTGGAGTTGTTTGATGTAGATAGAGCTGATGCCAAGGAGAAGTTAGTTGCAGTACTCCAATATAAAATGCTATGAATGTTTGCTGCCCAGTAATAAAATAAGAAATAAGGAAATCCACCTAATCTTTTGGGTTGCTGAAGGAATAAATTCTGAATTCTTACTGGGCCTCCGTTCCAAATAAAATCTGAAATCACTCGATTTAGTGACTGGATCTGAGATATATAACACTACGTCATCAGCATAGAGGAACATTTTCAGTTCTTTTCCTGCTCTATGGATGCCTGTGATATTGCAATTAGTATGAAAAGAGATTGCAAGAGGTTCTATAGTTATGGCAAACAAAAGTGGGGATGGGGGCAACCCTGTTTTGTCCCACGGTGAAGAGAAAGATATTCAGAACTAATACCATTTGTTTTTAACGATGCCAAAGGGGAAGAATATAAGAGTTTTACCCAGGACACAAAATTATCACCAAACCCAATTTTTTTTTATGTATAAAATAAATAGCCTCACTCAACACAGTCGAAAGCCTTCTCTGCATCAAGAGAGACTAGGGCTTCTGGCATGTATGAGTCTGATGAGGTATAAATTATGTTCATCTGAGTGTGTAGTACACTCTTGCCTGTCTCTAGATGGCGGCAGAGGGGCGTGAGAAGGCGTGACCGGGTGCTCTAACGCACCCAACTGCCGGCTGAGTCTGCTAGTATGGAGGAACCAGCTAGATCAGTCGGGAGCACCATCTAGTGTCAAGTCACCTTCATTTATATAGCGCTTTTAACAATATAGATTGTTTCAAAGCAGCTTTACAGAGATAATAGAAAATTACCGTAACAGATTGTTTAGGAAAGAAATGATATCTGGAGGATTTCCCGTCAGGATTTAGACCGTACCATAGTACCGAGACAGCTCTCGTTAGAGTCACAAATGGTTTGCTCTTATCATCCGACCGTGGTTGTATCTCTCTATTAGTGTTACTCGATCTTAGTGCTGCGTTTGACACCATTGACCACAACATTCTTTTAAATAGACTAGAAAACTATGTTGGCATTAGTGGAATTGCACTAGCATGGTTTAAATCATACTTATCTGACCGTTATCAGTTTGTAGCAGTAAATGAAGAGATGTCTCATCGATCACAAGTTCAGTATGGCGTACCACAAGGCTCAGTACTAGGACCGCTGCTGTTCACTCTGTACATGCTACCCTTAGGAGATATCATTAGGAAACATGGAATTAACTTCCACTGTTATGCCGACGATACTCAGCTCTATATTTCTTCAAAACCTAACGAAACTTACCAATTCACAAAATTAACAGAATGCATAGCTGATATAAAAAATTGGATGACTCGTAATTTCCTACTTCTAAATTCTGAAAAAACAGAGATTCTAATTATTGGACAAAAAACTTCCTCACGTAATAACCTAGAATACTGTCTAACACTCGATGGCTGCTCTGTTAAGTCTTCGTCGTCGGTTAGGAACCTGGGTGTGCTCTTTGATACCAATCTTTCATTTGAAAGTCACGTGTCTAGTATCTGTAAAACTGCATTTTTCCATCTTAAAAATATATCTAAATTACACCATATGCTCTCATTAACAAATGCGGAACAATTAGTTCATGCTTTCATGACATCAAGGCTAGATTATTGTAATGCTCTACTGGGTGGTTGCCCTGCCCGCTTAATAAACAAACTACAGCTGGTTCAAAACGCAGCAGCTCGAGTTCTTACCAGAACCAGGAAGTATGACCATATTAGCCCAGTTCTGTCAAAACTGCACTGGCTCCCTATTAAACATCGCATCAATTTTAAAATATTGCTGATTACTTACAAAGCACTAAATGGTTTAGCTCCGCAGTACTTGAGCGAGCTCTTAACGCATTATAGTCCTTCATGTCTATTGCGATCTCAAAAATCCGGCCAGTTGATAATACCTAGAATATCAAAATCGAATATCAAGATACTTTTCCTATTTAGCACCAAAACTTTGGAACAATCTTCCTACCATTGTCCGGGAAGCAGACACACTCTGTCAGATCAAAGCTAGATTAAAGACACATCTCTTTGACATAGCATTCACATAATACATTATAGACTTCTATAATTCAATGTTAGGCTGCATAGATTAGGTCAGCTGGAACCGGGAACACTTCCCATAAATCCTGATGTACTCGTTACATCATGAGAAGAATGGCATCTACGCTAATTTTAGTGTCTTTGTTTATCCCGAGGTTTTCCCGCAGCCTGCCGGATCCAGGCCGTTTCCAGATCTGATGAAGGACCTTCGCCTGGACCCGATGACAACGCAGTGCTGAAGTGCCAACTAGTCTCTCCCTATGGAGGATCCCTTTACCACTCTACAGATAAAGCGTCGTCGGGAAAACTCAATTTGCGTATCTACCCCGAATTGATAAAATAAAATTCTTAATCAAACCTATAAGAAAACACCAGTAATTTGTTTAGGCTTGGTTTGTAGGAAATTACAAACCTGCACACATATATTCAAACGCACATAACTATAGAACCAATTCTTAATGCGCATCTGAACGCCATCAGCGTTTCTCACAGGATCGCGCTTAAAGTCTGTGTAGAGAGAATGGTGTCGTCTTGGCGGCCCCTAATTTAATAACAAATGATCGTTGCGACGGAAGCGAATCAATCAAAACTAACTTTAGCTGGAAAATAACTTTATTAAAGAACCGCTATAAAGCCAAAACAATCTTACCTTAAATGATACGTTTGTCTCTGTAAAGCTGCTTTGAAGCAATCTACATTGTTAAAAGCGCTATATAAATGAAGATGACTTGACTTGACTTGACAGATATCATTTCTTTCTAAAAAGGAACACAGTTGTGAAGATACTGCCTTTTCTAATATCTTTGACAGAAAAGGTAGATTCGAGATCGGCCTGTAATTGACTAATTCTGTAGGATCAAGTTGCGTTTTTTTAACAAGCGGTTTAATCAAAGCCAGCTTAAAGTTATTTGGTACGTATCCTACAATACTGTAGTAGACGGTTGCATAGTTATAATTCTGTCCCTGATATTATCAATCTTATAAGTGAAGAAGTTATTACTGAAGGTCATTACTGCTGTGCTGCTTGGAAACTTCTGTGTTTGAAGCTTTCTTTTTCGTTAGTTTAGCCACTGTTTCAAATAAATACCTAGGATTATGTTTATTTTCTTCTAATAGGGTTGAAAAATAAGCAGATCTTGCAGCTTTTAAAGCCTCTCTGTATGCAATCGAGCTCTCCTTCCATGAAATGCGAAATACCTCTAGTTTTGTTTTTTTCCAGTTGTGCTCCATTCCTCTGGCTGCTCTCTTAAGGGCCTGAGTGTGCTCGTTGTACCACGGCATTGGACTATTTTCTTTAATCTTCTTTAAGCGCAAAGGAGCAACTGTGTCTAAAATGCTGGAAAAGAGAGAGTTAAAAGTTTCTGTTGCAATATCAAGTTCTTCTAAGCTAATGCTAAGATGATGAAACTGATCAGGAAGATTATTGATAAAGCAATCTTTAGTGGCAGAAGTAATAGGTCACTAAGTCATTTTTAGTTTTTTCTTGTTTTCCAAAGACATTGAAATATGACTTAGGCAATTATGCTATGAGGCTAACGATATTTGAAACATGGAGTCGGCTTAAAAAAGCCTTGGCTAAATGTAATTTACACAAGACTAGGTAATGATCTGAGATGTCATCGCTCTGCTGCAGAATTTCAACGGCATCAACATCTATTCCATGTGATAATATTAGATCTAGAGTATGATTACGACAATGAGTAGGTCCTGACGTCAAGATGGCGCTGCCCTGCTGGTGACATGGAGGAGGGTTCCTGCTGCAAATTGTTTGTTTACTCGCACTACTCGTTATGACTCCGTTTATGTTCCCGTTTTACGTCGGTGTCCAGTGGGCACACTGTGCAAGACATATGCTGACAGTGACTCGTGCTCTAAACTGTTTACTTTATATATGCGACATGAGACAGAGGGGAATGGAGCGGATAGCATTGGCGTGGCCAATCATGTCTGGCCAGTTCATCCAGTGTTTTGCGGATGGGATCATCAACCAGCTAACGTACAGCGGAACCGAGCTGCTGGCACTGCGAGACGGCGGAGTTCTACCATCGGCAGGACTACTCAACGACGTGCCCAGGGAGCTATATCAGCATAACGGCACAGGTCATCGTCGTGATGGGAAGGCGAGGAAGAGGGGCAAGAGAGGCCAGGGGCTGCTATGAATACCGTGAGTCAGGCCTAATGATTTTTACTGAGACTTGGTTTAGTAAAGATGTACCAGATAATTTCGTACAGGTAGACGGGTTTTCTCATGTACGCTTGGACAGAGACGCAAACTCGGGCAAAGTAGGGGGAGGAGGAGTATGTATTTATATAAAAGACAGTTGGTGCTCAAACTTTGCAATAAGAGACACTATATGCATCCCGGACTTGGAGCTACTGTGTGTTACTTTACGTCCACACTACCTGCCAAGAGAATTTAGCAACATTTTTGTGTGCGCCGTCTATGTCCCACCAAGCGGGAATGCCAACAGAGCAGCAAACCAAATTGCTGACTGTGTCCATCGTCAACTACAGAACAAACCGGACGCCCCAATATTGATACTAGGGGATTTTAACCACAGCAGCCTGAACAAGAGTCCACCTGGTTTCTATCAATATGTGAAATGTAACACCAGGAAAAATAACATTCTTGTGCTATGGTAATGTCAGGGATGCTTATACAGCCAGAGCCAAACCTCCCCTTGCCAACTCTGACCACAATGTAATTCATCTGCTACCTACATATCGGTCAGTCTTTAAGTCCAGCAAACCAGAAATCCGAACTGTAAAGGTGTGGTCGGACGATAAAATTGAGGAATTGAAAGGATGTTTCCTCTCGACAGATTGGGACGTCTTTCTCAAGGAGGCGGACATTGACAGGGCAACGGAATCCACAACTGCCTATATCTCCTTTTGTGTTGACTCCATCATTCCACAGAAAACTGTTAAGATATATCTGAACAATAAACCTTACATAACAAAAGATATTAAGGAGTGTATTAAGTGGAAAAAGTCTAACTTTAAACTTAGCGATACAGATGGAGTCAAAACAGCTCAAAGAGAGCTAAATAAACATATGAGAGCAGCTAGGCTGCAGCACAAGGAGCGGGCAGAACAGAACTTGTCCATGTTCAACTCCAAGAAACTGTGGGACTCAATTAGAGGAATGACAAACATGGAGGCTAAAAGTAAGCCACTGTTTGCTCAGGATGAGAGTTTAAAAGCAAATGCACTGAATCAATTTTATATGCGTTTTGAATCTGATAACAATAGGGACTGCTGTGATGTTTTAGATAATGTAAACTGTAATGTGAAAGACAGGATTTTTATAGATCCACATGCGGTAACCAAGGTTTTTAAATAAATGTACTTGAAAAAAGCGATCAGTCTGATGAAGAGCCTGCGTGCTCGAAACGTTACATACGCTATGCAATAGTTGTCTTGAAAATAAATACTTTTGATAATTTTGGAGCTTAGGTGTTGCCGACTTTATACTTTATTTTTCACTTGTTGTTTTTTAGTCGAGCACCCTTTTTGAGACTGATGTGCGTGCTTTTGTTTCATTTTTCTTCACTTTTCTTTTAAAGACATTTGCAGAGGAATTGACTCCGGTATGGCATCAGCTGTTCCAAATTTCTATTGATAAACATGTTGTACCTGAGATCTGGAAAAAGTCCACTATAATTCCAGTTCCAAAAAAGGCATGATTATAGACCTGTTGCATTAACTTCCAATGTCTTCAAGGGCCTGGAACGACTTATGTTAAATGTACTTCGCTCAGAGGTGGAGCCAGTATTAGACAAATACCAGTTTGCATACACAAAGAAACGAAGTACAAGTGATGCCATATCAACTATAATGCACCTTACATTGAAGCACCTTGAAACCCCAGGTGCATATGCTAGACTGCTTCTTATCGATTTTAGCTCTGCTTTTAATACAATTCAGCCACATATTCTCCTAAGAAAATTAGCCTTTCTGAATGTAAATCCATTTTTAATCAGGTGGTACCACTCATTCCTTACTAAGAGGCCACAGCAGGTGAAGTTTAACTCCTCCTTATCAAATACAGAAATATGTAGTACTGGTGCCCCTCAGGGATGTGTCAGTTCACCATTTTTGTTTATTCTGTATACAAATGACTGTGTTAGTTCTGAGCCTAATCAATATGTGGTGAAGTTTTCGGATGATACAGCTGTTCTTAGTCTGCTCACTAAGAACTCCGACTCATCCATTCACAGAGATGCTGTGGACAGGTTTGTGGACTGGTGCGACAATCATAAACTACAGATTAACACCTGTAAGACTGTAGAAATGCTCTTTGATCCCAAATCAATTGGTGACCGAAGCCCTGTGACCATACATGGCAATAACATTAATCAACAAAATTCATGCAAGTACCTAGGCATTCACATTGATAGTGACCTGAGCTGGCAGACACAGGTAGCCACTGTCTGCGCTAGAATCCATCAGCGCCGCATTTTACGCAGACTGCGGTTGTTTGGTGTCAGTAAAAACATAATGATAATTTTTTATAGGGCAGCAATAGAGTCTATCTTACGATATGGTATCACCAGTTGGTTTGGTAATCTGAGTGTCAAACTTAAATCACAGATTCTCAACCTGGTCAGAGTAGCGGGCCAGTTATGTACCCTCTCCTTTGTTTGGATGTTTTATGTTTTATGCTGTCTATATGTTTTATGTCTGTTTATGCAGCAGTACCCTGTCTCTAAACCAAATTTCTCCCAAGGGAGACGAATAAATGAACTTGACTGACACGTGTTGTCTAACCCCAATTGAGTTTACAATGTCTTTAAATGCCAAACCCAATGCATCTTTTTCATTATCGATGTGTATATTAAAATCACCAACAATTAGTACTTTATCTGCAGCCAATACTAACTCTGATAGAAAGTCAGCAAATTCTTTGATAAAGTCTGTATGGTGCCCTGGTGGCCTGTATACAGTAGCCAGCATAAATCTCAAACGTGATTTATCATTTATACTACATATTTTTACATTAAGCACTAACACTTCAAAAGAATTATATTTAAAACTTGATTTCTTAGTGGTTTTGAAAATATTACTATAAATTACAGCAACACCACCCCCTTTGCGTTTCAGACGAGGCTCATGTTTATAACAGTAATCTTGCGGGGTGGACTCATTTAAAGTAATGTAATCATTTGGTTTTAGACAGGTTTCTGTCAAACACAGCACATCTAGGTTATTATCTGAAATCATATCATTAACAATGAGTGCTTTTGAAGTAAGCGATTGAATATCTGCACATGCGTCGCGTCTGAACACGTTGTTGTCTTTGGAGCTCTATCGATTTGATTTATAATTCTTGATTTTCTCATTAAACTCACTTACAATGAACATTTTCCACTTTTCCTCACTGAGAAGCACTACTGCTCAAACCTCATAATTACAACGCGGACTGTTGAGCAGACGCGTCTCAAGCCTATTAGTGATCCAACGCTGGATACTCTTATAGGTTACGTCCGTGGATCACGGCTGAACGCGTCTTCTCCACACTCACTTACAAACAAACATTTTTTTTCTTTCTCGCCTATCGTGCGTCTACTCTACACCCGTACCACTAAAAAGACGGATTATATCCAAGAGTTTAGTCATAAATTAGTATTAATATTGATAGCATCACTGGTAGCGTCTTGGCTAACTTACTGTCCATCTGTTAAAATGGTGAATATATCAGATGTTATTATTATTATAATTTTATATTATTAATCACCTTATTATTCAGCCTCAATTATCACCCCGCAAGAACAATTACAATGCTTTACAACTATAGAACAAAAAGAGTTAAAAAAAATTATAATTTCATCTAAAACAACAACATGTTTATTAGATCCTATACCAACTAAACTATTGAAAGAAGTGTTACCTGTAGTGGAAGAGCCTCTCCTCAATATTATTAACTCGTCTTTATCTTTAGGTCATGTTCCAAGAACATTTAAACTGGCAGTTATAAAACCTCTCATTAAGAAACCACAATTAGATCATAATAATCTAGCAAATTATAGACCCATTTCAAATCTTCCATTTATGTCTAAAATACTAGAAAAAGTTGTGTCCGCTCAACTGGGCTCTTTCTTGCAAGAAAATGACATCTATGAAAAGTTTCAGTCTGGTTTCAGGCCGCACCATAGCACTGAAACTGCGCTCGTTAAAATCACAAATGATTTACTTCTAGCTTCTGACCAAGGCTGTATCTCAATACTAGTTTTACTTGATCTTAGTGCTGCGTTCAATACTATAGATCACACAATACTCTTAGATCGACTACAAAATTATACTGGTGTTCAAGGACAAGCATTAAGCTGGTTCAGATCATACCTATCTGACCGCTACCATTTTGTCTATTTGAATGGTGAAAAATCGATCATAACTCCAGTAAACTATGGAGTGCCGCAGGGATCTGTGTTGGGCCCTCTATTATTCTCAATATATATGATGCTACTTGGAAATATTATAAGGAAACATGGAATTAGTTTCCATTGTTATGCTGATGACACTCAAATCTATATTTCATCACGGCCGGATGAAAACGCTAAATTATCCAAATTGACAGAGTGCGTTAAAGATATAAAAGATTGGATGACTCGTAATTTTCTTTTATTAAATCCAGACAAGACAGAGGTAATACTTATCGGTTCAAAAAACCGCCCACAAAACCTCTTACAATACAACTTTAACATCGTAGGATGTCCTGTTACCTTATCCTCTACAGTAAAAGACCTGGGTGTTATACTCGACTGTAACCTGTCTTTTGAAAATGATATTTCATATGTTACAAGAAAAGCCTTTTTCCACCTTAGAAACATTGCTAAGCTACGTAATATGCTATCAGTTTCTGATGCAGAAAAGCTAGTTCATGCATTCATGACCTCGAGACTAGATTACTGTAATGCTTTATTAGCTGGTTGTCCTGCATCCTCAATAAACAAGCTACAGTTAGTCCAAAATGCCGCCGCTAGAGTTCTTACTAGATCAAGAAAATATGATCATATAACACCGATTTTATCATCACTACATTGGTTACCTATAAAGTTCCGTATTAATTACAAGGTATTGCTACTGACTTATAAAGCCCTAAACGGCTTAGCTCCAGTCTATTTAACGGATCTTCTATCGCCCTATAATCCATCGCGCTCTTTAAGATCACAAAATTCGAGGCTTTTGGTCATACCTAGGATATCCAGATCAACCAAAGGAGGGAGATCATTTTCACATTTAGCTCCAAAACTCTGGAATAGCCTTCCTGATACTGTTCGCTGCTCAGACTCGCTCTCCCAGTTTAAAACTAGATTAAAGACGCATTTTTTCGGCCAGGCATTTATATAATATTTTTAATCTTACAGTTCAAACTACAATCCGGCCTCTAGTTCATAAACGCCAGAAGAGAACTGGTCCCCGACTGAGCCTGGGTTCTCCCAAGGTTTTTTTTTTCCTCCATTAGGTCACCTGATGGAGTTTTAGGACACCATTAGGTCACTTGATGGAGTTTTTTCGGTTCCTTGCCACTGTTGCCTTTGGCTTGCTCAGTTGGGGATATTTTGGGGATATTTTATTTTATTTTATCAATCAATAAATTCCACTTGAAACAAACCTTGATGTATTATTTTAATTTAATACTGTGAAGCTGCTTTGATACAATCTGTATTGTGAAAAGCGCTATACAATTCCACTATTATAACTGCAGCCTATATTCCCCCGGATGCTGATGCCAAGTTTGCTATGAAAGAACTTCACGCAGCCATCAGTAAACAACAGACCGTTCACCCGGAAGCTGCGTTTATTGTTGCGGGTGATTTTAATCATTCAAACTTAAAGTCAGTGCTACCGAAATTTCACCAGCATGTTTCCTGTCACACCAGAGGAAACAAAACCTTAGACCATGTTTACACAAACATGGCTGAAGCTTACGTCGCGACACCCCTCCCCCACTTGGGACAGTCAGATCACCTTTCTTTGTTCCTCACCCCCAAATATGCACCTCTGATCAATCGCGTGAAGCCATCAGTGAAGACCATCAAGGTGTGGCCTGCGGGGGCAGATTTCTCACTCCAGGAAAGGTTTCTACACACAGACTGGAGTATGTTTGCTTCTCAAGCCACCAGTGGCTCTCACACGGACATTGACTGCTACACCTCCTCTGTACTGGATTATATTAATACCACCATTGACAGTGTTACAACCCAGAAGCAGATCACCACATACCCAAATCAGAAGCCATGGATGAACAGGGAAGTGCGACTCCTATTGAAGACACGCAATACTGCCTTCAGATCAGGAGATGCACAAGCCTATAGCACATCCAGAGCAAATCTGAAAAGGGGCATCAAAGAGGCCAAGCACTGCTACAAGCTTAAGATAGAGGGACACTTTTCCAACGCTGACCCTCGGCGCATGTGGCAGGGCATTCAGGCCATCAGTGACTACAAACCCTCTCACTCCACCCCCGCAGCCACTGATGTCAACTTCCTGAACGAGCTAAATGACTTTTATGCTCGCTTTGAAAGAGACAACAGAGAAACTGCCACCAAGCTCAAATCCTCAGCTGACCACCCACCGATCACACTCTCCTCCACAGATGTCTGCAATGCACTGAGCAGGATCAGCGCGCACAAGGCTGCTGGACCAGACAACATCCCTGGACGCGTACTCAGGGCATGTGCGGAGCAGCTCGCTGGGGTTTTTACAGACATTTTCAACCTGTCTCTTGCCCAAGCAACTGTACCAACATGCTTTAAATGCACTTCCATTGTGCCAGTGCCAAAACACTCCAGCCCGAAGTGCCTTAATGACTACCGCCCTGTAGCACTCACACCCATCGTAATGAAGTGCTTTGAGCGGCTGGTCCTGGCACACCTAAAAGACTCTCTACCATCCACATTGGACTCACACCAGTTTGCCTACCGTAGCAATAGGAGCACAGAGGATGCAGTCTCCATGGCACTGCACTCTGTGCTCACACATCTGGACAATAAGAACACTTATGCACGCATGCTGTTTGTTGACTTCAGCTCAGCATTCAACACTGTCATCCCAACTAAGTTAATAGCCAAACTTGGAGACCTGGGCTTCAACACCTCCATGTGCAACTGGATTTTGGACTTCTTGACCAACAGACCCCAGAATGTTCGATCAGGCTCCAACTGCTCCACATCCATCACACTCAACACTGGTGTACCACAGGGCTGTGTGCTAAGCCCGTTCCTCTACTCCCTCTTCACCTCCGACTGCAAGCCTGTGTACGGATCTAATTCCATCGTCAAGTTTGCGGACGACACTACGGTGATTGGTCTCATCAGCAACAACGATGAGACTGCCTATAGGGAGGAGATCAAGCACCTGGCCACATGGTGCACCGAAAATAACCAGCTCCTCAACACCACCAAAACGAAGGAGCTCATCGTGGACTTCAGGAAAGTGTCAAGAGGCACACACGACACCATCCACATCAATGGAATGGCTGTTGAGCGTGTCTCCAGTTTCAAGTTCCTGGGGACCCACATCTCGGCGGACATGACCTGGACAACCAACACCTCCAGCCTGGTCAAGAAGGCTCACCAGCGCCTCTTCTTCCTGAGGACACTGAGGAAGAATCAGCTTTCCTCCACTATCCTGGTGAACTTCTATCGCTGTGCAATAGAAAGCATCCTGACCAACTGTGCTACAGTGTGGTATGGGAGCTGTTCTGTTGCAGAGCGCAAGGCACTGCAGCGGGTGGTGAAAACCGCCCAGCGCATCACTGGGACTCCACTACCTGCCATCGAGCACATCCAGAGGAAACGCTGTCTGCATCGAGCTCGCAGCATCCTTAAGGACTCCTCTCACCCAGCCCACAGACTGTTTTCTCTCCTGCCTTCCGGCAGGCGTTTCAGGTGCCTCCGGACCAGGACCAGCAGACTAAAGAACAGTTTTTTCCCCAGAGCTGTCTCTTTATTAAACTCTAACCCTCATTGATCCCACTCCCCTTATATACTGATTGACTCTCCTCTCCCTCCTCACACCTGCCTCCATTTTGTTATTTGCAATACTATAATGTTCATTTGCACTGCTGACTGTTATTACAGTAACAACTGTTTACATATGCATCTTGCACTACTACCTTGACTGGAATATGCTCATTTGCACTGCCGACTGTTTATTTACAGTACCGACTGTTATATATACATTGCAATATCGTACCTTAACTGTAATATGCAATTACTTTCCACTGCACTCACTCGGATAGCTTCTGTCCAAACTTTATTTGCACTACTTTAAATCCATTGTTATACTGCTCATTAGCCTAACTTATACATATATCTATTTGTAAAATTCTGTTTATAGTAATATCCATCTGTATATTATGCTCACATTCTGTTTATAGTAACAGCCATCTGTATATATATTCATAGTACATATCTATCTGTAAAATTATGTTTATAGTAACAGCCATCTGTATATTATATTCAGTACATATCTATCTGTAAACATTCTGTTTATAGTAATAGCCATCTGTATATTATTATATTCAGTACATATCTAGCTGTAAATTCTGTTCACAGTAATAGTTATCTGTATATTATATTCATAGGACAATCTATCTGTAAATTTTTGTTTATAATAGTATTCAACTCTATATTTATTCAGTACATATCCATGTTCTGCACTTATGAACCACTGTATATCCTGCACTTGCTGCTATTGCACTTCTGGTTAGACCTAAACTGCATTTCGTTGCCTTGTACCTGTACTTGTGTAATGACAATAAAGTTGAATCTAATCTAATCTAATCTAACAAATATACTTGACTTGACTTGAATATTCAGCAACCCAAGCTTTAGCATTTGCTCATCTGTATTATAGCTGTTTTTTATTTGTTGAACATCAATTAAATTTTTTACCTTAGATGGGTTTAAACGTTTTTTGATTTCCAAATTCGGAGAACAGGCACAGTCTCTATATGATGATAGCTAGGTGATAGCACAGGAATATCGATATACGGTACCTTTGTCAAGGCATCGCAAGTTCATGTTTTACAGCAGAAACGACAAGCCCCGAAAAGTCTGTTTTAGTGAATCAGTGCGCAGTATTCAGGTCAGGTGACAAGGCTGCTTGCTTGTCACTTTGAAAAGACGCGCTAGCTGAGAGGAGATTCGGCAAAGCCGACTAAAAGTGATCGAGGATGGATTTCAGCGAACTTGATGAACCTGTGATATTTTCTTCGGGGCGTAACGGTAAAAGGAAAATAAAAGCTGAAACTTTTTCACGGAAGCTCTCTGCTTTGCGTGTACGTTAATCACAACAACAAAGTCTGACAGGGCGCAGCTTTCCACCGCGTCGCCGACCAGCCCAACCTGGGAAAACTTGGAAGACCAGCAACCGAACCTTGACGCATCTGCCATATCACCCAGGCTTAGCCAACGATGGCACTCCTGGACCTCTAGGGTGGACTTAGTTCCATATCATGCATACACTTTGGGCTCACCTGTACTCCACCACAGCCAACAAGGATGACGCGCTGCGGGAGTTCTTGCTGTTGGGTCAAGACGCTATCTGATAGTAGTCTCTGCTCTGCCTCTTCACTTATCGTGCAGGCCATTGAGCCCGTATCGAGGAGCCCTTGCAACTGAGCACAGCCATTAACTGTCACTGGTGCATGAAATAACTCACTGAATGTCTCGACTGTGTGAATATTCTGAACAATTACTGTGCAATTATCAGACATTGCTTTACAAACATTGACATACATCTTCAATTCTTCACTTTCATCAAGGGTTGAAACTTTAGTGCTCACACATCCCCTTTCCGTATGTGAGCTATCTAGTTTAAACTGGCTCCACCTTGCACTGGGTTAGGCGGTGCTTGAGCTGACTGTGGCTGTGTGTTAATTCTTGACCGGTGCTGTTGACACTCCCTCTTCCAGTGGCCGGGCTTGTAACAGCCCATACAGAGTTTCTCCTGTCTACAGTGTGCAGTAGTTGAGTGTTCAGCAGACTGACAGACTCTACATCTACTCTGAGCAATGGCCGCAAGCCCCCTGCTCGTGGCACGACTGCTGCTGTCTGTGCCGTCTGCTCCAGGACACGGTTCAGCAAGCCAATGAGAGACTGGATGCAGACGCTCTCGGTCTGAGGAGAAGAAGGGAGCCCCATTTCCTTCGGGTAGCTTGTAAGGTCTGTGGTGTTATTAACAATGACTGGTGTGCACGCTCAGACATTAGCAACAGAGACAATGTTCTTTGGCCGATAAGATTTGGCTTGAGACATTGTTCTGGCCTCTCTTTGATGTTCAACGAGGTGTTCCTGAATCTCATTTGCCGTCCACTTTTCAGCTGTTTTACACTTTAGGACACTTGCAAGAGTGGAGTCGGGACAGTGTTTCACCAACATCATTGTGACTTCGTGAGAGGGGTCCTCAATGTTTCGCCCGTCTTCTCAAACACTCATCCGCAACATCCACGGCTTTTTTCAAGCGTATCCAATAGTCCATGGGACTCTCTCCGGCCAAAGGAAGTGTGTTATAAAAATCTGCTAAAGGCATCGAGGAGTAGGTTACCTCACTGAAATGTTGTTTCAGAATATCAAAGACGAGCTTGGGGTTTTCTGCTGGCTGCAGCGATGGCATGCTTCCCAGGGTAACTTTTACAATGTCTCTAGCCTTTCCCATTAGTCTTGACATTATCTCCTGGGAGTACTCTTGCTGCTGTATGCCCCTCTTATTCA
The DNA here is from genome assembly GCF_951802725.1 of Rutilus rutilus. NCBI lineage: Eukaryota > Metazoa > Chordata > Actinopteri > Cypriniformes > Leuciscidae > Rutilus > Rutilus rutilus. The sequence continues at coordinate 50,093,770 of NC_140212.1, read as the reverse complement.
GGTAAACGCTCATAATTTCTTCCCACTCATGCACTGTGTGTTTATCTGTTCCATCACCCCTGAAGTACGGCGGCTCTTTGACATATGTCTTCATAACTAACTTAACTCCAGTCATGTTCAAGTCAGACTGTCCATATCCTAAGTTCAGGCTAGGTGTAGGAGTGGTTTGGCTATCTGCACTACCAACATATCTCTGTAGTTGGCTAGCAATGTTCTCTCCTATTTCGTGAGCTAACTGTGTGATGAGATTCCCTAGGTCTGCGGAACTCACATCTGGACTAGACACTGGCTGACGTGGAGAATATTCATCTGTATGCGTGTGAGTATATGAGAATAAAGGACGGCCCACTGAATTAACGCCACTCCCAATGTCAGGAGCATCTCCTAACCTACGCATGTGTGGTGCGGGAGATTGTTCATCAGTGCGTAAGCGTGTGGACGAGAGTACAGGTCGGCCTAGTACACCAGCACCTTCAACCGGCGTGCTCTCCACCCTACTCATAAACCTACCCCTCCCTAGGCTTACCCCCGCAGAATTCCCAGCACTAAGTGGGGTCTGCACATGCTTGCCATCAGTCATTTTTTAAATAAAAAATTGTAATGTGATTGACTATGATAATAATATGTGAATTACTAGTACATGCGAATATGGGATGCAAAAAAAACCCGATGTAAAATGATACTAGCTGAGATAGAGGCAATAAAAAGTTAAAATTTAGACATTAATATCAGCCCTTATACTTGTCAATGTCCCAAATAGATTCCTACTCGTCACAGCAACCACCGGCGATCACCCTGGCAATGATCTGAAGCAGAGATATCCGGGTCACGGCACCAATGTAGCCGGCGCAGTCTGCACTTCGCCGACTACTGCGTTGTGTTCTGGTGCACTGATGACAGGACACTGACGTTCCTCAAGGCACTTTATTCTGTTAAAGCTACCGTCGGCAACCCTGGAAGATTGAGTGGACTTAGCCAAAATTTTGAATGTTTACAACTCTCATGCCCCTCCCCCATAATATGTTTATTTTATATACTCAAGGTCGCTTTACAATAATTACAAATACACATAACATAGAAACATGACAGAGACGATACATATAAACTGTGAAGGATAACATAGTAGACGTATAGTACATATTTACATTTACATTTATTCATTTAGCTGACGCTTTTATCCAAAGCGACTTACAATTGCTATATATGTCAGAGGTTGCACGCCTCTGGAGCAACTAGGGGTTAAGTGTCTTGCTCAGGGACACATTGGTGTCTCACAGTGGATTTGAACCCGGGTCTCTCACACCAAAGGCATGTGTCTTATCCATTGCGCCACCATATAGAACATTCAGGGGTCAGGGAAACAAGTGACAAAAAGATGTGTTTTAATGTGGGTTTTGAAGTCTTGTAGTGATGAGAGATTGCGGATTTGTTGTGGAATTGAATTCCAAAGAGTTGGCGCAGCGGTGCAAAAAGCCCTTCCACCAAATGATGATAGTTTGTGCCGTGGGATTGTCAACAGACATCAGCAGTATCAGATGATCTAAGTGTGCGGACAGGTGTGTATGTATGGATGAGGTCAGAGAAATAGTTTGGGGCAAGACCATGGAGTGCTTTGAATGTAATAAGGAGTATCTTGTACTGAATGCGATAGCGGATGGGTAACCAATGTAGACTGCGTAAGATGGGAGTAATGTGGGAAGATTTCTTAGTGTAAGTGAGGACTCACTTACACTAGAGAGTTCTGGATATATTGAATTTTATTTAATGATGAGTTTGGTAGGCCATAGAAAAGAGAATTGCAGTAGTCAAGCCGTGAACTGATGAAAGCGTGAGCTAGGGTCTTAGCATCACTGATGGTAAGAAATGGACGTAAGTGTGCAATATTGCGAAGGTGGAAGAAGGCAGATTTAGTGAGAGAGGAGATGTGAGGAAGAAAGGAAAGAGAGGAATCGAAGATTATACCCAGGTTTTTGACAGTGGTGGAAGGATGAACCGGAACTCCAGCAATACTGAGATTGTCAACACAGACCCGGGATGTAGTTTGAGGTGAACCAATAAGAAGTTGTTGGATGACAAATGAGTTTGAAGTTGAGCACCAACCACTTTCTCAAGCAGTTTTGAAAGAAATGGTAAATTAGAAATAGGTCGGTAGTTGGCCATGTCAGAGGGGTCGAGGCCAGGTTTCTTTAGGACAGGAGTGACGGCAGCAGTTTTAAGTTCCAGAGGAACAACACCAGTGCTTAAAGTTGAGTGATGAGAAGTGAATCGATGGTGAAATAACGGGTGCACATTTTTTGAGTAGAGTAGTAGGAGCAGGATCAAGATGACAGGAAGATGAGTTTGCTTTGTTAATTAGCTCAGAGATATAAGCAGGGGTTGGCGGGGCAAAAGCAGTGAGAGTACCAAATGTAGAAGAGGTGGGGAAGACATGTGTAAGAACAGTAGAGGTAGTGGATGGGAAGAGAGTATAAATTCTATCAGTCTTACTTTGAAAGAAGTGCAGAAATGACTCACAGAGGTCTGCGGAGTTACTCATAGCGGGTGCAGGAGGGTTGGTGAGTTTGTTGACTATAGAAAACAGTGTTTTTGGTCGAGAGGATGCATTGTTAATGATGGTAGAGTAGTAATTAGAGCGTGCAGTAATTATAGCAGATTTGTAGAACTGAATATGGTCATTGTAAGCAGTAAGGTGAACAGTTAAACCAGTTTTCCTGTACAGGCGTTCAAGACGACGACCAGCTGTTTTTAGATTGCGAAGTGCTGGGGTAAACCAGGGAGACGTGATCAAATCTACTTTTAAGAGGGGCGTGGATATTGAGGGCAGTGGAAATACAGGCATTATATTTGGTAAGGATATCAAGTGAGCTTGTGTTTTCAGTGATGTCAGAGAGATGAGTTTGTACAGATTCAGAAAACAGTATAGAATCAACAGAATTTAGGTTACGGTATGTTATAGTGGATTTCACCCTGAGGCGGGGAAGAGGCATTTCACATTTTAGTTCAACAAGGTGGTGATCAGACAGTCCAATCTGAGAACCAAGCACGGAAACATTATGTAAACCAGTAGTGCAGACGAGATCAAGTGTGAATACCCTCCCATCGAGTTCGTGCTCGTCAGTTACTGCGCGAACTTCAGGCATGTGCATGTGATTGTAACGTGAGTGAGGGGGGAGTGGGATCTGTGGCCTGTGCACGATCTGTGATTGACAGTCCGATCTCACACCCCCCTGCGCTGATTGGACCCGATGAAGCGGGAGCGGTGGATTTTTGCAAAACAAATAACACGCTCCAGGTGGAGTTAGAAGCTTGTTTTTTTTCTAAAACCACCTTATCTTTGTTGTTCTGTCGGATTATAGTGTCGATTTCACTGAATATGATAAAAAAAAAAATTGCCGACGGCAGCTTTAAATGTCAAAGAGAGCAAAAGTTCAAGATTCTATCCTCGACCAGAATCAGCCTCTCTCAATCAAGTAGAATGTATACATGGTACAATTTCTGGTAAGCTACGCTTTTTTATTATTTCAATTAAATTAATGTGATTTGATTTAATATTGACTCATTTGGATAAATAATAGGTAGGCTACACAAGATGGGTGTTAATTTTTCTCAAGAAAAAAAACCAACTCACCTAATGCTGTAAACATACAGAGAGCCCTATCAGCTGGTAGTAGGCTATTTAAGGTTAAAAATAACTCAAATTAAATATAGCCTAATGCGTTGTTTTTTTATTATTATTATAATAACAACTTCATTTAACCCTCTGAGGTCGGCAATCACGCCGGCGTGATTTGCTCGGGTTTTTTTTTTTTATCAGTTCAAACGAGAGTCCAAACTCTGTTGACTTTGATCTTAAATACCAGTTTCATACATCAATCGATTCTGTTAAATGTGTATTATTTTTGTGTAAACTCACAATAAAAACAAAGTGTTGTGCTTTTTGCCAAATAAAGAAAAATAAACACGAAGCAATTTCTGCCTTCTCTCTGTCAGTGTAGTCCATTCTGAAACGCGTCCGAAAATGAACAATAACTCAGCAAATACTCAGTCAAACAGGCATACAGACACACAGGCATTAAGCTTGAATTCTCTTCTTTTAAATGAAGTCATTTATATAAAAAACAAATATTCTCAGTTCATGTAATCTGTAAGAAAAGAGCGAGATGTCAGTCGTTCTCATCTCAGCTAATTATTTTTAATGTGACCCCGCCCACGGAGAGCGCGCGCTATTCAAACGCAAATGACTGAGGCAAACCACGCAAACCTGTGAACGCCTCCATATCAGCTCGAGAAAACACAAGTTTAATCAGATCATTGTTCTTGTTTACACCGTCGCAGCGCTGTGTGGAATAATACTATTGTAATAATAATAATGGAAAATGTACCTCAGAACAGAAGTGCTGGTATTTCGAGGAGCAACAGATCCGAGCTGAGCTGAATACTGTAGTAAATTTTTTTTCATTCTCAAGTGAATGGCGTTTCTGTGTGTGATGAATGAACGGCAGAGACACGCGCGCTGTTTACCACAGTCTCTAAAAAGACCGTTTAAATTTGAATCGCGTTTTCTGTGTGTGAATGAATGATGATGTTTTAGCAAACTGTATTGCTATAGAGCTGGTAAGTCCCGCCCCTTCCGCTAATCCCCCTGGACCTCAAAGTTGAAAAATCGTCAATGCAAGTGAATGGGAGAAAATAATTATTTTCTGGTCCCGTTTGAATTTTGCCATGAATGTGAACATATGTTGTCTGTGAATTTTTTATAGAACTTTTCGTGTAAAGAATGCTACAATTTAGCGGGTAGAAGTTTGATACGGTTAGACTTTGTGTGAGAGCACTTTGTGGACTACAACTCTTCGCTGCTTTCGACGCGTTTGAAACGTCACCACCACTAGCACACGGACACTAGCTCACGGATCCCGCTAAACATGACTGTGTCTTTGGTGCACTTCACCGCCTTCTTTCAGGGAGAGGACAAAATCGTTGAGGTTGGCGAAAACCACGGGTAAGTCAACTTTATGGGGTGACGTCACATAGTAGTCTTTCTCGTTATGTCTTTTCCACAACTGCTAGCCGACGAATCATACCATATACTGTCAAACTTGTAACATGAAAGATTATATAAAAAATTCACAGACAACATATGTTCACATTCATGGCATAATTCAAACGGGACCAGAAAATAATTATTTTCTCCCATTCACTTGCATTGACGGTTTTTCAACTTAGAGGTCCAGCGGGGTTTTACGGAAGGGGCGGGACTTACCAGCTCTATACTGAGATAAGTAAAAATCGACTGAAATATGTTGAAATAAAATGTATTTGTATAAGCAACGTTTTAAACTGCAAATTAACATTTATATTTCTTATAATAAAAACGAAAGGCCTATGTTACAGACATCTGAAAGACAACATTTCGTTGATTAGTTTTGGATAGATTATACATTTTTACTGTAAAATATCTGCCACCTGAAATAAGCTTTTGTTTGCCAATTTTTGCTCATATGTTAAATAAAGTATATGTTTTGTCAAAAATAAAGTCATCAAATAATATGTTATAGTGTTTGTTCCAATGTAGCTTAGGCTATTATTCAAAGTAATGAATCCTCAACTTTGAAATATGTATGATAAAATGTATACTTTGGTTTTTACAAAGAAATATTACATTTGAATTGTTGTTGTAATTGTAACCCTTTTAATAAAAAAATAATATTTACAAGGTAGATGTAAACAAACTATTAAAAGGTAAATATAAGCCTTTTCTTTAAATCATTTTTATTGTGTTTTATTAGTGACAAGTTTGGAGAGAGGATACATATTCCAAAACTGAAAATACAGTATGAGAATTAACTCAGTGACACACTTGAATGAAAGGCTCATTAAGTATGCAGCCCCATTATGCAGGGCCATTGTCTCCCTGGTGTGAATCACTAAATATGCATGATGGTGTTGGAACGTTGACGCCCACTCCGCATATGGCCTTTTCAAACAAAAAGTGTCTTGCAAAATTTAAATCAAATCAATGTATTGCTGTATGTGAATGATAAGGCAGGATGGTTTTCACATCATTTTGAAGAAAAAACTCTAGGCGACAAAATGCATTATTCAGAAGTCTTATGTACACATATTTAGTATGTGTTTTGTGGCCTTATTTCAGAAACTTTAGTTTTTAGTTTGTTCAATAACCATGCATAAACATTATTCTCTCAAAAATACAAACATGTATATTCATGTTGCTCACATATTATGATAGCCCTGTTTGTGCTATATAGAGTGTAATTACACCTTTGCCATTAATATGTTTATAAGCAACTGAAAAAAGCACAAATGTCAGGGCATGTCAGAACATCTCAAGGACCCAAAAACACCTCAGACCCCAGAGGGTTAATGATATAAGTAAAAATATAATAAATATGTAATATAGAACACCTATTTAGCTAAATACTCTCTATAGCTCTTTTTTTTTCTTGCCAACTACATGCTATAGCTTATGTTCATTAAATGGCTTTCCTGAGGTAAATGTGACATAATTGTTCTCCAGCTATGTTATTGACCTCTTCACGCTGATGAAAAACACTGATTGATCGATATTATGTATGAGGAATCTACATTTCGGTTAGTTGTAACGTTACTGTATCTTTCAACAGTGTTCGTGTTTTTTTACTAGTAGGCCTAGAGATGATCGGTTCACGTGCCGCTAGGGTCACGTCACATTTACAAGCGTCAAAACGGTATTTATTGTTTGAATTTCGTAATAAAATTGACAGAATCTGAGAGCTGAGATTTTTTTTATATCATAAGTAACCTGCTCTGTCTAGTCTGTCGGTCTCCGTGTCCTCTTTGCTTCGCTATTGTTCTGTGCATGAGAAAATGGATGTGTGGCGTGAGAGCGTGTGAAAAGTGTCAATTGCGTGAGTCTCACGGTGAATGCGTGAGAGTTGGCAGCTTTGCGACGCGTACCGTTACGGGAGGGCCGGCCCAGCTATCGGTAGGCGCCGGCTGTGCCGCGGTAGCCTGCCTGAGAAAACGTTTTGGAAAAGACGGGCTCAGGACCCAACCAACTCTATGGGAAGTGAGGGGAGAACTCCCTCAAGTCAAGTCAAGTCAAGTTTATTTATATAGCGCTTTTCACAAAACAGATTGTATCAAAGCAGCTTCACAGTATTAAATTAAAAATAAAACATCAGTGTTTGTTTCTAGTGGAAAACGTCCACGTTTGGTAATGCTGATCAATAGTATTGTTGATTGATTAATTAAATTAAATATCCCCAACTGAGCAAGCCAAAAGCAACAGTGGCAAGGAACTGAAAAACTTCATCAGGTGACCTAATGGAGAAAAAAAAACCTTGGGAGAACCCAGGCTCAGTCGGGGGCCAGTTCTCCTCTGGCGTTAATGACCTAGAGGTCGGATTTAACTGTAAGATTAAAAGTATTATATGAATGCCTGGGTGAAGAGGTGCGTCTTTAATCTAGTTTTAAACTGGGAGAGCGAGTCTGAGCAACGGACAGTATCAGGAAGACTATTCCAGAGTTTTGGAGCTAAATATGAAAATGCTCTCCCTCTTTTGGTGGACCTAGATATCCTAGGTATGACCAAAAGCCTTGAATTTAGTGATCTTAAAGAGCGCAATGGATTATAGGGCGATAGAAGATCCGTTAAATAGACTGGAGCTAAGACGTTTAGGGCTTTATAAGTCAGTAGCAATACCTTGTAATTAATACAGAACTTTATAGGTAACCAATGTAGTGATGTTAAAATTGGTGTTATATGATCATATTTTCTTGATCTAGTAAGAACTCTAGCGGCGGCATTTTGGACTAACTGTAGCTTGTTTATTGAGGATGCAGGACAACCGGCTAATAAAGCATTACAGTAATCTAGTCTCGAGGTCATGAATGCATGAACTAACTTTTCTGCATCAGAAACTGATAGCATGTTACGTAGCTTAGCAATGTTTCTAAGGTGGAAAAAGGCTGTTCTTGTAACATATGAAATATGATTTTGAAAAGACAGGTTACAGTCGAGTATAACACCCAGGTCTTTTACTGTAGAGGATAAAGTAACAGGACATCCTACTATGTTAAAGTTGTAGTGAGCGAGGTTTTGTAGGCGTTTTTTTGAACCGATAAGTATTACCTCTGTCTTGTCTGGATTTAATAAAAGAAAATTGAGCATCATCCAATCTTTTATATCTTTAACGCACTCTGTCAATTTGGATAATTTAGCGTTTTCATCCGGCCGTGATGAAATATAGATTTGAGTGTCATCAGCATAACAATGGAAACTAATTCCATGTTTCCTTATAATATTTCCAAGTGGCATCATATATATTGAGAATAGCAGAGGGCCTAACACAGATCCCTGCGGCACTCCATAGTATACTGGAGTTATGATCGATTTTTCTCCATTTAAATAGTCAAAATGGTAGCGGTCAGATAGGTATGATCTGAACCAGCTTAATGCTTGTCCTTGAACACCAGTATAATTTTGTAGTCGATCTAAGAGTATTGTATGATCTATAGTATTGAACGCAGCACTAAGATCAAGTAAAACTAGTATTGAGATACAGCCTTGGTCAGAAGCTAAGAGTAAATCATTTGTGATTTTAACGAGCGCAGTTTCAGTGCTATGGTGCGGTCTGAATCCAGACTGAAACTTTTCATAGATGTCATTTTCTTGCAAGAAAGAGCCCAGTTGGGCGGACACAACTTTTTCTAGTATTTTAGACATAAAAGGTAGATTTGAAATGGGTCTATAATTTGCTAGATTATGTGGGTCTAATTGTGGTTTCTTAATGAGAGGTTTTATAACTGCCAGTTTAAATGTTCTTGGAACATGACCTAAAGATAAAAATTTGTTAATAATATTGAGGAGAGGCTCTTCCACTATATGTAACACTTCTTTCAGTAGTTTAGTGGGTATAGGATCTAATAAACATGTTGTTGGTTTAGATGAAGTGATAAGTTTTTGTAACTCTTTTTGTTCTATAGTTGTAAAGCACTGTAGTTGTTCTTGCGGGGTGATAATTGAGGCTCACATGGTACAACCCATGCAGCGGCTGCGCGCTGCAGTGTCAGAATGCGGAGCGTGTAGCCTAATGTAACTAATGTGACAAATGTGAAAAAAAAATATATATATTTCCTCGACCGGCCCAAAAGAGAAGCGTCCGATTACCCACCCCGGGCCTGGCTGACGCAAACACATACCTCTCTCAATCAAGTAGAATGCAGACTGAGAAAAGAACGCGAAAAATCAGTATATGATCTCACATCCAATAGAGAGTGCACTTCCATAACAAATTACTCTCCCAATACCTATAAGCTACCGTGACATGACTGAACAATACAATATTTTGGTGAAATAAACTCACAAACAATAGAAAATAAAAGATGAAAGGTTGCAAAAATACTTGTCATTCTTTGACCTGTTACATTGGCAATACATGAGAACTACAGACCGCCAATCTCCAAACTGCCTCTCATGTCAAAGATTTTGGAGAGAGTTGTTTATTCCCAGCTCTACCCTTATCTAAATACATTTAACATTTTGGATACATTTCTGTCTGGTTTCAGATATGTTGCACAGCACTGAATCTGCATTATTGAAGGTCACAAATTATATTCTGCTTAGTTCGATACAGTCAACAATGATAGTCTTTTAAATAGTTCATAATGTATGGTGTGCATGCAGGGGACAACCCTCCAGTGGTTTCCATCCTCTCTCAAAGAAAGGACATTCTCTGTGAATTTGGGAAACTTTTCCGGCTCAGCTACTATGTAGTGTCCCTCAGGGGTTAACTTTGGGCCCCCTGTTATTTTCATTGTATATGCTTCCCCTTAGCTTTATCTTTCAGAAGTACATCATATCCTATCATTATTATGCCGATGATTCCCAATTTTATTTCCCAGTGAGTATAGACAAAAATTGCTTATCTGAAAATGCCTTAAATTGTTTTAAAGATGTCAAACATTGGCTGGCTAATTGAGAGCAATTAAATGAGAGCAAAACTGAAGTCTTGATCTTAGGTTCCTTCTTGTCTCGTTAACCTGGCCTAGCTGTCCAGTTAGGCCCGTTATCGTTGAACTCACAAGATCATGTGACGAACCTTGGAGTGATTTTTGACTCTCTACTTTTCAATAAGCAGACCAGTGCTGTTGTAAAGAGTAGTTTTTACCATCTGAGATCAATTGCTAAAATAAAAACTTTCCTTTCCCTTACTGACTTGGAATTTGTGTATGCACAATTTGAGACACTGGCTCGGCAGACGTGACCTGAACAGTCTCTGGATCGGCAGATGTGCTGTGTCTCCTTCATGCATGTAGTACTGCCACTGCATAAAAGAGGAAGACAGCCCTCTTTACCGTGGCAGGACTGATGGTGGGCAGCTCCGAGATGATAGCGGACTGCACGGGAACGACCTCCTGGACGACAGCGGGCTGCACGGGAACGACCTCCTGGACGACAGCGGACAGTACGGGGACGATCTCCGGGATTTTAGGGAGACAGAAAGTCTTCCTCCTCCTCCTCCGCCGTTTCTTATGGCGAGGTGCAGGCTTCGGGCTGGACAGGACCAGCGGCAAAGGGAGCACTGGGCTGTTGACCACCATGGCCTCCTCAGTCTGGCGGGCCCACAATGCCAGGCACTGAAAAATGTTCATACGGGGGGGGAATCTCTTCAACCTGTGAACTCCCCCTATGGGCGGTTGGGGAAGATCCACGAAAGTTCATACTGCTGGATCTATTAGTGGACGGAGTCGTTCTGTCACGGAACACACATGGGAAATGGTAAGATCCATTAGCAGTATATTTATTGTTAGGGCAATCCAATTCTTTGTCATCCATGCAAAGGTCAAAATCAAAGTAATCAGAATCATAGTCATCCATGCCAGGGTCGAAATCCATTAATCAGTCCAATAAACAATAACACAAAATAAACAAGAACCAAAACAAGAACAGGCGAGAAACAGACTTTGGAAGTGTAGCATGACATTCAACAACAACTCCGTGACAAACACTAACCAGACAGGCTATAAATACACAGAAACTAACAATGTAATGGGGAACAGCTGCGTGCAATGATGAGTGATGAGAACAGACAAAGGATCATGGGAAATGCAGTTCTATAAGTAAAGCTGAACGTATGGGGAAGAGACCTCTAGTGGACACCCGAGGAAACACAAACCAGACACTGTGACAGTATCTCTACACTGGCTTCCAGTGAAATTCAGGGTTGATTTAAAAATTTTGACTTTTGTTTACAAGGCACTATTGGTCTCGCACCCAAATATATAAGTGACCTTTTACACCCTTAAGGCAGGCATACACCGTGCGATTTCAGCAAAGTTACCTACTCAGACTGAATGAGTAGATCTCATGCGATGTAAAGCCAAAGCTCACGTTTTATGTGCTCACACTATACGGTCCGATCATCGAGCTGTGACTTCACTGCTCACACTATACGTGTGAAATATGTGCGATAAACCCCCGTTGACGGGGTTGCACCAATAGACCATGATATTGTGTATCCAGAGATATTGTCAAAACAAGCATCAGCTATCAATATCAAGAGGATTTAGCATTTTAATTTTTTATATAAAATTATTATTTGTATTATTGTATTATTATTATTATTATGGAAAGTCTACTTTTATTATAAAATGTATAATTCATTTGCCATGCAATAATTTCATCCATGCATATTGCCATGCAATAAATTAATAGCGCATCACAACATAACTGACATGCTGCGAGGATAATACAAGATTACACAGAATCTTACTCCTCCTCAGTGTATGCCCAGACTCTCCAACTAGAGCACTCAGGTCTTCTGACCAATTGCTATTGACAGTTCCTCGTTGCTGTTATAAATCTAAGGGTGACCGTGCCTTTTCGGTGAAGGGTCAGAAATGATGGATTAGTCTTCCTTTCTATGTGAGGTCATCTTCCTCACTAGCCATTTTTAAGTCTTCTTTAAAAACATATCTCTTTTTTTTGGCATTTGAATAGATCATGAAATGGGTTTTTGAAGCTGATAGAATGTATGATGTTGTATTTAAATGTGTTTTTTTTTTATTCTTACTTGATCTGTAAAGCAGAAGGGTCAACTTCTGTTTCTTTCTAAATGTGCTATAAAAATAAAGGCTGACTTGACTTGATCAGAGAGAACAGTTTAAAGAGACTCGTGTGAAAGTCTGAGTCAGCAGGACTCATCAGTGGCATCTGGTTCCTGTAAAAAACAACAACAAAACAACTGTGAACAAGCTGATATCAGGAGCAACTACGGCTGCACAATTTAGGGGGGAAATCTGGCTAAACTGTGGTGAAAATTGAGATTAAACATTCACAAAAAATGATAAAGAACACCAGGTTTGTTGTGCCTACTTTTAGGGCTGCACAATTTGGCCCCAAAAAATGGATGCTTATAGATCAATATGACTAATAATAATTATTATGATTAATATTAGTAGTAGTACTAAATAAAAAATATATATAAAAAATAATTATAATTGTAGTAATAACACCATTTCATTATTATAAAATTACAGTATTTAAGAATAAATATAATATAGTAATAATAATAATAATTTTACCTTTATTTTATAGGAAAAATACAGGCAGCCTATAACTATAAATAATTTGAGAGGAACACTTAAGAAACAACAAACAAAAAACAAGAACATATGGTGACAGGGAAAACTAAGCAGAATATGACAATGAAACTAAACAAGACAAGGTTGTGACAGGCATCTCCTTCACACTGACATTCAAACAGGTCTCCTTGTTGACGATTCCAAGATGGCGGCACTTTTGACTTACCTGAATCAGCCGAGCTACATCTACTGTACATATCTATGGTTGGCGACCCTAGCTGTGGTGAATGCACAGGTAAGTGCACTCCCTCAGACAAAATGTGCAAGTGTAACCAGATGAATTTCATGAGATTAAAAGATAAAAAATCTTTGTGGAAGTTTTTTTTTTTTTTTTGAAAATTATTTTATGAACCATTCCTTCAAAAATAGGAAGTGTTACAACCCAAACCTGATGAACTTCAGATTTTAAACAAAGACACCAGAGGACTTCATTTCTTAGCAGACGAAGACAAAAAACATCCAGGTAAGATTGAAATGTTGTTACAAAATGTGAATGTGCTATCAAAAATATCACTGCACAGATTCAATATCATTTGAAGGAAAAATCGTCTCAGGTTACGTTTGTAACCCAGTTCCCTAAGAGGGGTCGGTAATGACATTCCCATAGTGTCAACGCCATGACAGCATCTAGTTCCCCTTTCAGGGAACCAGGTTACAAGCATAACCTGAGGCGTTCCCTTTCGAAGGGAAATCAACGCTGTCATGGCATTGACACTATGGGAATGTCATTACCAATGCTGCCACACTGAGGAAGATTGCCTGCCCAACAAGGCTGTGTAATACTGACACAGACAACTGTTGAATGCAGACATGACTTGGCAAACCCTGAAGGACCTGTGACCCTGGGGTTGAGCCCATGTCCATACTGTAAGTCCTGAGGAATGTGTGCGGAGAGGGCCAGCCGGCTGCAGCACAAACCTTATTTAAGGGCTCACCCCTAGATAGAGCTATAGAAGATGCTATACTCCTTGTGGATTTCCAGAGGCAAAGCCATTACGAGAGCCTCATAGGACAGAGCGATAGCATCTATAATCCAGTGGGACAAGACACTGCTTGGTGACTGTGTTACTAAAGCAGACCAGAAAACAAGACAGGGGTAGCTGCAGGTTGGAGCAATGGGTGTGCAGAAAGTAGGTGTGCCGACAGGTCAATTGCTACATCAGAAACTAACCCTGCCGCACACCTTGGCCGACAACTTTCACGACCAATATTAAAGACCCTTCTCCGCGCCCCTACCATTCGGCATGCCCCAACCTTTCTTAATGCTCGTTACTCCAACCTGCATATATCCACACTTGCAAAAAAACTGGGAGAATGTACGCCACTGGCCCGACATAAATCCTAAGAGCCTGGACTGGATATAGTAGATGCAGTCTCTCTATTGCTACAGCAATTCATGCGGCGAAGGGAAGTTCGACAGGGTGGCCGATTACAGGAGGTGTGCAAAATAGCTCTGATTATACCTAGGGGAAAGTTTAAGCAGGAGGAAGCTACTGACAGGGCCTGCAGATCTCCTACTCTTTTGAGCAATGTCAGTGCAAGTCAAGTCATCTTCATTTATATAGCGCTTTTAACAATGTAGATTGTTTCAAAGCAGCTTTACAGAGATAAACATATAATTTATGGTAACAGATTTGTTTTGGCTTTATAGCGGTTCTTTAACCTGTTAAGCTGCAACCCCACTTTTGAAAAATCCCCAGAAATGACATACCCAAACTGAAACAGATACAGTTCATGAACCCTTTGCATTAAAAGCACAAGTATGATCTCATTTGAAAGCTGACACCTGGCAGTTTATTGTAAATGTAGAATTAATAATTGTCATAATGACAAAATTTTTTATAAATAGCTTCAAAGTTTTGTAAAATTATTAGAAATTAATTTTTATGAAACATCCTCATGAAAATAAAATCTGAAGATAATAAGTCCAAAACTCTGTATTTAGTTAAATGTTTTTCAAGACCATGTCAAATGACTTTATTTTGATTTGACGCTAAAATGCTACTGATGTTTATTGTCATCTTCTAAGCATCTATCCAGTATATTGTCTCTATTGTTTTGTGGTGCAGACGATCCCCATTCAGTCTCAGTCTCCCCCTGCACACATTCACACCTCTCCAGCCTGGTTATGGCTCGAAATATGCATTTCTTTTGTCTGCATTATAGCTACTAACGACTGGCTATTCACAGGCTATTCATAGGGTTTCAGTCCCTAATTTCTTTTCTCAAAGTTCACCATCACATTTTAAACTGTATCAAATGCATTTCTTGAATAAAGACACATTTCAGGTAGCATTCAAAAAATAATAAAAGTATAACTTCTAGGTAGCAGGTGCACCTAGGGCTAGCTAGCATGTTAGCTTAGCACACCATCAATACACGACAATTTATGAGATTAAAACCATGTTTGTGCTCTAAACTTACTTTTTAACGCACGTTGAGTATTTTAAATAATCTTCTGTGATCTAATTTGGCTTCAGATAAAAAAAATCTGACAGAAAATATACTATTGGATAGTGTTCTGCACAATGATAGTCTATATAGATTAGCATTACATTATAAATATAATCTATTATTATGAAAATACCTGGCATGGCTTGAAAAACACAGGTAACTCAAATATCAGTGCAATCATGTTTATTGTCTTCAAAACATCTGTATCTGCATGTTACAGCGCGATCTCTTGTTAGCTTTGTGTGTATCAGTGGCGTCCTGGAATGTCACATGGTCATGGCTCTTCTTCATGTTCCATATATGGACTATTATTGTGCATGTAGCGCCCTCAGGCTATTGGTATGAATTAAAAAACACAGTATCGGAATTCCAAATGCTCATAAAGATTACATCGACGCATTTGGGTATAAATTCAATAAATATTATTCCTGTCTATAGAAATATGATGTAAATCTATGAGAATCTATCAATATTTCTCCAAATCTGCACATTTTTGAGCTAAAGCCCTGAGGGACGTTGTTTTGTGTATCGCTGTCATGACGACAGCACGGAGTTTTTTATGAATGAAAGCGGCTGACGCGCATAATTCATATTAAAGGTATCGACTCATTTTTTCATTTCATAACTCCTGACACAAATTAAGACATAACTGTCACTATGAGTTTCTCAGAATACAATAGTGGTCAAATACTGAAACTTGAGTATTATATCTTTTTAATTATGTATAGTTTGTCAAGGTATAACATTAAATCTGATAGTAATTTTGAATTAAATAAATAAATAACGCTTCAGTGCGCGGGCGCACTGGCAACGGTTAACAGGTTAATAAAGTTATTTTCCAGCTAAAGTTAGTTTTGATTGATTTGCTTCCGTCTTAACAATTATTTGTTAGGGCCGCTAAGACGACACCATCCTCTCTATACAGACTTTGACGTGTGAGAAACGCTGATGGCGTTCACATGCGCATTAAGAATGGGTTCTATAGTTATGTGCGTTTGAATATATGTGTGCAGGTTTGGAATTCCCCACAGACCAAGCCTAAACAAAGTACCGGGTTTTCCCTACCAATTTTGATATAGAATTTTATTTTATTTTATCACTTCGGGGTAGGTACGCTAAACGAATTTTCCCAAAAATGCTTTATCTGGAGTGGTAAAGGGATCCTCCATAGGGAGAGACTAGTTGGCACTTCAGCACTGCGTTGTCATCGGGTCCAGGCGAAGGTCCTTCGTCAGATCTGGATACGGCCCGGATCCGGCAGGCTGCGGGAAAACCTCGGGATAAACAAAGACACTAAAATTAGCGTAGATGCCATTCTCATGATGTAACGAGTACATCAGGATTTATGGGAAGTGTTCCTGGTTCCGGCTGACCTAATCTATGCAGCCTAACATTGAATTATAGAAGTCTATAATGTATTATGTGAATGCTAGGTCAAAGAGATGTGTCTTTAATCTTGCTTTGAACTGACAGAGTGTGTCTGCTTCCCGGACAATGTTAGGAAGATTGTTCCAGAGTTTTGGTGCTAAATAGGAAAAGGATCTACCGCCAGCAGTCGATTTTGATATTCTAGGTATTATCAACTGGCCGGAATTTTGAGATCGCAATAGATGTGAAGGACTATAATGCGTTAAGAACTCGCTCAAGTACTGCGGAGCTAAACCATTTAGTGCTTTGTAAGTAATCAGCAATATTTTAAAATTGATGCGATGTTTAATAGGGAGCCAGTGCAGTTTTGACAGAACTGGGCTAATATGGTCATACTTCCTGGTTCTGGTAAGAACTCGAGCTGCTGCGTTTTGGACCAGCTGTAGTTTGTTTATTAAGCGTGCAGGGCAACCACCCAGTAGAGCATTACAATAATCTAGCCTTGATGTCATGAACGCATGAACTAATTGTTCCGCATTTGTCAATAAGAGCATATGACGTAATTTAGATATATTTTTAAGATGGAAAAATGCGGTTTTACAGATACTAGACACGTGACTTTCAAATGAAAGATTGGTATCAAAGAGCACACCCAGGTTCCTAACCGACGACGAAGACTTAACAGAGCAGTCATCAAGTGTTAGACAGTATTCTAGGTTATTACGTGAGGAAGTTTTTTGTCCAATAATTAGAATCTTTGTTTTTCAGAATTTAGAAGTAGGAAATTACTAGTCATCCAATTTTTTATATCAGCTATGCATTCCGTTAATTTAGTGAATTGGTAAGTTTTGTTAGGTTTTGAAGAAATATAGAGCTG
The DNA here is from genome assembly GCF_951802725.1 of Rutilus rutilus. Taxonomy (NCBI): domain Eukaryota; kingdom Metazoa; phylum Chordata; class Actinopteri; order Cypriniformes; family Leuciscidae; genus Rutilus; species Rutilus rutilus. The sequence goes on along the minus strand of NC_140212.1, from coordinate 50,076,426 downwards.
AATATATTTGTATATACTCAGATCTAGCTCTATATACTTTGACCTCTTTGATCAGTATAATAGTCGGCATAACAGTGAAAGCTAATTCCATGCTTCCTAATGATATCTCCTAAGGGTAGCATGTACAGAGTGAACAGCAGCGGTCCTAGTACTGAGCCTTGTGGTACGCCATACTGAACTTGTGATCAATGAGACATCTCTTCATTTACTGCTACAAACTGATAACGATTAGATAAGTATGATTCAAACCATGCTAGTGCAATTCCACTAATGCCAACATAGTTTTCTAGTCTATTTAAAAGAATGTTGTGGTCAATAGTGTCAAATGCAGCACTAAGATCAAGTAACACTAATAGAGAGACACAACCACGATCGGATGATAAGAGCAAATCATTTGTGACTCTAACGAGAGCAGTCTCAGTACTATGGTACGGTCTAAATCCGGACTGAAAATCCTCACAGATATCATTTCTTTCAAGAAAGGAACACCGTTGTGAAAATACTGCTTTTTCTAATATCTTTGACAGAAAAGGTAGATTCGAGATCAGCCTGTAATTGACTAATTCTGTAGGATCAAGTTGCGTTTTTTTAACAAGCGGTTTAATCATAGCCAGCTTAAAGTTTTTTGGTACGTATCCTAGAGACAAAGACGAATTAATGATATTAAGAAGAGGATCTATGACCTCTGGAAGCATCTCTTTCAGTAGCTTAGTCGGAATAGAGTCTAACATACATGTTGTTGATTTAGATGAATTTACGAGTTTGCAAAATTCTTCCTCTCCTATAGCAACGAATTAATCAAATTTTTCCTCAGGGAGACTACAATGCACTGCCTGATGCAATACTGTAGTAGACGGTTGCATAGTTATAATTTTGTCCCTAATATTATCAATCTTATAAGTGAAGAATTTCATAAAGTCATTACTGCTGTGCTGCTTGGAAACTTCTGGGCTTGAAGCTTTATTTTTCGTTAGTTTAGCCACCGTTTCAAATATATACCTAGGGTTTTGTTTATTTTCTTCTAATAGGGTTGAAAAATAAGCAGATCTAGCAGCTTTTAACCCTCTGGGGTCTAAGGTGTTTTTGGGGCCCTTGGGATGTTTTGACATGCCCTGACATTTGTGCTTTTTTCAGTTATTTATAAACATGATAATGGCAAAGGTGTAAATTCACTCTATATAGCACAAACAGGGCTACCATAATATGTGAGCAACATGCATGTAGATGTTTGTATTTTTAAGAGAATAATGTTTATGCGTAGTTATAAAAAAAAAAAAAAAAGAAAGTTGCTGAAATAAGGCCACAAAACACATACTAAATATGTGTCAATAAGACTTTTGACTAATGGATGTTGTCGCTTCGAGTTCTGGCTTCAAAATGATGTGAAAATAGTCTTGCTTTTTCGTTCACATTAAAACAATACATTGATTTAAATTGTGCAAGACAGGTTTTGCTTGGAAAGCCAATATGCGAGGGGGGCGTGAACAAGGAGTGGTTTACACCTGAGAATACAATGCACCACCCACTCTGCATAATTAGCCATTCATTCAGGTGTGACACTGACTGAGCCACAATGCAAGGACAAAAGATATATTTAGAGGAAGACTTATATTGACCATTTAAGATTTTGCTTACATCTATCTTGTAAATATGTTTTTCTATTTTATTAAAAAGGTTACAATTACAACAATAATTACAATTTCAACAATATTTCAAGTGTACTCTTTCTTTGTAAAAAAAAAAGATTATAGGCACATTTTATCATATGTATTCATTAGTTTGAATATTGCCAACATTGGAACAGCTAACATCTTAGTTGATGACTTTATTTTTGACAAAAATAGTATTTCTTTAGTACTTAAAAGTGAGAAGCCTCTCTGAGGCTGACTCTAAGAGCTCAAATGGAGCCTCTAATAATAAAAAAAAAACTTTCCAGGACCACAGAAAGATCCTAAAAAGGAACTCAGCAATTTTAGATCATACGATTTTCTTGAGGTGGGAGCTCTGGAAGTCAAAAGTGACTCAACATCCTCAGTTTAGAGATCAGAATCTACGAGCTGTTACCTTTCAGGGATAAGACCCAAAGTTTCCAATTCTCCAGCCAGAAAGTAAATTGCCCTCTGGGAGAGCAGTTTGGTTTCTGCCCAGAGCAGGAACTGCTGCATCTGCCTGAATAGGAGGTGCAAGCACAGCTCGCTCTGGTAATTGATGTAAGAGACTCTATTGTAAGTTGCTTTGGATAAAAGCGTCTTTTAAATGTGTACATGCAAATTAAGCATTTTATATGATATAATTATACTGACTTGAAGGTCAAAAGTTTAATTCTGTATTTCCTCTGACCATTTTCTTTGCCATGCCATGTGCTTGCTATGGCTTCAGTGCTTGCTTGACCCCATATTGCTGCTTGCATCTTTATTTTAAAATGGATTTCTTCAGTATTAACTCTTTCCCCGCCATTGGCGGAAACTTCCGGCTTTTTTACGGTAAGGGGCATATTACGCATCTCCTGATCAAAACGCAGGTGAAAAAGAAGCAGAAGCATTCATTCATCAACATTAAATATCACATTAATCAAAACTGACTAATGTTACCGAATGAAAAGTCGACCCAGGACAAGCTATAGGACTATGCAAGCTTTGAGGGTGTTGACTCAATCTACTCTATCCATCTATGTTTTGATCATCGTTCTGAATTAGATCCAGACGTAGTCTTTGAAAAAAAAAATGCGATTTTCTCAGCTTTTTGCTCGAATTGTTGCTTTTTTTTACTTAAAAGGGAATGCATGAAGCTAGAATAAAACCTTTTTTGTTTTTTAAAGCAGAGGGTGTGTTCTTTCTTTTGAAATTTTGCATGTTTGAGATATTCATACAACAAAATATTCTGTGGGTCATGAACATTTTGTGAAAATGATCAAAAATGCTGGCAGTGGCTGGCAACTTTTTTCAAAAATGCTGGCGGGTAAAGAGTTAAACAGTATTCATTACCATCCATTACATTCATTTACTATCCATTACATTCATTCATTACTATAATTTTGTTAATATATGATAAATATTCTAAGTATAAATTATTCCTTTTATTTGTTATTTACTGCAGCCCTGGCATCACAGACCATTGAAGTGGCAGCTCTAGGAAGACCTCTGTTTCCTGGTATGCTGTATGACTGCCGCAAGGATACCTTCATTCCAGGTGCTTTACAAACCTAAATAAATATATAAATAATTACAAGTTTATTTTCCCCTCTTCATCAAATATTGCATCACTAATTACAAATCCTTGTGTAACAACACTATAAAACCTGCATGTTTATTCAACAGTACATCACTTACTCGTACATAACTTAAAAAGTAATTTCTCATTTCAGGTGTCACTCTGTGGGATAAGAAATCATTGAGAGAAGATTTGGACAGTCATCCACAGCCAAGGACAGATTTGAAGTTCAGTAGCTCCGACTCTCTCTCTAGTAAGTCCAGTCTCCTGGATGTGAGTGCTTCCCTGAAGGCCAGCTTCATGGGAGGGCTGGTGGAGGTGGAAGGATCTGCCAAGTTCCTGCGTGACACCAAATCCTCAAACCAACAGTCCAGAGTTACAATGTATTACAGCGAACGCACAAGATTCGACCAGCTCACTATGTGCCATCTGGGTCAGATCACCTACCCTCAGGTCTTTGACCAGAAAACTGCAACTCATGTGGTCACAGGTGTACTATACGGAGCTCAGGCCTTCATGGTGTTTGATCGGACATTTACAGAAGACGAAGAAAAGCAGGAGATTGAGGGAAGACTGAATGTCATGGTCAAGAATATTCCCCTATTTTCCATTGAGGGACAAGGAGCTGTACAAATGACAGATACTCAAAAGAAAGTGGCTGAGAATATCGCCTGCACATTTCATGGTGACGTCCGCCTTGAGCAGAACCCCACCACTTTCATGGAGGCCCTAGAGGTGTACAAGAAGCTCCCCACTATACTGAAGGAGAATCCACAGAATGCAGTTCCAATAAAAGTCTGGCTCTATCCTCTTTCTCTACTGGATACAAAAGCTGCTCAGTTGGAGAGAGAAATCACCACACGTCTGGTTTCCAACACTGAAGATATAATAGAGGGGCTGGGAGAAGTACAGAGGACATGCAACGACCTGTCCAGAAAAACACTGGTAAATGTATTGGAAGACATCAAAGAGAGGCTCCGTTTATTTCAGAGCTCATTTAGCATTTACGAAACGGTGCTCCTGAAAGAAGTGGCCAAGGTGTTGCCTGCTATTCGAGGAGGAGAGATGGAGCAAAAGTCATTGGAAGACATCCTAAAGATCCACCACAGCTCCCCCTTTAATGCCGACATGCTTTACCAGTGGTTAGGTCATGCAAAGGCTGAACTTAACCTCTTGAGTTCTCACACCGAGATACTGAAGGGAATCCATACTGAAGACTCAAACCATCTCAACACCATCCTCTTTAATCCTGATATTGATGTTGTGGTGTGCTTGACCTTCACATCTCTGAAGTATGAAGACCCGTATCTCTCAACCCTGAAGATGTTTCTGGATTCTGATGAGTTCAAAGAGCTAGATGTGGGAATGAAACACAATTCTAGCACTTTAGCATCTGTCAGAAAGTGGTTCACTGATCCTGATGTCACCTCAAAGATGAGAAAGAACTTATCTCTTTTCAGAAGTTTTTCAGAGGCTAATAAAGATGAAAAGAGATATCGATTCATTATTTCTGCCATCTCCGATCCCTCCAGTCCTGGCTCCTCTATCTATCTGTATGAATCAGGGAGGCTGAAGGACACACAGTTCCAGCCCGTGTCGAAGCCTCCTCCACCAATAGTGATGAAGGTCCTGGAGCGCGGTGTGACCCTGAAACTGCAGAAGTCCCCAACTGGAGAAACTGTGAGGTACAGAGTGGAGTACCAGCAGGAGAAAGCAGATTCTGGCGCTGAGGAACAGTGGATTATCATAAACACCGCTGAGGAAGTCTTTAATCTGACTGGATTGGAGTTTGGAAAGCAGTACTCGATCCGCTACAGGATAGTGGGTAAAGTGGGAGTGAGTGAAGCCAGTGACACTATCGGCCCCATACAGTCTTCAGGTGAGAGTTATATGCAAAACATTTTTGCATTAATATTTTTTTTTCAAATATATAATTAGCTTCATTCACACAGTCAATGTTTGTATTGATAACAATATTTCCTAACAGGTGTGGCTATTAATAAACGTGTAACTTTGTAAAGTGTTTCCCATTTGACTGAAAGTTTTATTTCCTTTGCAACTTTAAGGACTATTTGTAACAACATGAACAGAGTATATTATGTATTTGATGTCTAATATAGGCTAGTGTACTTAATCATACCTTGAACAAGTAAAACTTACATTTCTCTGTATGAAATCCAATATGACATTTAAAACTGACATAAAATAAAAAAAAATAACAATAATAAACAAAACACAAAAATAATCAACTTAACACACAAAAACTGTTGACACTTAAACCCACTGTATGATGGCATTTCATACTAGAAGAGTATGAAATGACTAGAAGATAACTCCACATCAGCTACAAAAATTCACCAACTAACATTCAGAAATGTCCTGTTGCTTCTACATGTTTTCACTTCTTCTTGAGACTCTCTGACATCATTGTCTGACTCCGGTTTGAACATAAAAGGCTAAAAGTTTTTGAAATTTTCCGTGCATGTGTGAGCAAGGACACACTTGAGCTCCGCCCCCTGTGCCGGGAGCAGCAGCTCATTTGCATTTAAAGGGACAGACACAAAAAACAGTGTGTTTTTGCTCACCCTCAAAAAGGGTCAATTTTAACATGCTATATAAGAATATCTGTGGGGTATTTTGAGCTAAACCTTCACATACACACTTGGTTTCTGGGCAGAAACCAAACTGCTCTTCCAGAGGGCAATTTACTTTCTGGCTGAAGATTTGGAAACTTTGGGTCTTATCCCTGAAAGGTAACAGCTCATAGATTCTGATCTCTAAACTGAGGATGTTGAGTCACTTTTGACTTCCAGAGCTCCCACCACAAGAAAATCGTATGATCTAAAATTGCTGAGTTCCTTTTTAGGATCTTTCTGTGGTCCTGGAAACACATACACACTGTTACGAAGTGGAGGACGCAGTAAGATCCATTTGCAGCTTTATTAGAATATTTAACAGGCAGGGTAAATCAGGGGCAGACAGAACAACGGAGGTAATCACAAAGCAGAAGTCGATAACAGGCAAGGGTCGAGGCAGGCGGCAGGAATCACAGTCCCAAAGAACAATCCGGGTCGAGACAGGCAGCAGAACAATCAGAGGTCGATATAACAGTCCGAGTCGAGGTAGGCAGCAGAAGAATCAGTAGTCGATATAAACAATCCAAGGTCAGAGATCGTTCAGCAAACAAGGGGAAAACGCTCAGAAATTGTACGCCGGGGCAATGCAATACTTCGCAGTGAACTGAAGAGTGACAGAGGTTTATATGGGTGTATGTGAATGAGCTGCAGGTGGATGAGATGAGTGTGGATGAGCTGCAGTTGTATGTGCAATCAGTCCCAGGTAAGCGGCATGATGGGAAGTTGAGTTTGTGATGTGATCAGTCTGGTGTGGAGTGCCCTCTGGTGACTCTCAGAGGCACGCCAGCTGGTGATCGTTACACACACATACACACAACCCCTTTAAAGGAACACTCCACCGTTTTTTGAAATAGGGCTTATTCACATTCTTTCATACATTTAGATAGGTGGGTAAATGCATTTTTGTCTCAGTGCATGCATTGTTTTAGTTTGACAGGGTCGGCGCTAGCTTAGCTTAGCACAATGAATGGAATCCTTTGTTGCCAGCTAGCATGTCCTGAGTAAAAGTGATACAATTTTTTTTTAAAACCCACCTAATTACTTCTTGTGGCCTGCGTATTCACAACGAGTACAAATAGCGATGCAGATTAACACTAGGTGATTTCTTAGGCAGATATTGACTTGGGACTATATTATGGGGAAGCACAGGCGAAGCACGGCTACTTAGGCGAAGCACTGCTACTTGGGCGCAGAGATATCACGCAACACATGAAATCCCACGACTTCCGTCAACATACCGGTGTGAATAGTAGCTGCCTGGCTATTTTCCCAACAGTACATGAATGGCGATGAACATGGCTGATTTTGTGTGAGCCAGAACCATACCTATATACAAGAGTTTACAGAAAATGAGTGGAAATAGAACGACAGGAGGAGGTTGCGATCGCTCAACAGCCCGAGGACGTGAGGATGAGAGCCAACACGAACTGGTGGTGTGAATGTGGGGGAATATGCCGACTGAAATAGAGTGTCTGTGCTGTGGCGAGTGGGACAAGTTTCTGCCATCGATAACCAGGCTCAACGTGTCCCCGCAGTTGTGTCACAGCTAACTTTACCGCGGATTTCACGGCGCTGATTCATCCGGCAGTACTCGATTTTTTTTTTCCGGTGTGATAAAGTGAACTGGAAAAAACGGCCCACGCCGAATAGACCAAATGGACAGCTGTCCACAGAGTAAGTGATTATTTTAAACATGACACATGTATAGTAAACTGCTTGTAGCCTTCTCCTCTCTAGTAGTTATACTAAAACTCCTGAGTCAAAAGAACCAGGCTAACTCGGTGAGAGAAATATAGCTAACTTAGCCCTCAGTCATTTCGTTTTACAGGTAACGATAACAGCGATTTTTATATTAGTTTGGTTGTTCATGCTAAACAGGTTGAATTCAACATGAGGTTATACTAGAGGAGGCTAACGTTATTTGAACCGTAGTCTATATATAGCTTCTCAGCATCTATCTTATAACCGAATAAAGACACAGATTAACATAAGGAAGAGTAATAAAAGACAACTTACATGTGCACTTTGTTCTGCCTGTGCTTTGAAAATAGATGGGATGGGGACAGCCGTATGTTTCAGATGTAGTACCGTCTTTCTGGGCCCATATTCCATTTTTTCAAAGTAACTTAGTCCTCCGGTGCAAAATGCTCTTCGCAAACACGATACTGTTTGATTTTGTAGAGAGGCGTTGAAGTACAGATCTCCAGAGCAGCTAGCCATTTATTTCTCAGTTCCACATTCGATGAAATTCTGTGAAACATTACATTCGTGTATGTCCTTTGCTTGTTCTCACAACCTTTTGCTACGCAGATAATTACCATGTTTGCTGTAACTTCTCAAAAAAAACAATCCAAAAGCGAAGACACTCGGTGCAGGTCACGCGTGTTGTTCTTCTGTGTTTTGACTCGTTGCACACCGGTATGTTGACAGAAGTCGTGGGATTTCATGTGTTGCGTGATATCTCTGCGCCCAAGTAGCAGTGCTTCGCCTAAGTAGCCGTGCTTCGCCTGTGCTTCCCCATAATATAGTCCCAAATCAATATCTGCCTAAGAAATCACCTAGTGTTAATCTGCATCACTATTTGTACTCGTTGTGAATACGCAGGCCACAAGAAGTAATTACGTGGGTTTAAAAAAAAAATTTGTATCATTTTTACTCAGGACATGCTAGCTGGCAACAAAGGATTCCATTCATTGTGCTAAGCTAAGCTAGCGCCGACCCTGTCAAACTAAAACAATGCATGCACTGAGACAAAAATGCATTTACCCACCTATCTAAATGTATGAAAGAATGTGAATAAGCCCTATTTCAAAAAACGGTGGAGTGTTCCTTTAAGAATTTAAGTGAAATCAGCATTTAAATCCAAACATCAATGATGCATTTTTATGATTTAACTTATTAATAAAATGTGGCTTCCATGTATTCACAGAAATTCTAATAAGCAGTAGAATTATAATACAGGCTAATTCAATTATTGAGCATGAAACATTTATTGATCTATTGATGTCTCTTTGAAAAAGACTAATAAGGAGGTTGAGGTTTAATCCAAGTCTTATGAAGCGATATGATTACTTTGTATGATGAGCAAAGTGAAATTTAAGTCCTATTCTCTTTCAAATCAAATCTGTGCTTAGTTCATGTCTGCAGAAGCCAAATCAAATATGGTGACATGTCAATAATATCAAACCCTCAACAGTGGCTGTGTCAGGTTCTGGGCTCTGTAAACAGCAGAGACATCTCTAAATATCTTCTGTGTTGGAGGATTTCTGCATGTGTTAATGGATGCAGGATCACTTTCTCTTGACTTGATAATCACACTCTTCATGTCTGTTGATTTCCACAGCCACTGATCCCAAGACCAGGAGTGACTTCCTATATTGTAAGTCAGAAAACAAGCAGAGAAACTCACAGAGTGTGTTCATGTTCTTCCTGTAGACGCTGAAAGACAACATGACAGAAGAGTTTAGAGTTGATCATGTGAATGATGATTAAACTGTACTGAGACACTGCTGATATACTGAACATGAAGAGTTCAGCTACATTAAAAGATCAGATTCATAACTCCTGATTCTGGTATGTTTTCTCTCCATCAGATTCCCATCAGCTCACTCTGGATCTGAACACAGTGAATAAATACCTCCACCTGTCCGAGGGGAACAGAGTGATTACTAACACTTTCCCAGAGCTTCAGTCGTATCCTGATCATCCAGGCAGATTTGATGCGTGGGAGCAGGTGTTGTGCAGAGAGAGTATGAGTGAACAACACTCTTACTGGGAGATTGAGTGGAGTGGGATTGATGCTGTGTCTATATCAGTGTCATATATGAGCATCAGCAGGAAGGGACGAATAAATGAGTGTAAGTTTGGATCTAATGATCAGTCCTGGAGTTTGGACTGCTCTTCCTCCTGTTACTCATTCTGGCACAATGACATAGAGACTAAACTCCCTGTAAAGCCCATCAGCAGGAGAACAGGAGTGTATGTGGATCACAGTGCAGGAACTCTGTCCTTCTACAGTGTCAGCGGAGACACAATGAGCCTCATACACACAGTCCAGACCACATTCACTCAGCCGCTCTATCCAGGGTTTAGGGTTTATCCTGGATCATCAGTGAATCTGTGTTGATGAATGAGAATAGCCTGATGAGAGCTTCTACCCATAATGCTTTGAGCTGCATGATAAATCAGTGACAGTGAGATGATGTTCTAGAGTCTCTTATTGTCTCTTTATTACATTAATAACACAGCTGAACTTCTGTCAGTGAAATATCATGTCAGAATAACTGTGTGTAATAAATCCTCATATAGACATCAGTGTGTGTGACGGTGTGTATCTCTGCTTTTCTCAAGCTCTGTTTGTGTTGATGAAGATCAGCTTCATTTAGTTTCACAGTAGTTTCACATCAATCATTTATAAATCATGTAGAAGTAGGATTTGTTAAACATATTTTAATCCAGGTGTATTTAATGCACAGCAAATTTCTGGAGTTGAAAAAAAGTGCGAATGGAGTTTATTTTTTAACTCTGAATACAGTTTGTGTTATGGGATACTCCCTGTTTGTGTTGTATTTTGGAGTTTATTCAATTGTGTTCAGAAGCGTGTTTTAACACTACATCTGGAGTTAAATATTAAGAAGTGCGCCACACGATCGAGTCACGACCATGGTGCAGCACAAGGCCTAATGGATCCGCCGTGAGGTATGTAAAAACGTATTTATTAACAAAATAATATCGCGAGTAGGTGGGGGCACCCCCGTTTTTTCTGCGCTGAGCAAGCAGGTACGAGTCGAAAAAGATGGATAAAGCAAAAAAGCTGTCGGGACTAAAAATAGAAAAAGAAAGAGGGAAAAGGAGATGGCATGTCAATTGATGCGCCAGCAGCTAAATTAGTGGATGGTCAAAGGCATCAGGTGGGATTTAAAGTGTGACATCCACGCATGTAGGCTAGGAGATTCCCGGTGGGCCGACGTGCTTTTTGGGCCGATACATCTAATAGGCTATTTTTTTTGTCTTTGTCTTAACGGCCCATAAAACTCGTACATCGGCGGCCCATTCGTTTTGTTTTGTTATGTTTTGCTCAATTGGCGGCGCTGGGTTAGTGCCGTTGTAATGCATTGGTTAAAAAAAAAAAAAATTCAGCGTTAGTTTTTTGTTTTTTTGACATTTTTCATTAAACACGTAGATCAGCGGCCCATTGGTTCTTTTCTTCATTGACACTGGGCTGGCCCAATCACATCTTTAATGTGAAGTATAGAAATTAGTACAAAACTAATTATAAAAGTTTCCTTTATTTTTCAGTGCATTTGTTTTACAATATATGGCTATTACTATCATGGGATTAATATTATAACTATTATTATGTAGTAGTGTAATGTAGACAGACAGTGTTACTAAAAAAGGTTTGAATTTTTCTTTATTTAATTTGCACACTGAATATGGGTTGGAGCTTTTAATTTTGAACTCTTAAAGTGCACCAGATTGATGAATTCAACATTAAAAAGCACAAAATTTTCTTATGGGGGAGCATGCCCCGTTGCCCCCGAACCCCCCTAGAGGGACAGAGGTCTCAGCAGTGGATTCATTAGGGGTGTAACGATACATCGATATGGATCGATGCATCGATATAACGTCTAACGATACGATGCATCGATTCCACACTTAAGATATCGATATACACCTTTATTTTGACACTCTCCACATTCTCACGTAACATCCTTCCGCCAAAGCGTTTACTCACCAACCGCCTGCCGGTGTGTAACGTTAATCTCCTCATATGAAAAAGACGCCTCACAAGACTGACTAAACCCTAAACCAGTTGTTGTTTTTTCGCAAAAGTCGGTATTGTCCGCTGTCAAGGCATCGCGAGTTCATGTTTTACAGCAGAAACAGACAAGCACTCGCACCCTTGTTGGTGAACACAACACGATAAGTCCGTTTTAGCGACTCAGTGCGCAGTATTCAGGTCAAATGTCACTTTGAAAAGACGCGCTGGCTAAGAGGAGTTTCGTCAAAGCTGACTAAAAGTGATCGAGGATGGATAATTTCAATGAATGAACTCGTGATATCTTCTTCAGGGCGTAAAAGGAAAATAAAACCTGAAACATTTTCACGGAACCTTACTAAAGCAGCTTGTTTAGTGGTGAGGGAAAAGCTCTCTGTACTGCGTGTACGTTTTTTTGCCGTCAAATTGAAGTAGTGACTCAACTCAGGAAACCTTCTGTTGAGCTTCCATACGTTAATGCTGACGAGGTAGCAGCTAACGTTAATACACTTTATACAGCCATAGCTGTCATATAGCCTGTTTTACAGACGTCCTAACTGCAATGTCTAACGTTACCCTGGATAATAAGATATTTGAGCCGTGAAAGTGTAACGTTTGGCCTGCAACGGTTTGAATTGTAATAAGCGTTTTAGATTCGTGACCATTAAAAAGTGCGAAGAAGTTTGTTTCTCAGATTTTCTCAATGCAGGTGAGTTATATGTTTAGTATCCAGTTAATAAAGAGTACAGTAATAGTATTTTGTTTTGTGAATAACATGTTGTTGATGCTATGGTGTAGTCCAGCAAAAGTTTCTGATACCAGAGAACACAACATTGAAAGTCACAGATGACCAGGGCATAGAGGTGGATGAGGATTTCTTTCCAGAACTTGCAACGACCATGTGTGTTTTTTCATCCACACTGGTGATGGTAGGACATTTAAGACTGTTTGTTTTGTTTTATAGATATTTCACGAGTTCACACTTACATATAATTTGAAGGGGTAAAGTTTAATGCGTATTTGGCGTGCTGTCCGGAGGGAGGGCTCCGAGCTCGGAGTTCGGCCCGAACCCAGAGTACTCCCCCCGTATGTAAGTGTTTAGGACTAGAAGTGTGGAGAAGGGGTGGTGGAGGGATGCTGCAAAAAACTGTCAATGGAATGAGGTGAGACTGCTGAGTATATATACCTCTTACCATGATTGCTGAGTGCTCTCCACTTGTGTTAATTATCTGAACGTGCTCCTCCCGAACCTTGTTAATAAAACATAATTTACATATTACATATAATTTGAAGGGGTAAAGTTTAATGCGTATTTGGCGTGCTGTCCGGAGGGAGGGCTCCGAGCTCGGAGTTCGGCCCGAACCCAGAGTACTCCCCCCAAAGGCTAAAGCAGAGGACAGCCACCGGACTAAGACCCCCCCAAATGAGTGCCGAGGTTGGCGGGCTGGCATCTCAAGAAGGGGCCTGGATGCTTGACCGGGGACGCCCGTAATGGTGGCTCACCGCCTGGACTGACGGCCCCTGTGGTCTGCGAACGAGGAGCGGTTGTAGTTTACAGTGACCGATCGGGAGGATTGCGCTTTTCCGCTAAGCCCAAATGCTCGCTGGACAGAGAGAAAACAGAAAGGAGGAAAAAGAAAGGAGGAAAAGTGAGTGCTTGCACAAGAGATTTCCTCACACTGCTTCCGCAGTGAGACCAACTGCTCGCTGGATGAAGGAGAAAACGTAAGTGCTCTACCGGGAAGGTTCTCATTCCGTCCACAGGGAGACCATGCTCGCTGGACGGAAAGAGGAAACAGGAAAATGAGTGCTTGCCCAGGAGATTTTCTCACACTGCATCGCTGGATGAAAGAGAAAACGTAAGTGCTCTACTGGGAGAGTTCTCACTCCGTCCGCTGTGAGACTAGTGCTCGCTGGACGGAAAGGAAACAGGAAAATGAGTGCTTGCCCAGGAGATTTTCTCACACTGCATCGCTGGATGAAGAGAAAACGTAAGTGCTCTACTGGGAAAGTTCTCACTCCGTCCGCTGTGAGACCAATGCTCGCTGGACAGGAAAGAGGAGTTTTTTTTTTTTTTTTTTTTTTATTCGATGAGGGTTTGGTGAGCTTTTTTAATGTGGAACCGGTTGGTCCTGATGTAGCTTTGGAAAGCATCGGAGGACCATCTACCAAGGGCTTGAATCTGCTGTTGGGAGAGGCCTTTTTGGGCTGCTGAAGTTGCTGCCCCGATGCGGAATGAGTGACTTGAAAAACTCTTTGCTGGAATGCCTGACTGTTGGAGAACAGATTTGAGGTGTTTCTGAAACCAAAAACGTGTCACGGGTTTTTTGGATTCGTCTAGAAACAGGGGTTCCAGGGGAGATTTAGCCTGGGAACTTCTCCATTGCAGATAAGCCAGAATTGACTGGTATGGTTGGATTGGCGAAGCGAGGTTAAAAATGTAGATGAAATGACCTTTTTTGGTTTGGTCAGTTTTGCTTTGTTTAATCAGATATGAAATGGTTTCGCCGTCTAGTACTGATAAGTCTGAGATGGTGGGGTGGATTTTTGGGTCGAATTTAGAAGTAATGGCAAGTTCCGAGCATCTGAGAAAACCAAAAAAGGCTAGGATAAACATAGCATCGAGTGTGCGAGCGGAACCGAGGGGCTGGTAGCCTGTACGGAGGGCCTGAATACATTTGGTGAGAATGTCTAGCGTTATGGGTTGTCTAGCGTCGGGGCGGGTGGGCTGGGATCTTTGAATCCCTTTAATCAGGAGGGAGGTTTGTGAATTGTTTATCTCCGTGGAAGGAGCGCCGTACATCAATTTATGGAAAAACTGGATGCCGCTCAAATAACCTTTGATGGACCCGACTTGCAGGGCCGTTTGAAGGAATTTGGGGGCCCCAAGCAAAATGGACATGGAGGCCCCCCCCCCCCCCCCCAAAAAAACATAATATAATATGTAACCATATTATATGTAACCATATTGTAACCAAAATTCACGGTTCGGTTCAATACGATACTCATGTGTTACGGTTTGGTATGTTTTCGATACAGCAAAAAGAAAGAAATGCCAATTTCCTTGATTTATTTATTTTTCTTCTTTTTTTTATTAAAACTAGCATCATAAAATATGATTTATTTTTACTTTGAGCAATTCTGGAGCTATAATTGACTCTTCTTAGGAGCATATAAAACAAAACAGCTCCTTGGAAAAAATTTAATGTAATTGTATTTATGTATTGTAGTAGTTATAAACAAATGTTTATTTTAGTTAAGATTAACATTTGCATTGTATTCATAATGTCAAAATAAAACCGAAGTAATGTTACTTGAAGGCATTATAGCCTACTATTCCTGCCAAACTATGTGAATGTTTCTCACTAGATCTCGCAGCAATGTTATTACTTCAGTGGCGAATTCAAATGCTTTCTTTACTGGATCTCTTATTAGAGCTGTGTAGTAACAGTAACAGTGTCGCATGATCACGATCGGCTCGCGCTGCACTGGTCCAAACTGATAAACAACGGTCCGTCAACCACACAATAATAACGAGTAGCTCATTTTCGTTCCGCTTACATTACATTTGCCATTTGATGTTGGGCAATGTTGTGGTTGCGCCGGCGTCTCTACATTATGAGCGCGCTTGCCACGCGCAACGCGCCTACATTTGAAATAACTAAATTTTGGTCGGCAGGAAAAATGATCCAACGAACCGATCGGTTTGAAAACGCGTACCGAACACCGAACCGAAAGCCTCGTACCGAACGGTTCAATACGAATACGTATATCGTTACACCCCTACTTACCACTATCTTGTTTTTTCTTATCCTCCTCTTCCTTTCTCTTCATTATTTTCTGGCTTCCTGAAGCATAATTCCGCTTCATGATGACTGCCGAGGAGTTTTTGTATTTTGCCGGCAGCAGAGATCACGTGATTGGCTGGCTGCTGTCAGCGACTACTGAGGGGGGCCCCCTTGAGGGGGATCCCGATAACAGTGTCATTGCACTTTACTGCATTGACTATCAAAGGGGCGCTCACACAGTTTGTCATTGCATTTTATTCTTAACCAGTCGTTGTCTTGGGGCCCCAGGCCAGCTCGGGGCCCCAAGCAATTGCTTGGTTTGCCTGTCTTGTCGCGACGGGCCTGCCGACTTGTAGACCCTTAATGATGTTAAGGTAGGAGATAAAAGAGGTGATTGAAAGAAGAGAAAAATCAGGGAAAGGCAAGTTATAAGAGACATGGAATGTTTTGAAACATCTCCAAGCAGTAACGTAGGATTGAAGGGTCCTGGGAGATACTGCTTGGAGGATAGTGTCGAGTGATGCTTCCAGCAGAGTATTTAACGGGTGGGTTACGGGAATATTAGTTCTGAATAGCGAGGAACTGGAGTTGGGAATTGATCCGCCTCTGGAGCCAGCATCCTGAATCTCTGAAACAGAAAACGAGACAAAGAGTGCAATGCATTAAAACGCTACTAGCGGCCCATTCTTTCCCCCACAGGAAAGCTGCTACTACGAGAGGGTAAAGCTCAAATAGAGCTGAGGATTGAGATATGTCCTGGAGCTGTGGTGGCCATGGAGCTGTGGTGGCCACGGAGCCGCGAACCAACGACCTTGATAAAATCCCCCGAACCCTATTAAGGGGGCGGCGTCTGTGAACAATTGGATGTCGGTGGGGAATGAAACAAGGTTGTTGTAGAAAAAGGATAGGCCGTTCCACTGTTTTAGAAATGTTAACCATAGCCTGAGTTCGTCGCGACATGCTTGAGTTATGGAAATGCGGTCTTCTAGCGAGTGGACGGAGGACGCGAGTGAGAGGAGATGCGAGATGAAGGGGCGGCCCTGTGGGATAATACGCATTGCGAAGTTTAGATGTCCGAGCAGGGACAGGAATTCGCGTTTTGAAAAATTAGATTTTTCAAGGAAAGTAGAAGAGACGAGGATTATTCGGTCGATTTTTTCTTTGGGGAGGGATGCTTGGAATTTGTCTGAATCCAAATTAATTCCTAGGAACTCGATAGATGTTGCAGGGCCCATGGTTTTTTCCTGTGCGATAGGAATTCCTAGCTCAGAGAAAACGTTTTGTACCGTGAGGAGGTGCGCGGCTGGGATAGCATCGGGAGGCGAGATTATTAGAAAATTATCTAGTAGGTGAATGAGGTAAGGAATGGCGTAGTTGTTCGACAAGATCCAGCAAACGGCTTCTGATAGTATGTCAAATATTTTCGGGCTGCTTTTGCATCCGAATGTTAGACGTACTGCGAAATAATATTTTCCAAGCCAGCGCACTCCAAATAGGTGCCATGAACCTGGATGGATAGGCATTATTTTGAAAGCAGATGAGACGTCAAGTTTTGCGAGCCAAGCACCCCGACCTGCGATTTTGATCATGTCTATAGCCTGATCTATGTCGTGGTATTTGAGCGAAAATTCACCGAGGGGGATCAAGCTATTTATGCTTGGGAACGGGGAATTATGCGGGGCTGACAGGTCGATTATTAGACGTTTTTTGCCCGAGAATTTCCTTGTAGCCACTCCGATGGGGCTGATACGAAACAGTTTAAATGGAGGATTGTCGAACGGACCGATCATGAAGCCTGACTCAACTTCTTTTTTGATCAGTTTATCTACAACTTCAGGTTCTAAAAGGGCGGATTGGAGATTATTACATATGATGTTTTGGGAAAGCGGGCATTCTAAGCCGGGTTTAAAGCCGTTCTTTAAACCTGACAGCAGATAATCAGTAAATTCGGCATCCGGGTGATGAGCTAGTTCGAAGTGCATGCGCGAAATATTCATAGGAGTCTCCCAATAATTTTTTGATTTTTTATTCACAGACTTAAAGACTGGACATACAATGCGAGCATGGGCGCCGCCACAAAAGCTGCAGATGTGCATAAACCGGCAGCACAGTCTTTGACATTTACCCGCGTTGAAATGGTTACAAGGCTGCCTGCTTTCATCAAAAGCAGAGTCCTGTATTGCACTGGTGGTTGCAGCACGCGGTACATAGCTGGTGGATTTAGCGTTGCTTGTTCCCGGGTAGGGAAGAGAGGAAGGGTTAACCTGCGGGCACGACGCGGTCGTGTGCGCTACTGACCTGCAGACCGCGCAAGTGATGTTCTTGCAACCTAGAAACACCCTGCTGTGGAGATCCTGGTCGAGAGCGCCCCAGTATGTGCACTGGTTCCACTGTGCGACTCTCACGGCACTTTTGGCTGAAAAAAGTTTGTGGTAAGTGTAGAAATGGCCGCCCCCATAGGACAGCGCGAGTTCGGCTATGATTGCTTGGTAATCATTCAGTTCACGCCGCCTGTGGGGGAAAGCTGAACAGATTATTTCAGTGTAACGGGAAAAAGCAATTGAAAATTCGGAAAATGAAAGAACGCGAGATGAGTGAGTGTTTGTGTTTTTCAGGGTGACCGAGAAATCCCCGCAATCTATTTGGCGGTCAGGTTCGGCTGAGGGGAGTAGAGAGAGAAGAGAAGAAAGGTCTACGTCCGCACCTGAGAGGATTTGTGTGCGGATGCTTTGGGATACTGGTGGTGGTTCCATGGCGACTGCGTTGGATGGCACGGGCATCGGTGTTGCTGTGAACAAAGAATAAGGTGATTTTTGTTGTAACATAGAGCTGGGAAGGGTATAAGCCGGGTCTGCGAATGTCGGCGGCGGCCTCACGCTTGGATGACCTGCTGTGACTTGAAAAGGAAAGTTAGTTGCATGATATAAAGGAATTGAAGGATTATGTGCTGAAATATGGGCTTGAGCTGTAATCGGAGGCAGGCCCGTGCTTGTCTGAGCTACTGGAGCTGCAGGCCACTGAAAGTGGGCGGGGTTGTAACCTGTTGTATGAGACTGTTAAAATGGTTGCGCCTGCGCTGCTAGCGGCGATAGCCTCGCGCTAGTGTCTGCGACAGGAGCTGGAGGCCACTGAAAAGGAAAAGGGTTATAAACAGCAGGAGTAAAAAACTGAGTGGTTGTAGGGAGGCCGCTGGGCCCGGCTATATGCTGCGCTGTGGCAGCAGAAGCCATGGTGGAGGGCTGGGCCTCATCGAGAGGTATGGCCGCGAGGAGAAGCCGGGGGCTCAAGTGCGGCGACCGGCGTAGGAGGGATGACCGTGGGACCGGCGAAGTGCGGAGGTGCATCCTTGGTGACGTTTATGTCTTCGTCGGAAGAGGAGTTTGTATCGCTTGCAAATAAACACCAGTTTGCAGTAGCATTTCATTGGGAATGCTTGTCTTTAAAAGCAGTTGAGTCTGGTCCAGTCAAAATGTGTTCACTTGAGACACTTGAATTTTCAGAAGATTTAACTGCATATCTCCAAGCTGAATTACAAGCCACTGTCAATCAAGGTTATAATCGTTAACGAAAACGAACGAAAAAAACGAGGCATTACAAAAAAACGATAACTAACTACAACTGTAATGTGTGTTTGGCAAAACTAACTAAAATGAAATAAAATTATAGAGTAAATGTCCTTAGTTTTCGTCTTTGTCAAGGTCTTTCAGTTTTTAACGCTATTTAAAACACGCAGCATATTCATTCAGCTGCATTTCCTTTCCCCATGCGTCTCTCACATGCGCGCGCGCACACACACACACACACACACACACACAGCCCCTCCCCTCCGTGCACACCGCGTCTCCATGAGAACGAGTGTTCGTTCGACGTTGAAAGCAAGTTCGCGAAAGGTTGGTATCTCTATCTGGTGAACACCTTTACACAATCACACATTAAAAAGTGGTATAAAAATATTTTAAATTCTGAATATAATTTTGTCAGTGTGTTAATGTCGACCCGAGAAGCGATTGCGCCTTCTTTAGAAAGTTAACTAGTCGCAAGTTTGAGGTAAAATGCACTTTTTGGTTGTGGTTGTCGATGTCAAAACACTATATAAGCTGTGATTCAAATATTAAATAATGTTATGTCATTTTTTTACTTTTACACTGAATGTTTGCTGCTTCAATCCAGATGACTAGGCTATTGGCTGTATAGGGTAAATTTAGTATAGGGTGTGAAAATTGTACAGCTGTGGTATTTGTATAGGGTGTGAATTCTGTATAGAAGATGTGTAGATTTTTGGTATGGCGTGTGGATTTTGTAGCCTGGTAATACCAAATCTCTGCTACTTCGCTTTGCTTCGTAGACAGATGGTGCGTCCCAATTCGCATACTATCCGTCCTAAATAGTATTCGAAAATAGAATTAGTACATCCCAAATCGTAGTATGTTGAAATGAGTGTTCCAAAGATACCCGGATGGTCTACTATTTCCGGTCAGAATCCGAAGTGCAGATCGATGCACACTCTAACGGCTAATATTGCCCACAACCCATCGCGCGTTGGACGAGGATTCGGTTAGAACTACAAACACGAGTGAAAAGTGTTAAAAAACTACAGACATGGAGGACGCGCGAGTCTGGCGGTTATGTAGAGAGGTTTAGATAAAGGGGTTTGAGTGATTAATTATCAGTATCTAACCTGACGAAAATTTTTTTATTCAATGTTGTCTACATTATATTGCATCTGCAGATGCATTGTGAACTTTTGTAAAGATATTTTAGCCATTAACTTCTAAATGCATATTCATATTGCAAGCATATGAGGAGAGTCTCCGCATGAAAGACCCACGACTGGCAGATAAACGTGAAAATACATTTCTCTCCTAAACGGTAGGAAATTAAATTAGATTGAATGGAGGATTTTAACTGTGACAAGATTGACAGGGCAGTTTGCGGATACAGGATGCACGCGACAGATCTGTCCGTTATAAGTAGTATGTCCCAAGCTTGCCTACTCTTTTGCTACACACTCAAAAGTATGTACTTTCTCTTCACAAAAAGAGTACATACTTTTAGGGCGTAGTATAAGTAGGCGAATTGGGACGCAGCAAAAGTCTGGCATGGCATAACTGAAAAGCGTTTTCTTTCTCGCGGGGAGGCGCTTGTCTGAAGTTTAAAATCATTGGTTCCCGTAAGCCAATCACATAACGTTTGGTTATGGCGCGTGTTATATGCGCATGCTCAGCTGCATCTAACTTCCACTGTAAACACATGTATGATGCGAAAACAAAACCATCGAGCGAAATACCGGAGTGAACATGGCTGTGAATGACTTTTGCAGATTATGTGAAGTAAATCTATGCATCCACGGTACAATCAGTGTCTACGTCACGGCTCTCAGCCCGCCCTCTGTTCGTTGATTGGCCGGCTGTTTTCAGGCCGGAGGAAAACGCATAGCTATTACGCTGTCTCAGACTGAGTACAGAAGCGAAATGAAATTGAGCAGAAGTAAGAAGTCTGACGTAGTCAGGCTATGGATTTGTAAGAGGTTAAAGAATTTCAATAGGGTGTGAATTTTTTTCTAAAATTGTATGATATTTTTGTTGAGTTATTATTACACAATACTTTTTCCGACCTTTTTGAATCTTGCCCCTGACAAATAACCCAAATTACAAAAAAAGACTAAAACTAACACTAAAACTAATAAAAACTAAACTAAAACTAAGCATTTTCCAAAAATAAAAACTAAACTAAACTAGCAAACCCACTTTAAAAACTAATTAAAACTAAACTGAATTTGAAAACAAAAAGTCAAAACGAAATAAAAATAAAAACTAATGAAAAATGCAAAACTATAATAACCCTGCTGTCAATCTGACAAAGTGGGTAAAATGTTGTGGTGTTGTGTATCGTGTTGGACTCTTTGTTTGCACAGGTACTGATGAAAACATGCCACTTTTCAGCAAAATAACCGCACTCATTTTATACAATGGTAAATTATTTTTTGTTTTGATTGAGCATAAAACGTGTTTCCATGATCACTTCCATGCTTTTCAAGTGAGCGAAACCCTACCAAGGAAGATAGTGGTTATAGAAAAGGAGAGATTAAGGCATTTCAAGTCTTTTGATGCCCAAATGTCATACGGGTGTGATTCGCAATTTTATATTGTATCAGACGGTTGTATTTTCTGATTTCTTATTTAGATGAGTTCACTGTGAAGTTGTTCATTGTTACTTCATCTGATGTATACGTGTCTACCTCAGGTTACACAATCCTACTGTAACAACATGTTTTTTTTTTTATATAATCCTGCAGTCTTGATTTTATATAATGAAGTGATGTGTTGTTGACATTGTTTTATACAATTTAATTTTTTTTTTAGTTGGCACTCTGTTAGCTGCATAAATGTAAATGTTTTGCTGTTAGATTTTACAGTATTTTATGACAGATATTATTTTAAAGTGTGTCCATACATGGAATTTTTAAACCAAATGTATGAATTTGATCAAATAAAAGCACTGAGTTGAGAGTATGGCGTTCAGTATATCATTTTCACATAAAACATTATATTATGTTAAATAAATGTTAACTCTAAGAAGTGTTAAATTCAATATTTTTAAGTGTTGATTTTTAACACTGTTAAGGAGTTCATATTATGAATAACTTAATTTTAGAGTTACAATTACTCTCCGTATGATTTGTATTTTAACTCCAGAAAGAGTTCTATTTTAAATCTGAAAAAGTGTTACAAATTCAACTCCAAGAGCGGAGTTATTGTAACTCTAGTCTTATTGTAACTCTGCGGTGGAGTCTATTTGATGGTCACGCATGTACACTCAAACTGAGTTGATTTTAACTCGCATGGAGTTTATTCCAAAGACCAGAATTTGCTGTGTGGGTTCAAGCACTGAAGCAGCTGTAACATTATTATATTTGCAGTGTTTTATCAATTATTATTTTCCTGCTCTAAACATCCCTGGGCGTCAGAGACTGTAAGGCATAAAGATCTTAAGCTTGGAAATATAAAAAAAAAAACGTCTCTGATCCATTTACTCGAAACTCATCAAAAATCCCCTCAAACATCAAAACACTGTGAAGATATTAAATGATAATTTTTATGTGTTGATCTATATCTGCTGTACGTCACATGATCAATCCCAACGAATCCTGATATTCATCTTCCATGGGTCAAATAATATATAATCTTCAAATATCACCGGCAGCAGCCAATGAAATCACAGCAGCCAATAAGGTCAATTCATAATGTCTGACTGTTATGAAAATTGACATATTTGTGTTAAAATGAGGCTGTGTATCAAATCTTGTGAGATTCAGCCACATGGTGGCGCTATAATAAGCAACATTACCTTTTTGCTAATAACTCTGTTTCCTAGTGAAGCTTCGAAACACAACAAGCACTGAAAATTGATCAAAGAACAGATATTATACAGACATCTGATATTTAATCTTATTAGATGTTTAGTTCACTGCATCTGATGGATTATACTTTCATTATTACATGGCTTGGCTGAATTCCAATGTAGAATGCGGTCTGTTATTTCTTGATAACAGACCGATAACAGACCGCATGCAAAACAGCGCGTTGCTATGGACGCGGAACGGACTATTTTCTTTGGCGGAAGCAATACAATCGTTTTTAAAACAATAAACTCCTTTTTAAATCAATAATTTGTGTCAAATTAATTATTTATTTTGTAGGTAGCCATGTAATAAGCGGGATAATGTATAGAGAGGCGGTCATTATAGCGAATAACAAGCCCTTCAGGCTGTCAAGACCCCGACGCGCTCGTTCAGCCTGTCGGGCTTGTTATTCGCTATAACGACCGCCTCTCTATACATTATCCCTTACATAAAACACTTGAAATGTGTTTGTAAAAGCTGTTTTAGTGCATGTTTGGCCTGAGTTCTTGCATTCCCACTGTTCTGACCAGCAGGAGTCGCCAGCGTGAGGCGATTCAAACGATTCGAAACACTGAATCATTTGTCCAGTTGATTCAGAGCTTTGTAAAGCTCAGCTTCTCCCACCACTAGTCCACTCCGAACTTCACAAAAGTACACAACAGGACATTCTGAGGACTGATGTTTGTTGAGCTTCAGTTTTAAAACACCAGCCGTTATATCAATGGGAATGACAGATGACGGCTGTAATATTAATGTTTTCAGCTCTAGGATAAGAAATCAATCGATCTCCTTTCTTACTCATATCTTCAATTAATGTATTACGTTCATTTGTATGTTTACTGCACTTTAAGACGATGTTTCCTCACATAAACCTCTGTTTAAACTATTCTAAGTCTTAATAACACACCTGTTGGAAATCTAACTTCTCTCCTGCATATTGGAAAGCACTGCTTTAAGTTCATGAGTGTTAATTAATTCCTAATTAGAAGTATTAATTCCTTCAGTAAAACCACAGAAGGGTCTTCCAGCAAGATGGCGAGCTAGCCGCACATGTTTTGCTGAGCTGTGGCAGAACTATTTCTATTTATACTTGTTATTGCCGCCTTCTCATAAACCAGTATCAGAAACTCAGGTGACCAATTAAACACGTTACTATTGCGTTCAGTTGTTTCTTTGATACGCTCTAGATCGAGCGAGTAAACTTTGATGGGAACGTGGCGCATTCAGCAAACAGAGCCCAACATGTACCCATGGAAATGGATCACAATTACGGCCGAGAGAACCCAAAGGAAAGACGACGGGATGCTTCTCACATTACTCCAACCAAAACTCTTCAAGAAAAGGTGAAGCCAGACGACTGCGAAATCTCCAGCTTTGCTGCAGACGATTAACTCCTTAACGGAGAGATTAGATTCTCAAGATAGAAAGCTGGAGGACATCGCAGACAAAATTAGACAAAACCACCATGGTCCTTGGATGAAATCTGTATGAGAAAAGCTAAGGGGGATATATTAGATCAAGAGCTAAGAGGATGGGAAAAGGGGAGAAAAACTCAGATTATTTCTGTAAGTTAGAAAAAAAGCGGCAAGAAAGAAACTCTGTTAAAACTTTAATTATTAATGGGGCAGAGTGTTCTAATCCACAAGTAATAGCTAACAAGACAATGGCCAACTTTTATCAGGACTTATATTCTTCGTCCTCTTCAATATTAGACCCTCATTCCCTCATATAGATGTAGATGCAGAGTTAACAGTCGAAGAGCTGGCATTGGATAAATCACCTGGCCCAGACGCTGTTACATCTAATTTTTGGGACTTATTAAGGGAATTTATTTTTGCAGCTTTTCAGGAAATTACTAAAATCTTGGTTTTGCCTAATTCAGTGAGACAAGGCCTAATCCCGCTTATTCCCAAACCAGGAAGAGACTCTACATTTACATTTACATTTATTCATTTAGCTGACGCTTTTTATCCAAAGCGACTTACAATTGCTATATAGGTCAGAGGTCGCACGCCTCTGGAGCAACTAGGGGTTAAGTGTCTTGCTCAGGGACACATTGGTGTCTCACAGTGGATTCGAACCCGGGTCTTTCACACCAAAGGCATGTGTCTTATCCATTGCGCCACACCACCCCGGTTGTTGGACAATTTATGACCTATAACTTTACTAAACTATGACTATAAATTACTAACCCACATATATAATAATCGCTTGAAACTTGGTTTATCCAAAATGATTGGGGAGAGAGACACAAACTGGATTGATTAGAGGCCGATATACATGACAGTATTCGATTGGTTTTGGACTGGAGTATAATCAAGAAACAGAGGATGATGGGGTCATTTCATCTTTAGACTTCTATAAAGCCTTTGATATGTTAGAACATTCATCTATTTACAGTATAAATGTTTGAAAATGTATGGGTTTGGTGAAAATCTGTGTAATGTTATTCAGTTAATGTGAAATCATTACCATACATGAATGCCCTCTTAAAACTGCATATAATATGAGTCGAATGTCAGATATTTAGGCATAAACATTTCTAAGGATGAGGTCTTGATCATCAACGAGATTTGTCTCTCTTTGGAAGGATTTATTTAACTAAAAGAGGTGTATCTGTCCTGCGTCTTGTCTATCTTTCTCTAATAGAGCTGTTAAGGCCGTTCAGGGGTCCGATCTTCGTACGTTGCTTAAAACATCCGAGATCAAATGAGACATCCAAGATGATATCATCGTGCTACTCATGATCTGGCTAATTAGGTTCTTCGAACACACTTGCCGGATATGATTAGTATCGCTGGATTGAGTTATCTGAGATAATTGCGCATTCATGCGAAGTTTAAAAGGGGATCTGTATCGATAGTGGAAACATTGATCAGCAACGCTGCTATTGGCTGCTCAGCGTGGCCAAAGAGCGCGCTCAGTTTTTCTCCTCAGTAGAACAAGAACTAATAGTCGAAGTTTATTCTGAATTTTAATGTTTAATCAAAACGCCAGGGAACACCTCAAAGTCTGCAAGGAGAGAGGGCTGGCACAAAGTAGCAGACAATTTAAACCCGTTAGAAGTGGCCATCCCATACACAAAAGAAATATATTTGAAATATATTTTCAGAGTATGTTTTGGAATATATGCAAATATTTGAAATTGGCCCAATAAATATATTTCACACTTAACATCATATATTTTTGTTATATTTCAGAATATATTTCAATGTATTTGGAATATATGCCACATATATTTTTGACCCTTTTGGGACCCATACAGGAAAAAATACATTGAAATATATTCTGAAATATAACAAAAATATATGATGTTAAGTGTGAAATATATTTATTGGGCCAATTTCAAATATTTGCATATATTCCAAAATATACTCTGAAAATATATTTCTTTTGTGTATGAGATGTTAGATGTTTTTATCACTAATTAGCCTATATTTTTGTATTTTAATAATTGCATAATTACTTTGTTCATTGTAATGTCAGTCACCACACTAGAACATGGGAACAAATAAAAGTGAAGTACAAAAATATTCTACATAATGGTAATTTTTTTGTTATATTATAGTCTCTTTTATAAAAGGCACTCTTAAATAAATGGTTGTCTGTTTATAAAAGCAACCAAGAAAAAGGCTGAGAAAAAAAGAAAGAAAAGATCTTAGTAGCCTACACTGTAAATCATGTTTGCTGCATTAAATTAAGGCCGTATAGTCATTTCAACTGTTAAATCTTGAGTAATGATGAATTGCTTTGACTTGTGAAAGTGAAAACTGATAAACTTATGTTAATGTAAAATATTTTGCCATGAGTTATTGATCACATTTTTCCAGAGTGTGGTTCATTGTAATGACATTGTGTTTTCCTCTTTTGTGCACTTTTACATAATACACCAACACTTGCATCTGTTCCCAAGAAAGTGGAGCTGAAATATGTGCAGTAAGTGGACATTTTCTAACTTTCCAAAGGAAAGAAAGAATAAGACTTTGTAATGTCCATTTGTTTCCATTGCACTGGACAGTGAATAAACCCTCTCAGATAACTGTCATATGGAGGAACTAGCCTACCTGCAAGTGCATAAATAACTTTACTTCATTTATACTTGTATGCTTTATGGCTGCAGTATAAGTTGCAGGATTCCACATCTACAGAAAGGTCTACAGAAGAGTCTGCACAGACAGAGGACACATAGGCCTACAGGTGGACAGTGTATAGCCAACGTCTCCTTTTATTTGTTGCATGAGGCATGTGTCTAATATCTCTTGTTGCAGGCACTTGACCACTGGCTTTTCTTTACAAAGAACAATTGAAATAAAACTCAAGGAACTATTTGTCTTTTATTAAACATTTAATGAAAAGTTTTTTTTTTTTTTGGCAATGTTGTGTAATATGGCACATGCAACAATGTCACAGGCCCTGTCAGGTGTGCAACCCTCAGACTTTTCAGACACTGACATCTTCCCTTTAGTTAGCCAAAGTTCATTTGATTGTGTGCCCTTGTCCTGGCTAGAGCTGCATTGGTTTGGGTCAGGGAATGGGGTCACCTGTCTGCAGACAGGAACATGTCATAATCACCTATGAAAAAATGCAGTTCTGTTAGGATCAGCATAAGTGTATGTAATACAGTGAGCTTGATATTTAAGTGTGGAACTTTTCTTACCACTTTCAATTAATATGCATAAATGTGAATCTCTGAAAATGCTTAAGTCATGCACAGATCCTGGCCATTTTGCTTTCACATTTGTAATATGGAAGATTTTAGTCAACTGCCTTTTTTTTATTTGATATAATATTACTAATCTGTAATATTAAGACATTGCTTTACAACATTGGGTCTTAAAGGCAGGGTAGGTAGGAATTTTATAAAATACTTTTTTCCAAATTTGTTTAAACTTTCTATATATATCAATACATAATTAAAATGTAAGTACTCTGAAAAAAAGAGTATAAAAATCGCGTGACTCTAGACCGTTTAATCTGTGTTAAACACAGCTCATTATTTCCATTCGGGACGAAACAAAGGATTGGCTTAGGCAACTGTCACTCTCTCTCGCAACCATAGCAACCACCCTTTTGCCACGGGATCTGCCCACTTGCGCGCGCACGTTTGATTTGAGGAATTCAAAAGGCACAGAACCTAGGAGCAAAACAATGGCAGAGAAAGAGCAATCAAAATTCACATTACCAGCAAACAAGGCTAAAAAAGGAAGACAAAAGGACATTTTACAAACCTACGTTTTGCATGTGCTTCTGCACGCACTTTTCCAGTCACAACACCGCAATCAGAGGAGGACGCGCTGAAAACTGTAATGCTGTTCTCTTCCTTCATAACTCGTACTGAGAAGGTTTGAGTTGCAGAGGAATTTGTGACTGTTTCACATGTTCAACCACATCAAAGTTTCGTAATTAGTAAGTCCGTGCTTTTTCTCTTTTTTTTCTTATGTGCTGAAGGGCTGCTGTGCCTTGGTGAAACGGTGTTTGTAGCCTACGTGAAGAGCTCTTTTCCAAAACGCCATAAACCTAAAAAGCTGCCTCAAAGAACCAGCAAAAGTAATGATTATGAATATGTAAAATATTGCAATAAGACATTTTAATTGTTTATTAATTTCTGTGTCGGCTGCAAAGCTGAAATTGACGATAGGCTATTGACTCGCGATCTTCGCAGTAGGCTAGTGAACGCACCGGAGAAATGCACATTTATTACATAGTTTTATTTTATTTTTGGATGGTTTTGTTTAGAACCAGATTTCTGTAAATATATTTCAAATTTTTTGGCCTGTGAGGCGAGGTGATGATATAATCTCCAGTTCAAGCACCTTATGTTGTGATTGATATATTTACTTTTATGTAATAAATCCAGGAAATTGGTTAATGAAAAAAATATTAAAATTAAGATACAATTAAAACAAAACGAAATTCGTTTTAAAGAAAGGCTTTGTGCTTTCTGTTTTGAGGTCTCTGTGAAAGTTTGAAAGTCTTTTAGTGCGCTTTCAGAGCGCTCGCGTCCATAATGGAGAACTGTCACGTAATATTGTTTTTCCTCATAAATGCAAGACTTTTTTAAAAAGACAAACCATACATTTTTGAAAAAATAAAAAAGATGGATTTATAGCGTTTTGGGGAAAAAAATGGATGGATTTATAGCGTTTTGAAAATATATATATATTTTTTTACTTTGAATTGATCATCAACAATATTGTTGTTTGATTTAATAATCACTGTTGCAAGAGATACCTAGTTCCGTTTTTCTTTTCTTTTTTAGTGAGTGGAAAAAGTAGGGGCTACCTCAGATTCTGTTTAGTTAGCTCGGATCCTTTATTGTTTTTTATTTTTCTAAAGCCTACAATAATAGGTCAAATGCAGCAAGTCAAAAGACCAACTGGACCTTCTTTGCCAGTTTGCACACATTTCTTTGAAGGATGGCAAAAATATCGCCTGAATATCGATATCGAGATATTGGGAAAAAATATCGAGATATTCATTTTTGTCAATATCTCCCACCCCTACATGCAGAACACCATATATGTTATGAATCTTACACGAAATTCATCTTCATCACAATGTAACTGATGGTAATGGAAAAACGTGTATCAATGCAACCTGTTTTTAGCTTTGCCTTATAGATATAACTACCTCGTTAGCGAATCAAAAAATATATATTTTAAACTTTACCAATATCAATATGCTAGCTTGATAGTGAGTACTAAAATACATCTTATTTGTTTATATTCATAATGATAAAGTTAGATTTTTTTATTACATGTGATTCGGACATGATGTCACTACATGCACTGTGCTCCTTCCTCTCCGCTCGTCTCAGGTAAATAATGCGTCTTCCAGCTCAGCGGTCGGAGTCGCACGTTCATGTGTTTTGGGGGCGTGGCTTTGGAAGGAGCCCAGAAGGGAGGGGGTGGAGTGAATGGAAATAATGAGCTGTCTTTAAAACAGTCGTGAGAGGTCTACAGACACTCGATTTTTATACTTTCTTTTTCAGAGTACTTACATTTTAATTATGTATTGATATATAAATAAAGTTTAAACAAATTTGGAAAAGAAGTTTTTTAGACAATTCCTACCTACCCTACCTTTAAGTGGCTTGGAAATGCAAAAAAAAAAAAAAAAAAGCCTAAGGCTTTTTTTTAAACCTAAAAGCGCCAGGTAAACTCTGAATGACACGACAGACAGCACTTTCCATCAAGTTCTCCGCATCTCCAATAGTGTAAAGGAAAGAGCCACTTGCAAATAATCTTAGGGCAATGCAAACAGTTTGTGCTGTAGTTAAAGCCAGACTCCGACAAGTCGAAAATAAATGTGCGTTTCCAACAAATTAATAATGTAAACGACAATCTCACGAGTCACGAAAAAAAAAAAAAAAAAAAAAAAAAAATCAGAAAGTGCACGATCGCGCTGCGCTGGACTTCCCGTATCAGCTCCGCTTATGAAGCCGGGATCTAATCCTGTTAACATGAAATAAGCTCCCGAGCAGGTTTAAGATTGCGCACCTGTTGCTATGACAGCAAGTCCAGGATGAGCGTCGAAGAACCAAACAATCCAAGATCATGCCAAATCCCCAACAATCAAATCCAGCTAACTGAGTTAGCGACGTACGAAGAACGGGCCCCAGCACTCTGTTTCGTGTATTCGCCTGTTTAGAATCTAATGTGAGAATTAAACCTTTGTTATTATTTGTATCTCCGTGTTCTGCCTCCTTCTTCATCTACCTGTGATGTGACAGTCATGACATTTGTTATGTTGGAGTATTTAAAATTGTAACCACCAGCTACATCTAACATAGGCTATTGCCTCCTGAACCTTTACAATTTCTCAATGTAAACAATATATAACACATAACAGCCAATAAATAAATAAATTCACAGTAATTTAAATGTCATTTTGACCTTTATTCATATGAAAAAGAGGGAAGAGGATAATGTGTTAAAACACTAAACAAGAGGCTAAGATTTAGAAAGTAAATGTAGCGTTTATAAATTGTGGGAACCCTGATTTTTTTGCTGTTGATTATTTTTTCATTATATTTATTTAGGGGGCACTGTCTACCTCGTCTGTTTAGAGGAAACACCACTGGTTCATTCATACTACAGTTCACACAGGGGAAAGAATCTGCAAGCCATAGTTATGAGACACCTTTTCATACACACTTTTGAACACAGTGAATCAGCGAATGTGAAAGTAAAACCTGAGTATGTGGAGTTGACAGTGTGAACAACAAGATATTTCCAACTGTATGTTAACTTTTAATTGTTGTGAAATTGTGTAATTACTCACAGGGCTTTTCTGCAGCATCTCACAGCTGGAACGAGTCTCTCGTAGCCTGCTGGTGATGAAGTGAACCTCTTTGGGTTGAGCTCGTCCAGCACCTTCTCTGACGTCAGCAGTGTGTGGGCCAGCACTGTGCACATCGAAGAGGAGAGTTCCCTTCCTGGATGATCATCTGGACCGAGGTATCTCTGGATTTCCTCATATAGTGAATTATCTTTGAGCTCAAGTAAGCAGTAAAATAGGTTGACTGACGCTTCATCTGAGATGTCCTCCTGTAGTTGTTGTTTAATGTATTCAGTTGTTTGTCTGATGCTCTCTGTGGTGTCTTCAGTGTCTGTGGTGTCTTCAGTGTCTGTGGTGTCTTCAGTGTCTGTGAGCAGGCCTTTGAGCAGTTCCTGACTGGATTCCAGTGAAATGCCCATCAGAAACCGCAGGAAGAGGTCCAGATGTCCTCTCTTACTCTCCATGGCTTTATCAACAGCCTTCTGCAGTAGCTCATGTAATGTGACATCTCGTTTGGGCTGAAGAAAGAAAGAAAAACTGAAGCTCCTGCATGTTCTTGTTCAGGTAACAGAGGAACACATGCACTGCAGCAAGAAACTCTTGAACACTCAGATGCACAAAGCAGAAGATCTTTGACTCACGAAGTCCGTCTTTCTTCTTAAAGATCTCAGCGATCATTCCTGTGAACTCTGTCTTTTTACTCACATCAATACCACATGATTTCAGGTCTTTCTCATAGAACACAACCTTTTCCTTCTTCAGCTGTTCAAACGCTAGCTTGGCCAACTTTAGTATCAATTCTCTATTTGATTGTAAGAGTGTTTTAAAATCTCTCACTTCTTCTTCATCATACTTCTGGCTCTTCATGTTCATCTGTATCAGCAGGAAGTGAATGTACATTTCAGTGAGTGTTGTGCTGATGTTCTCTGTATTATCCTGAAGGACTGTGGCCGTGATCCAGCAGAACACGGGAATGTGGCACATGATGTAGAGACTACGAGACGTCTTAATGTGTGAGATGATTCTGGAGGCCGCAGTCTCATCTGTGAATCTCTTTCTGAAGTATTCCTCCTTCTGCTGGTCAGTGAATCCTCTCACCTCTGTGATCAAACCCACATGTTTAGGAGGGATCTGATTGGCTGCTACTGGTCGTGAGGTCACCCAGATATTAACATAACCACCACCAACACCACCCCCTAACCCTAAACCTAACTACAAATTAACCCCCTGAGGTCGGCGGTATCGCCGGCGATACCAGCTCGCTTTTTTTTATCAGTGTAAAGGAAACTCATAAATACTCTGTTGGCTTTGATTTTCCATAGGAGTTTCGTACATCAATCGATTCTGTTAAATGTGTATTATTTTTGTGTATACTCACAATAAAAACAAAGTGTTGTGCTTTTCGCCAAATAAAGAAAAATAAACATGAAACGAGTTCTGCCTTCTCTCTGTCAGTGTAGTCCATTCTGAAACGCGTCCGAAAATGAACCATAACTCAGCGAATACTCAGTCAAACAGGCATACAGACACACAGGCATGAAGCTTGAATTCTCTTCTTTTAAATGAGGTAATTTATATAAAAAACAAATATTCTCATCTTGTGAAATCTGTATTAAAAGAGAGCGATTCCAGTCGAGCTCATTACAGCTGATTGAAAAGTAATGTGACTCCGCCCACAGAGAGCGCGTGCTATTCAGACGCAAATTACTGAGGCAATCCACGGCGCAAACTGTGAACGCCCCCATATCAGCTCGAGAAAACACAAGTTTATTCAGATCATTACTTGTTTACACCGTCTCGCGGCGCTGTGAGGAATAATAATAATGGAAAATACCTCAGAAGTGCGGGTATATCGAGGAGCAAGGACTGCTGATACTGTAGTAAGTTTTTTTTCCTTCTCACGTGAATCGGGTTTCTGTTTATGAATGAATGAACGGCAGAGATGCGCTGTTTACCACAGCTCGCAAAAAGACAGTTTAAATTTAAATCGCGTTTGTGAATGAATGATGATGTTTGAGCAAACTGTATTGCTATACTGAGATGAGTAAAAATCGACTGAAATATGTTGAAATAAAATGTAGGCTAATATGTATGGATATTATACAATTTGCAAGCACAATTTGTGAAAAAAAAAAATGTATATAAAAAATATATATGTGTGTGTGTGTGTGTATGCATATATATATATATTTGTATAAGCAATGTATTAAACTGCAAATTAACATTTATATTTCTTATAATAAAAATGAAAGACCTATGTTACAGACATATGAAAGACAACATTTCGTTGATTAGTTTTGGATAGATTATACATTTTTACTGTCAAATATCTGCCACCTCAAATAAGCTTTTGTTTGCCCATTTTTGCTCATATGTTAAATATAGTATGTTTTGTCAAAAATAAAGTAATCAAATAATCAATCAAATCCTTAACATTGAAATATGTATGATAAAATGTATACTTTAGTTTTTACAAAGAAAGATTTACACTTGAATTGTTGTTGTAATTGTAAACTTTTTAATAAAAAAAAATATATTTACAAGGTAGATGTAAACAAACAATTAAAAGGTAAATATAAGCCTTTTCTTTAAATAATTTGTATTGTGTTTTATTAGTGACAAATTTGGGGAGAGGATAAATATTCCAAAACTGAAAATACAGTATGAGAATTAACTGCACAATACTAGACATGTTTTCCTTGGATATTATAGGCCAATTTGCAAGCACAATATGTGGAAAAATAAAAAAGAATTGAGATGCTTCCAACTGTTGCTCTTGCATTCTTGTGGCTCAGTCACACACCTGAATGAATGGCTCATTATGAATGCGGTCCCCATTGTCTCCTCAGGTGCAAACCACTAAATATGCATGATCGTTGACGCCCACTCGAATATTGCCTTTCCAAACATAAAGTGCTTTGCAAAATTCAAATCAATGTATTGTGTTATGTGAATGATTAGGCAGGGTGATTTTCACATCATTTTGAAGAAAAAACACTAGGCGATGACATCTATTAGACAAAAGTCTTATTGGCACATATTTAGTATGTGTTTTGTGGTCTTATTTCAGAAACTTTCGTTTTTATTTTTTTCAATAACCACGCATAAACATTATTCTCTCAAAAATGCAGACATGTACATTCTTGTTGCTCACATATTATGGTAGCCCTGTTTGTGTTAAATAGTGTGTAATTTTTTTTTGCCATTAATATGTTTATAAGCAACTGAAAAAAGCACAAATGTCAGGGCATGTCAGAACATCTCAAGGACCCCAAAAACACCTCAGACCCCAGAGGGTTAAAACCAAAAAATTGCCAAATAGGCGAAGTGACGTTTTTCTTGTTAACCAACTCCATTTTTGCTTGCAGAATTATTGATAATGATTCAAATTTCCGGTGCATCATTTCCCGAGATAAAAAGTAATGTGAATTAATTAGATAATTAAATAGGCTAAGTGAAATACGTAGAAAAGTACATAAATAAGTTGATAAATTATTAAATACATTAGGAAATAAGACAATTATTGCCCCGCCCGCCCCCACGCGATAATATCGTGTATCGGCGATCTCATAGGCTGACGATATGGCGATCTGAAAATGAAGCATATCGCCCAACACTATGATACAATTAACCCTGCGTTAGTGTGTGCCCTGCTCACCCTATTTGTTATTGGAGATTTTACAAATGATTACTAAAACATGTCATAAACATAAGGTTACAGTTTAATTACACGATGATAGTTCTTGTCACTGTAAAAATAACTCCTGATCAAGGGGAGAGGAGTGATATTCAGAGAAACAACTCAGAGATTGGTAACTTAACTTAAATAACTTTAGTAGGCACAAGTCTTCACTTTGGAAGTTTGGGTTGGATCAACAAGCCATTACCAATAAACTGGTAATGCTACACAGTGTTGTACTTGACGCTGCTGATCTATACTTGTGATGAGATGTGGATCCATGACCCATTTTCTTCAAAATGATGTGAAAACCATCCTGCCTTATCATTCACATACAGCAATACATTGATTTAAATTTTGCAAGACACTTTTTGTTTGGAAAGGCCATATGCGGAGTGGGCGTCAACGTTCCAACACCATAATGCATATTTAGTGATTCACACCAGGGAGACAATGGCCCTGCATAATGGGGCTGCATACTTAATGAGCCTTTCATTCAAGTGTGTCACTGAGTTAATTCTCATACTGTATTTTCAGTTTTGGAATATGTATCCTCTCCCCAAATTTGTCACTAATAAAACACAATAAAAATGATTTAAAGAAAAGGCTTATATTTACCTTTTAATAGTTTGTTTACATCTACCTTGTAAATATATTTTTTTATAAAAGGGTTACAATTACAACAACAATTCAAATGTAATCTTTCTTTGTAAAAACTAGGGATCGACCGATATGGATTTTTTAGTGCCGATGCCGATACCGATTTTTTTTCATCAGCCTTAGCCGATGACCGATACGGGCTGCCGATTTTCTTGAGCCGATTTTTGGAGCCGATACTGC
Organism: Rutilus rutilus; assembly: GCF_951802725.1. Lineage (NCBI taxonomy): Eukaryota > Metazoa > Chordata > Actinopteri > Cypriniformes > Leuciscidae > Rutilus > Rutilus rutilus. Next base: position 50,040,830 of record NC_140212.1, on the reverse strand, counting down.
TTTTGCTCCCTCAATTTACATCATAAAAATGACACAATGATCATGATGATAACAAATGTTGCAAGTCTCAATTTAAAAGAGGATCATTTATTGAACTTAAAAATATATATATTTAACAAATAGTAAAAACAGGTGAGGTAGAACAAGTAAAAAAAAAGTTCAGTGCTGAAAATACTGAAAATAATTATTTAAGCATAATTAAAAATGAGCAAAAGGTACATTTGTTACTGTATTATTTATTAATCTTTGTTAATCGTAGTTAATAAAAATACAGCTGTTCATTCAGCTGTTCATTTGTTCATGTTATTCACAGTGCATTAGGCTAACTAATGTTAACAAATACAACTTTTGATTTCAATAAGGCTACTATAAATGGTTAAATTAACATTATCAAAGATTAACAAATGCTGTAGAAGTGCAGTTTATTAATAGTTAATGTTAACTAATGAAGTTAACTAGAGTTTAATAAACTGAACTTTATTATAAAGTGTTACTGATTTGTTATACACCGATTCAGACGTCTGGTGAGTTCAGTGTTGGATAGATCAGTTGTTATAATGTATTGCCATACATTAAATAGAATCGGTTTAAATGAGTCATTAGTGCGTGAATCAGAGGTTTCATTAGCGGACGTGTACGTGTTTGTGTGATTATCCCGGCAGTTTAGGACATCGCACAAGATTTGTGTCAACACAGAAAACATTTCATCACTGGATAGGTTTTTGGGTTTATTGAAAGTGTGGTTTGTGTCAGCTGAATGTGCGGAACGTACGCTTTTCAGAGAAGATATAAGGAAACGTTTTTTTTAGCACAAATCACATCCAGCGGTAATTCAGGAAAGAAATGTCCCAATCCTCCACATGAAACTTCGCTCTTCCGACCTTTTACCATCATGTCAATTCTCAATTGATTTTGATTAATATGCGCAAGGGAGGGAGAGCAAGACAGTTTGAAGACGGTGTGAGTGTGCGCGCGCGGCCAGAGGAGGAGCGCGCGCTCTCTCTCTGCTCGTTCTTTCAGCAACATGCGACCTGTCACAAGCGCAGTTGTCAGTCATCTACATCACTCAGTGATCAAAAAAGGCTTTGGCGGGATAAAAATTCGCTTTGGCGACCGCAAAAAACGCAATATGTGGCGGCCGGTGTTTATTCTGTGGCGCACTTCCACGAATTAGTCTATGTGTGTGAAACTGAACTGACTGGAGACACACACACCACACGCGTCCAAACCTCTGCCAGGTGGTCGCTGAATAAAACTCCCACAAATACCACGGAACAACGTCGGCATTACTTAATCCTATGACCAGTGTTCGTAACAGCTACCGTATGCTATCATCATCATCAACATTATTTCATTCTAAATAAAGGAGTGTTTACTTGCAAATTGTTTCCTCGTTTCTGTCGTAACAGAACGATCTGACCCAACATGGAAACAGCGAGTAGTACAGCACCATCGATGGAGGATTACATCAATAACAGCATGGCGCGTATGGATCTTCAAGAGGAAAACATCAACGATACTGGTCGCGCTGTTCAGGCTTTAGTGGCGCAGGTGTCCGAGCTCACCCAGCAGATCCAACAGATGCAAGCTCCCACTGCGCCGCCCACACCAGCCGTTCCCTCCACACCATCGGAAGGCCCATCCCAGTCAGAGCCCCGCCTACCAGTTCCAGAACCCTACTGAGGTGAACCTAATTTTTGCAGGGCTTTTCTAACCCGGTGTTCCATGCATTTCTCCCTCCAGCCCAAAACCTTCAATAATGAACGTTCCAAGGTCGCCTTTGTCCTCACTCTCCTGACTGGGAGAGCGGCATTATGGGGGACGGCGGTGTGGGAAAATCAAGACCCGTGTTGTTCCTCGTTCCGGGAGCTCTCCGCCGAAATGAAGAGAGTGTTCGACCGTGCTGTCGCCGGGAGAGAAGCCGCAAGGATGCTGGCCGATTTACGTCAAGGAGAAAGATCTGTATCAGAGTTTTCGATCGAGTTTCGAACCTTAGCGGCGGAGAGCCAGTGGAACGAGGAGGCGCAGTGGGACATGTTCCTGCATGGGCTGGCTGACCGCGTCCAAAGGGAAATCTACGCCTTGGACTTACCTCAGTCACTCAATGACCTCATCGCTCTGGCGCTACGAGTCGACGCACGGCTATCAAGAGTCGGAAGTCGCGCACCGAGCAGTCGCCCTCTGGCAGGAGCCGAGGGTCCACGTTTTGGAGGCGGGGACGCGGTCAGCCCCGTCTACAATCACGAGCCCATGCAGGTGGGTCGAGCTCGGCTTTCCCGGGAGGAGAGGGAAAGGCGGAGGTCCCAGGGCCTTTGTCTGTACTGTGGAGGAGCCGGGCACTACGCTTACAACTGCCCGGTAAAAGGGCCAAGCCCGATAGTAAGTATGAGGCTACTATCGGGTGGGATCTCCGCCGAGAAGACCTCATCAACATCTACCCTCCTTCCGGTAAGACTGAGATGGTCAGCACGCATTCACGATTGTCGAGCACTCTTGGACTCCGGGGCTGAGGGTAATTTTATGGACCACTCATTTGCACGTCAGTTTCAGATTCCCCTCAAACCCCTCACACATCAGATCGCTGTACATGCACTCAACGGACAAGAACTTCCTACCATCACTTTTGCTACTGAAGACATCACCCTCATCACATCAGGCAACCACACTGAGACCATCTCATTCTACATCCTGGACACTCCCCTTGCACCCATAGTACTTGGTCACCCCTGGCTCACCCGTCACAACCCCAAAGTGGACTGGCAGCTCAAGTCTGTGTCAGCGTGGAGCAGTCGATGTCATGAGTCTTGTCTAGTGTCTGCTTGTCCGTCTGTTTCTGTCCCTGTGTTCCAGGAGGAGGCAATGGATCTGTCTAACGTGCCCGCGGAGTACCTGGACCTGAAGGAGGTGTTCAGTAAGTCTCGGGCTGCTTCTCTTCCTCCACATCGTCCCTATGACTGTGCTATAGACTTATTACCAGGTACGGCTCCGCCTAAAGGCAAGTTATATTCACTCTCGACACCTGAGAGGGAGGCTATGGAGAAATATATTTCTGATTCTCTAGCAACGGGGTTCATCCGTCCTTCCTCTTCACCAGCGGGGGCGGGGTTCTTTTTTGTGGGGAAGAAGGACGGATCCCTGCGACCTTGTATTGACTACCGGGGGTTGAACAACATCACGGTAAAGAATACCTATCCTTTGCCGTTGATGTCTTCAGCCTTCGAGAGGTTGCAGGGAGCGTCCATCTTCACAAAATTGGATTTACGTAATGCTTATCATTTGGTCCGCATCAGGGAGGGGGATGAGTGGAAGACCGCTTTTAACACCCCCAGAGGGCACTTTGAATATTTGGTTATGCCTTTTGGCCTTTCCAACAGCCCAGCGGTCTTCCAGGCACTCGTCAATGACGTGCTGCGAGATATGATAGATCAGTTCATATATGTCTACCTGGACGACATACTGATTTTTTCTTCTTCTCTCCAGGAACACGTGCAGCACGTCCGACGAGTGCTTCAGAGGTTGCTAGAGAATGGGCTTTTTGTCAAGGCGGAGAAATGCGATTTTCATGCACAGTCTGTTCCATTCCTAGGGTACATCGTGTCGGTTGAGGGAATGCGCATGGATCCTGAGAAGATCAAGGCTGTGGTGGAATGGCCAAGTCCAGAGTCTCGTAAGGCCCTACTGAGGTTTCTGGGGTTCGCCAATTTCTACCGGCGTTTTATTCGCAATTTCAGCCAACTAGCCGCACCTCTGACCGCCTTGACCTCCCCCAGAACGACGTTCAGGTGGTCAGACGCAGCCGAGGCTGCGTTTGCCAAACTGAAGGGTTGCTTCGTTTCAGCCCCTATTCTGACAACCCCTGATCCATCACGTCAGTTCGTGGTGGAGGTCGATGCGTCAGAGGTGGGGGTAGGAGCAGTGTTATCCCAGCGCTCTCTTTCAGACGACAAGATGCATCCTTGCGCGTTTTTGTCTCATCGTCTATCTCCTGCCGAACGCAATTATGACATTGGGAACAGAGAGTTGTTGGCAGTCAAGTTAGCATTGGAAGAGTGGCGGCACTGGTTAGAAGGGTCGGGGGTACCTTTTATCGTTTGGACTGATCACAAGAACTTAGAATACATTCGGACTGCTAAAAGATTGAACTCCAGGCAGGCTCGGTGGGCACTTTTTTTCGGTCGTTTTGATTTTACTCTCTCGTACCGCCCGGGTTCTAAAAACATCAAACCCGATTCTTTATCGCGCATTTTTGATCGTTCCGAACGCCCGTCTACTCCCGAGTGCATTTTACCGGAGACTCTATTCATCTCCACACTCGTATGGGAGGTCGAATCGAAGGTCAAGAAGGCCTTAGAAGGGGTAACGCCTCCGGTCGGTTGTCCACCGAATCGTTTATTTGTGCCTGAGGGTCTGAGGTCCAGCGTCATTCAGTGGGGGCATTCTTCCAATGTGGCTTGTCATCCAGGAGTCAGTCGCACTAGATTTTTAGTCAAGCAACGATTCTGGTGGCCTCTCATGGCTCGTGACATTCACAATTTTGTTTTGGCTTGCTCAGTTTGTGCCACTGGTAAGACTTCCAATCGACCTCCAGATGGGTTACTCCAACCGCTGCCGGTCCCTTCGAGACCCTGGTCCCATATCGCTCTAGATTTTGTTACCGCCCTCCCACCCTCTCAGGGTCACACGGTAGTTTTGACCGTGGTGGACCGGTTCTCGAAGGCGGCCCATTTCATTCCCTTGCCCAAATTACCCTCAGCCAAGGAGACAGCGGTGATTGTCGTTGACCACGTCTTTCGGTTACATGGCCTCCCGATAGACGTGGTTTCTGACAGGGGACCCCAGTTTGTGTCCAAATTTTGGCGAGAATTTTGTAAGCTTCTGGGGGCGACTGTCAGTTTGTCCTCTGGGTTCCATCCCCAGAGCAATGGCCAAACTGAGAGAGCCAACCAGGATTTGGAAAGAACGTTACGATGTTTAGTTTCCAAGAATCCTTCCTCGTGGAGTCAACAACTTTCTATGGTGGAGTACGCCCACAACACGTTGCCAGTGTCATCTACGGGCCTATCTCCGTTTGAGTGTAGCGTAGGGTACCAGCCACCAATTTTTCCTAGTCTGGAATCCGAAGTCGCGGTCCCCTCCGCTCACGCCTTCGTCCAGAGGTGTCACCGCACGTGGACTAGAGCCCGTGAGACTCTACTCCAGGTGGGGTTGCGCACCAAGGCCAAAGCCGATCGCCACCGGTCTAGGCCTCCCGTATACGTCGCTGGTCAAAAAGTGTGGCTTTCTACCAAGAACATTCCTCTCCGTTCCGTGTCTAATAAACTTGCTCCCAAATTCATTGGCCCGTTTACTGTCACCAAGATCATTAGTCCGGTGGCAGTCCGCCTCAACCTACCTCCAGCGTACAGGAGGATTCACCCCGTCTTTCATGTATCCAAAATTAAACCCGTATTTCATTCTCGTATTAATCCGCCAGTCCCAGTTCCTCCCCCGCCGCGACTCGTAGATGGGGAACCCACTTATTCGGTCAATCGTGTGCTGGACTCAAGGCGGAGGGGACGCGGATTTCAGTACTTGGTGGACTGGGAAGGTTACGGTCCAGAGGAGAGAAGTTGGGTACCTGCCAGAGACATTCTGGATCACTCCCTTATCGATGATTACAACCGGCAGGTAAGGGGGCCTGGGAACACCAGGAGGTGTTCCTAGGGAGGGGGGTACTGTCACGGTTCATAGATCCAATGTCTCTCTCTCGTCTCGTGCTTTGTTTGTTTACATGTGTGTGAGCGCGTGAGTGGGTGTGTCCGGCTTGTTATCACTGATCAGCGATCCAGCTGCAATCACTCATCATCAGCTGCAGCCCATCTCATCACAATATATAAACTCACCACTTTCTCATCTCCCCTGTCAGATCGTTGTATGAAGTGCTTGTGTTGTGTCTGATCCCGTTCCCGTTCCTGTTCATCGTCTCCGTCCTGAGTTCCTGTGTTCCGGTCACCGTCTTGTGGATTCGTTTGATGTCAGGATTTTGTCGCCACTTCAGAGCACCCTGCACTTCTGTCTTCACCGTGTCTGGCCATCGAAGTCCCTGCGCCACAGCCTGCATCATCTTGGACTTTCACTATCATCATCATCAACATTATTTCATTCTAAATAAAGGAGTGTTTACTTGCAAATTGTTTCCTCGTTTCTGTCGTAACAAAAACTTGCCCCATTGAAGTCAACAGGGTGCAAATTTTAAAAATAGAATAACTCGGTGTAGGCAACACCGATTTTTGACGTTGTTCTCTGTATTGACAGCACTCCAAATGTACAAAAAAATGAGCTCAATGTTAAAATTGACCGGAGTTCTCCTTTAATCAGTGGCTAAAACCTGCGAGTGGCATAGCTTTGCTGCTGACCACATCGATCAAATCGATTTCACCTCAGCAGCTTTTAAGAAGCACAGGACCTTCTTCACCAGTTGACTTTTCTTTATTATTATGAAGTAACTGTTTAATTTATTTTCATGTCTGACATCAGTGACATCAGTTTTTGCAGCTCTGCCAAGCTTTGTTGAAAGCACCAAAAGTGTCTTTTCTTTGAATGCTAGTAGAGAACCCAGGTTTACATAGCTGCGTCAGTGCAATCTAGAGAAATGTGTTTTAAATTATATTTAGGGTCCTTAGATTTTTTTGGAGACAAACACAACTGTATATTATTCTGTATGCATCTGCATTTGTAGTGCATGTATGTACTTTCTTACATATAGAAATTGATGATATTGATATATGGCTGTTGATGAAAAAAAATTAATTTATGTTTGCAAATAGAATATGTGTAGTTTTTGTTTTGTTTTTATAAGCCAGTTAAGATGAGGTAAAATAATAAAAAATGATAAAATAAATCAATTTTATTTATAAAAAATGGTGCTAATTCTAAAATGGGATAGAAATTGAAATAAAATGTGGATTGTGTAGACTTGTGTAGACAAATAAGAAAAACAAGGAATGAATTAATAAGAAAACCAAAGGCATGTAAAATGTATGTATGTTGTTTAAATAAATTGGCATATATAAATTAAACATATTGGTGACATATATGGTCATAACATACAATATTATATAAATAATAATCATATACATTGTATTAGTATATGTCAATATAATAATTTAATATGGAACATGTATTATGTTATAAACTTATATCAACATATATCTAGAGATATGTATATATGTGATATATGCAATATATCGTGTTATATTTACCATATATGATGACGTCACTTGTGATATAGGGACATGTGTCATATATTACATTTTCGTATTGGCTCAGACGCCAATGTGCATTGGCCTGTTCTGTAGGTACTCGAAGATGATAGGGCTTCCTGAAGTGATCGTAACGTGACCGACTGAAAGGGAACTGAAGGTGAGAAGAGATCGCCTCATCAAACGCATCCAAAAACTGTGCCACTTCTAACACCACTAACATGGGCCTACTGTAGCCCATCATTACTGTTAAAATCACCCTAAACAGTTAATTATAGTGATACTAAGGATCAAAGGAATATTTGATAAGAATATGTTTTTGAAAATTTAAGAAATATGTTTTATGAAAATGTTTTATACATGGCTGCTGGAAACTCTGATGCTCTACCCCAGGGGTGCCCAATCCTGCTCCTGGCGATCGACTGTCCTGCACAGTTCATCTCCAACCATAATCAAACACACCTGAAGCAACCAATTAAGGTCTTCAGAGCATGTCAGGATCACTTGAAAATTAAAGGCAGGTGTGTTTGATTAGGGTTGGAGATGAACTGTGCTGGACAGTCCAAATATCCAATATATCCAAATATCCAGATATCCAAAATATCTTGCTTATCCCCTTTTGTGTGTTTCACACTGCAGCAGTCACTGGAGGAAAGGGTAAATGTTCTTAACGAAAAATGAGGTTGCGGCAGTTTGTGTAATGTGGTGTTGGTCCCAGGCATGGACGTGGGCGGAGCGAGCATGTGATGTTGCTGCCTGTTGTTTTCACTGCTGTCGGCATTAAAGCAAGTTTAAACTAACCTCTTGTGGCAGCGAGTCATTGTGCCTCATCTACACCCTGGCACTCGCTGTCGCTGGTCCTATATGGTGGAATGAGCTGCCATTATCCACCCGATCTGCTGAGACCATCAATGCATTTAAGAAACAGCTGAAGACACGCCAAGTCAAGTCATCCTCATTTATATAGCGCTTTTAACAATGTAGATTGTTTCAAAGCAGCTTTACAGAGATAAACACACTTCTTTTACAAACACTTAACTAATTCACATCCATAACCTGTATTATATTCATGATGATGTTTCTTATAAGTCACTTTGGATAAAAGTGTCTGCTAAATAAGTACATCTGTCTCTTACTGTACCTGTAATTTCTCAAACTATCTCATGCCATCTACTGCATACATGATCAGCTATGCGTGTCTTGACGTGTTCTCTCCCCAGAGTTTCTCTCACGCCTTTTGAAAAACTGGTTTGCCTTGTTTTCCCAGAGATGAGTTTCAGAGCTTTTTCTTGAGATGCCAGTTCAGAGGTGGTATAAGAAGCCTACAAATGTCCTAGTTTTTCACGGTAAGTAAATCGCACTTCATATGCTTCAATATTGACCTATTTAGATGTAACCCCCACACGGTATTCTTGTAATAATATAGTTCTTCAAACACTCTTGTTTATTTACATTTAATAAAGTCTTGGGCCAGGTTTCCCAAAGCGTTCTTATCTCTAAGTAGTTCTTAACCTATTCCTTAACCTCTCTCTTAACCTTATGGCACGATTCCCGAAACGTTCGTTCGCTAAGTATATCTTCTGTAAGTCACACTTTCGTAAGGTTGGTCTGGACCACTCTTAGCTTTACCTTATCACTGTTGCAGGTCTATATGAATATAATTCTGAAGTTTTAATACACCCAGACAGTATTAAATTAGGCTAATTCAAGTGTTTTCATGCAAAGAATAAAATTGTCATTACACTGATTGTTGTTAGATTTTTAGATGTTGATTTTTAATTATATTATTATACAATATTATTAATTTTTTTGTCAAATGGGTTTTTTATTCAAACAACAAATGACATTGAAATAATTACAGGTTCCAGGATTAGTTTTCTTATATGCAAAATAAAAAAAAAAAATAATAATAAAAAATAAAAATAAAAACAAATAAAACTATAACCAACACCCCATCCCCCGCCTGTTAATATATAATCCCGTGACATTAATACACAGCACTTAAGACAGCCTACAACACATTGCATTAAGGAGTAACATTCCTATTGAGGTAGCAGATGAAAGGGTCCCAAATCTTGTGGAATTGTCCGATGTTGCCTTTCCAAAGGTATCTAGTTCGTTCCAGGTGTAGAGTAGACGTCAGTTCCTCAAGCCATAATTTAGCATCAGGAGGATAAACCTTTTTCCAAAACAGTAGTAACTGTTTCTTGGCTGTTATCAGACAATATGTGAGAAATTTCTGTTGAGCACTGTTCAACGAATATATATGGTTAGAATGTCCTAATATAATGAGCACCGGGTCTGGTTCCAAGTTTACATTAAGTACATCTGAAAGCATTTTAAAAACCTCACACCAGAATCCCTGTATTTTATGGCAGAAAATAAAACTGAGCTAAGACATTGGGAGGCGAGACATTGGGAAAAATCCTATGTAATTTCTTTTTTGAGAAATGTAATCTATGTAAGACCTTAAATTGAATGAGGCATAATCTTGTATTGACCGATTGTTTATCAATATCCTCTTAACCATTCTGCCAAATCTCTTCAGAGATTCCAATCCCCATCTCTCGCTCCCATTCCTCTCTAATCAGGCTTGTAGAGGGAGAAGTAGCTGCTTGTAACTTTCCATAAATTAAAGATAACTGATTTTTATTACCTCTAAACTGAGTGAGACAATCATCACTTATTGAGGGCGGGACCTCATCCAGGGCGACATTATGTGTACGTAAGTAATTCCTTACCTGTAAAAATCTTAAAAAATTATTTTTTGGAAGGTTGTATTTCTGTTGTAGTTGCGTAAAGGAAGCTAACGCCCCATCCAAATAAAGGTCCTTGACTGTGCATATACCCAGTTCCTTCCATTGATTAAAGGTTGAATCCAACCTCGAAGGAGGAAATGATGGGTTATTTGCGATCGGGATTAAGAGGGAGAGTGATTTTATATTAAGGTAATCTCTTATCTGTCTCAGTAGTACTTATACGGGACCTTGTGTCAAAATGATTAATGACTTTGACCTTTGACCTTTTGACAGGTTGAACTTCCGGTGACCTTATGATTGATGGGTTGAACTTCCTGGTATGAGGTCATGGGATTAACCTTTGCCCTTCCTACCTATCGATCATGGTTTTTGACAGTTAGTTTTTGCCCTATGACCTAGCTAGGACTAAATCATAATTTTGACGGTTAGTTTTTGACCTTATTAACCATTTTAGCCCTAAATCATAGTTTTGCCGGTTGTTTGAACTTTGTCCCAGTTATGTGTGTGCGTGTGTGGTTATATGGCTTGTGCCTGCGCCCCCCTCCCATTACATTCCTGAGCAGTATATAAATGGGGTCAGTTATTTCATATATGTGACATTCAGTTATTTCACATTTATATATAAAACATTCTATAATTTATATAATCTAAAACAATTAAAGGTCGAAAAAACATTTAGTTATTTCACATTCATATAAATTATATAATAATTATCATATAATTTATATAATATAAATTATATAATAATTATCATGCCAAAGTTCTTTTTAAAAGTGTATAATATAAATTATATAATCTAAAGCAATTTAACTAAGGTTGAAAACATTCTGCTCTTTTTTAAAATTATATAATGAAATACTTATAAAATCTACATAATGTTGCATATCACACTAGCAATAGTTTGAAAAAACATTCTGTTCTTTAAAAGCTTACTAAAACCAATTGGTTTTAGCTGAATAAAATCGTCTTACCTTATTATTTTAGAGAGAACCTACCAGGGATGTCCACAAAAATGCAATGTATGAATGGATTCAAAATTGTTTTACACAACTGAATTCACATAGTCATTCCTGAATGACCTCACACTGTCTCAAAACATAAGGAGCGCGCGCGTGTCTGTGTGTCTATGCGCGCGTCCTCTTCCTGCGAGCTCTGACCCCCCTCCTTACAGTGTAACTGTCAAGTGAATCTCACACTAACAAAAGTTGAAAACATGCCTTTAAAAGTATAATATAAATATCTTATTGATCCAATTGTTTTAGTTTTAGATGAATAAAAAATGACTGAGTTAAAATTAACTCATCAATGTCCATACCATTCATGTCCACAAAAATAATTAAACTAAAGTTGAAAAACATACCTTTAAAAGTGTATAATATAAAATAAAATATCTTGCTAAAGTTGAAAAACATACCGTTCCTTAAAAGTATAATATAAATATCTTATTGATCCAACTATTTTAGTTTTAGATGAATAAAAAATGACTGAGTTAAAATTAACACATCAATGTCCATATTGATGCCCACAAAAATAATTAAACTATAGTTGATAAACATACCTTTAAAACTGTATAAATGTAATGGTTATAAAATAATTTTACTAAGGTTGAAAAAATATTCAGTTCTTTTAAAAGAATATAACATAAAAAGCTTACTAAAACCAATTGTTTTAGTTTTAGATAAAAGTAAATAAAATCATCTTACCTTATTTTAGAGAGAGAGTTGAAGAAGTGGCTCCTAACACATCATTGTCCATTGATGTCCACAAAAAATGCAATGTATGGATGGATTCAAAATTGTTTTACACAACTGAATTCATATAGTCATTCCTGAATGTCTCTCAAAGCACCGTCTCAAAACATAGGGAGGCGCGGTGTGTGTGTGTGTGCGTGTGTGTGTGCGTGTGTGTGTGTGTGTGTGTGTGTGTGTGTGTGTGTGTGTGTGTGTCTGTGCGCGCCCCTTCACGTGAGCCTTGACCCCTCTCCTTCGCATACCAAAGCACAGTGAAAGTGAGGAAGGGGTTTCCTAATATCACACTCACAAAAGTTGAAAAACATACTGTTCCTTAAAAGTGTATAAATAAAATGGTTATATAAATATACTGAAACCAATTATTTTAGATGAATAAATAAAATTCATCTTACATGTTTAGAGTTACAACTCTTAAGAGAGTTAACATAAATCACAGAGGTTCTCTCTCACACCAGCGTCTCTGACTCAGAGGGGTGTATTCAGTGATGGGATGAGACATTTTGAATGGTGTGTTAAACTTATAATCCTAAAAGTTTAAATGACATCTTTTAAAAATAAAAGTTTATAAAACTTTTAATAAAAACTTTAATAAATTATTAAAAGTCTTAATAAAAACAAATATTCTACAACGATGGTCTGTGGAAAAATTTGACTTGAACTTAAAGTATTTTTATTTATTTATAATGGGTATGCAAAATAATTAGAAATTTTTTAAAGCGTCACAAGTCATCTCACGCCTGTGAAATATTCAATCATTTCTTAAGTTGTATCTGTGAGAAAATGACAACCACATATAGGCCTATCTTCAGAGAGAGCAACCATGAAAACATTTAGAAACTGGGAATCTTCCAGAAATAAGGTCCTTCCGATCAGCGCTGAGAAATAAGTTACTTGACAATAATGATAGCTTCAGGATATCGGATGACAGATGAGCCTCTGTGCATCGTGTCAGAGCGTATGTCATGTTAGTCTGCTAACGCCTTTCCATACTAAATTTATTTCAAATCATAATCGTAAAAGTTTAAATATTGTTTAAATTAAATCTTTAAAGTTTGAATACATACTCATCTTCTATTTATCTTTTAGAAGACTTGTGTATGATATAAATTATTTTGTTTAACGGTGACCTAAAGTATAATTGTTATTAAACAATGTCTGTTCAAAACTTTAGGTGGTCGTCTTAAATCTCATTTATATGAAAAAGATTCAATCAGCATTTTTTTTGTCCATCTGGGGGTTTCAATTTTTATGGTGGGGGTTTTCCATAGCTATCCCGTACACCTAAAAACGACCATCACAGAAAACTACATTTAAAAAAAATGAAATAAATAAATAATTGAATAAAATGTAAACAAAGTTTTAGCTAAATAAAAACACCTTGCATTTCCAGAGAGGCGAAGTAGTTCTTTATGCACTGATAAAAATAATCCAAAAAAGCAAATAGTTTAAGTTGTCATAAACAGAGCAAAAATAAATAAATCCTTCAGTGATAAACTACAGTGTGAACTGAAGCTTCAGACCCTCACAGAGACTAGAGGAGGAGTTACAGACCAGATGAGTCTCGGGGGACAATGTCACAGTAAATCTAGTCTGCTAACGCCTTTCCAGAGTACATCCAGAGTTTACACTAATTTCATTTAAAAGCATAACCTTAAAAGTTTAAATCAAATCTTTAAAAGTTTTATTAAAATCATATCTTCTTAGAAGATTTATGTATTATTGTTACTAAGCAGCGTCTGTCCAAAAACTTTAGATTGTTACATACAACATACAACAGACAACATGAAACATGTTGTCAAAGTTTGTCACAATGTTTTTTAAGAAATCCGAGGACTCGACATTGCTCTAATTTAGACTAGGTTGTATCATTTGGAAAATCAAAGTAAAAATCACACATCGTCTTAATTCAAAGCATGATCTTACTTTTTCTACGGTAGCTATGATCTATTACACGTATAAGATGTATAAGATCATATCTCCCGAACTAGGGTGAAACCCTTTACTGAGAATATACCACCGGTCATCTACTCAAAATATATGTAGAAGTTTCAAATGTTAGCATTTGTTGATGGTGGCCGCATGAACAGACTTTGGGGGGAGCTATAGCAGGAATCATGACCTTTGACCTCCTCGATTTTGGAGGCTTTTTTTGTTAAAGATTTCTCCCATCTAGCGGTTCTCCCATCTACTCGCTTTTTCAACTTTGGTAAATGTGCCAAGAATCTATGACAACGTGTCTTCCGATAGCACTAATTGTACATGTTCTACCGTTATGATGTACTTGTTACATGTTCTACCGTTCTATATAATGATTTACACAACCAAGCTCGTCATTTAGACCGTGCCTTTGACTTACCCGTCCAGAAGAAAGCAGGCAACTTCCCTTTCAAAGTCTTTCTCCTTCACTAGCTCTTTTTCACCTGGGAAAAGCTATCCCGATATTTATTTACATACCGATAAATTGAATTTAATTAAAACTTCTCCTGTGGCTCGGCATAACTATGATCCTGCATTATATTGTACCGTGCAGTGCAGCCTTTCAAATGTGCCTGGGGCAGTATCAACACCTCCCATATGGTCTAGCGGTTAGGATTCCTGGTTTTCATCCAGGCTGTCCAGGCTGCTACTCAATAGTCGAATAATCATCAATAATCATTTTTAGTAATTCATAGTCTTAGAGGCCTACACGAACTGCAGAAACAAGCAGTTTCTTGAAGATTCAGTACTGAATCATTTTCACAAATACAATTATATTGAATTCAGAAAATTTCACTATGGAATACTTTATCATAATTTTTATTTAGTACGTCATCATTTCATCTCATAATTATGACGCATAGTCATAATTTCAACTTTTTTAAGTCATCATTTCGACTTGTCATAATTATTACTTAATCCAGAATTACAATTTTTGTCAATGACGCCTTTTTAATGTAATACTTAAAACGTTTTTAAGTCATAATTTGGTTGTTGACTATAGTAGTGTTGAGTTAGGCTAGTGCTTTTTGTCCCTCTCTGCTCTTTTTCAAGATGGCGGAACGACACGGAAGCCTCCTTGGACTTACCCGTCCCATGTAAATAAAGATAAGAAATTAACTCAGATCATTGGCACAGATCATTTTACACCCATGAGGACTTATTTTATGAATACAGACAACGATTTTTGCTAATAAAAAAACTTTAGTTTCAGATGTTTAAATGACAACATACCATTTTTCAATCTACACATGAGAGACCTTCAGAAGTTTCAGAAGGCCTTCAACGGCTTAGGTCCGTTGGCGAAAACACTGCATGTGTAAGGTTGTTTTCCAGATTTTCACCCAAAATCAAATACTGTATGACGCTTTTTAAAGTTAGAATAAAAAAGTTAAGTGTCACAAAGTCTGACACAAGGCCATTAACTTGTTTTTGTTTTTTTGCTTATTTCTACAAACATTATCATGGTTTTGTTTAATCGTATTCATATTTATCAGGTTGATGTTTAGTTTAGATGTGGATGGCTAAGTTTCAGGCATAGTGCAACCAGATTTATCTAACATCTCACTCACAATGCAAAACGTTGTAAATAAACATGTTCAAACTGTAATTTAACCATATTTTATTAATATTATGTTGATTTAAAGTTTTTGTTATTAACTAATACCTTTATCTTTTAACTAACATCTGACCCCAAATAAACAGATAATGGAATGTTCACACTATACAGTTAGATATTCTCCTCCTTTGTATCTTTGGGCGTATTTTTACACGGCAGCATATTTTGTCACACCGTAGTGATGCAAAGTTCCACACTCTATAACTTTAAAACATCATCTTTGGAATCACACGTGTCCATGTAAGATTCAAAAAGACCAAATTACTAAGAATTTGTGATACACAAATAAATACACAAAAGTTTATTACTCCGCTAGATTTAGTCATCTTGTTCAGATAGCAGGCGACACTGTTTCACATGTTGTACGTTGGACTGTGTGTGTGTGTGTTTTAGGTGAAGACGTTTCTTTGAGAGCCGTTTATAGAAATAAATGACGCTTAAGAATTTAAGCGATAGTTTGACTAAATTGATATCAATCACACAAATACGAATCACACAAAGTATTAACACGAAAAGTAAGTTCTAGAGGTCAGCTGGGTTAAAAGTAAATGCATCATCATGAGCCATTTAAAACAAATACAGAAAAGCCACTATAAGTGATCCGTTTTGAATGTCTGTCATTGACATCTTGTTTCTTTTTGTACAGTTTGCAAAAAGTACATAGAGCGTGGTCAAACATGTTAGGTATGTATCCTATACATTATAGGTCCTTCTACACGATAGTGTTTGACTAAATCTTTCTGCGATGCCTACGAAACATCGACGTGAAAGATGAGTATGGCTGTGTTTCTGTTACCTATTACGCTTTAAACTCGTCTAACTATTACACTTATTTTGTTATTTTGTGTGTGTCGCTAAACAACGGTTAAGCCAATGAATTACGGTTGATACGTGGTATTTTTACGTGAATTGATTCATTTTTTATTCCTTCCACACTTTGACACCAGAGTTTTATTCGGCAGAATGCCGAAATGTTTTAACATATCGTAAATTTCAATGGTTAGATAAATCATCTAACTATTATATGTGAAACAATCAACAGTTATATGTGAAACAAGCACAGTGGCATTAGAGTCAGATTCTTGTTTATATTGAACATTGTTATTGAACCGTTTTTCAATATTATTGAAAATAATTGTTAAATAAAAGCGCTATTGTTCTCGGCCTCATCAAAGTTCACATAGTTTTCACCGGAGCATATCGACTCTGAAACAAGACTTTGTTTAAAAGATTTTGAAATTGTTTAACATCACTAGCGTAACACTTATCGTATTGCCGGGTGCGATTGTAATGTTTTGTATGGCGTTTTCTTTACACTTTCCTACAGTTAGCTGTAATGTTAGTGAACTCTAGGTCTTCTCTTTGTTCATATACGACAGTATTCACATGAATTGGCTTGATTTGTATCTTGATTTGATACGTGAGACATTTACATTATATTGTTATACCGTCCTAGTTTTTAAATAGCGCTAAAATGTAGATTTTAACCCTTTGTGCGGATATGCCGCACAAGGTTCTCTGTTCTCTGGTTCTAGGTTTTTAAAAATACAGCGAAACAAAGACAAGGACGCCTCTTTCTATAAGCGACACTCAAAATCTGTGCATACAACAAAACACATGTAGGTGTACGAAGATTTATCAGAAAATTACTTTTGTTTGAAGAAAAACTTAAATCAGCTGGTGCTTGATCACTATTGAAGTTATTAAACACCCCTGAATTCGGTAATGATGCGATATGGATATCACGTTTTAATTTTAACTCAATACGCTAAAGGTCTATAAACTTCAACATCTTGTAGGTCAAATTAACTTAACCTGTTAAGCTGCAACCCCACTTTTGAAAAATCCCCAGAAATGACATACCCAAACTGAAACAGATACAGTTCATGAACCCTTTGCATTAAAAGCACAAGTATGATCTCATTTGAAAGCTGACACCTGGCAGTTTATTGTAAATGTAGAATTAATTATTGTCATAATGACAAAAATTGTTATAAATAGCTTCAAAGTTTTGTAAAATTATTAGAAATTAATTTTTATGAAACATCCTCATGAAAATAAAATTGAAGTTGGCACTGGAGCAATCTAGAAATGCACTACAGCTAAAGCCATATGTCTAAACATTCTATGTTTAAAATCTGAAGATAATAAGTCCAAAACTCTGTATTTAGTTAAATGTTTTTCAAGACCATGTCAAATGACTTTATTTTGATTTGACGCTAAAATGCTACTGATGTTTATTGTCATCTTCTAACCATCTATCCAGTATATTGTCTCTATTGTTTTGTGGTGCAGACGATCCCCATTCAGTCTCAGTCTCCCCCTGCACACATTCACACCTCTCCAGCCTGGTTATGGCTCGAAATATGCATTTCTTTTGTCTGCATTATAGCTACTAATGACTGGCTATTCACAGGCTATTCATAGGGTTTCAGTCCCTAATTTCTTTTCTCAAAGTTTATCTCACATTTTAAACTGTATCAAATGCATTTCTTGAATAAAGACACATTTCAGGTAGCATTCAAAAAATAATAAAAGTATAACTTCTAGGTAGCAGGTGCACCTAGGGCTAGCTAGCATGTTAGCTTAGCACACCATCAATACACGACAATTTATGAGATTAAAACCATGTTTGTGCTCCAAACTTACTTTTTAACGCACGTTGAGTATTTTAAATAATCTTCTGTGATCTAATTTGGCTTCAGATAAAAAAATCAGACAGAAAATATACTATTGGATAGTGTTCTGCACAATGATAGTCTATATAGATTAGCATTACATTATAAATATAATCTATTATTATAAAAAAATACCTGGCATGGCTTGAAAAATACAGGTAACTCAAATATCAGTGCAATCATGTTTATTGTCTTCAAAACATCTGTATCTGCATGTTACAGCGCGATCTCTTGTTAGCTTTGTGTGTATCAGTGGCGTCCTGGAATGTCACATGGTCATGGCTCTTCTTCATGTTCCATATATGGACTATTATTGTGCATGTAGCGCCCTCAGGCTATTGGTATGAATTAAAAAACACAGTATCGGAATACCAAATGCTCATAAAGATTACATCGAC
Source organism: Rutilus rutilus (assembly GCF_951802725.1). Lineage (NCBI taxonomy): Eukaryota > Metazoa > Chordata > Actinopteri > Cypriniformes > Leuciscidae > Rutilus > Rutilus rutilus. Next base: position 50,022,408 of record NC_140212.1, on the reverse strand, counting down.
GCATTTGGGTATAAATTCAATAAATATTATTCCTGTCTATAGAAATATGATGTAAATCTATGAGAATCTATCAATATTTCTCCAAATCTGCACAGTTTTGAGCTAAAGCCCTGAAGGACGTTGTTTTGTGTATCGCTGTCATGACGACAGCACAGAGTTTTTTATGAATGAAAGCGGCTGACGCGCATAATTCATATTAAAGGTATCGACTCATTTTTTCATTTCATAACTCCTGACACAAATTAAGACATAACTGTCACTATGAGTTTCTCAGAATACAATAGTGGTCAAATACTGAAACTTGAGTATTATATCTTTTTAATTATGTATAGTTTGTCAAGGTATAACATTAAATCTGATAGTAATTTTGAATTAAATAAATAAATAACGCTTCAGTGCGCGGGCGCACTGGCAACGGTTAACAGGTTAAAGCCTGCGCAAAATTATTCTTAACTTAAAGCATGCGCATCCTAACTACTTTCTAAATGTTTGTTACAGAACTTATGGTGAACAATTCACCATGTTTAATCAGATTTTGTCACTGGATCGAGTGAAAATAATAAACTTCTCCTTTGTTTTTATGCATCAAGTTAAATCCAAATGATAGGAAAACTTTATGATAGGAAAGTACGGACGGCGCCTTTGACCAATCCTCTACATATGGGGCACTTGCTCAGAGAAGGCGCACATTCTTTGCACACAACTAGGTGACCACAGGGGATGAAGACAATGTTCACTTCCTTATCCATGCAAACTTTGCAGGTGTGCTCCTCTTGAAGTCTTCTTAACTGTTCCTCCATAGGCAAGTCTGAAAGATCTTGACTCGGTGATGCAGCTTCATTTGTCTGGACCGTCAGGCCACACTCAAATTCCATCTCTAAAGCAGACTTCACCACAGGATTGTTCTCTTGTTCTCTCACAAATTCTCTTGTGTCGCTGTCTCCATTAGTCAATAGCTGCTCAAATAGTCTTGAAAATCTTGCTTGAATCTGATGAACAAACTCTTGGCCCTTTTCTTGCAGCAGGTATTCACATCTTGGAAACCACTTGCCATGTTCTACCCATGGATCATCACCAGACTCCCAACATCTGAGTCCACCATCGCAACAAAAGCACTTCACGTCATCATTACGACCAATATAGTAAAAACCAGCCTTAGCCAATTGGTCTGGTCGAACAGTTATTCTTGAGGGCCAGTAGACAAATGTGAGCAACCTGTCTTCACACTGTTGCATTGCCGATCCATTGGAAAGACCGCCACCAGATAAAGGTACATTATCTGCATGGTCACCTCGAACGAAGCGGCAGTTGGGGTAATTTCTCTGGTGTTCTGATACTGCCCGATCTCCTGGTTCCCAGTTGCTAAGCTGGCCTCCACAACTGAAGCAAGCCACTCTGTCGCCCTGGCCAAGGTAGTAGAAACCACTTTTGGCAAGCTCGGCCGGACTTACTGGTGCAAGAGGCCAATTCTGAAAGGTGTCAAGGCGTTCCTGTTCCCGACGCATGTCAGGATTCTGACAAGCCGGAGGGCGCTGGTAAGACTTATCCTCAACTCCACGGGAGGAAATGGGTCTGGAGAGAGTCAGGTTGCTGAATGCCATGTTTAAGTAACCCACCCGATCCTCCATTTGGCCTGATACGGATGCCGTGGTGGTCGATGTTACGGGTGTCGCAGGGGCGGAAAGAGGATGGCTTCGTTGCGAAGCGGGGAAAAGGCACTTTTGATGAAGACATAAAAATGTGACCACAGGGCGTATCCTCTCAAGCCCTTCTCTCTGCCGGACATCCCATACCTAGTGTCTAGTCGTCCATGACAGAACACATCATCTTATTAAAAAATGTAATGAGAAATAAAGCTAGCGCAAGTTCTGCCAGGGAGACTCAATCATTTACGTCACTAATTGCCTCTTCAACTACCCATTCATTTTCTTGCTGTAGCATAAAAGGGCAGCACTTACTCATATCTGAGTCCGCAGATGCTGTTGCTCCAGCCATAAACCTTACGTCCAAATTCGCGATAGCTGATGGTCCGTTCACGTCTCTGCCCAAATACTTCGGTCTTAAATTCTAATTCTTTTTCTTTTTCTCTTCTCTCTTCATTAGGATTTTCAGGATTCAGGACTGGTAAGTCACCTCATCAAACCGTTTTTGGGGGGCCCCGTTCTGACGGATCCTCCATCCACCTATTTTGGGGGTGAGCGGCGCCCCTGCCTTCATCTTCAGTCAGCAGTCGCTGATTCAATACCCCTGGAATTCGAGTCATGAACGGGGCCTCCGCCAAAGAATTTGATTGCTTGCTGAGCTCATTAATAAATGTCTATGCTACAGCATTAATTCTCCCGAGTCTTTCTGGCAGAACAAGAACAACACCACAAAATGTCCTTTCTTATGCTCTGTACACAGCGGGCAAATTAGTTGTATCATTTGATATGATACAACTGTATTGCCGCCTCGGGAATACAGTAATTAAAATGCAGAAAGCAAATATTTAATCTTTTAAATCATGTAGTATTCTAAATATTATTATTATAATACAATTTTTATGAGCTCAGACATTTTTTCATTCAGAAATTTTTATTTCAACATTATACTTTCATACATTGAAGAAAATGATAGACCGGCATTACATTTACAGATGGTCTAACCAGAATAGAAAATATCCGCAGGCTATCATGTTTTGCTCCAGGGTATAGTTGACCAGACTTTCAACTAATTCACCAACGTCAGTTTTTGCATTTTTTGACACCAGTGACACACAGAGATCTGTTACGAATGTACAAATAGCGAGTATCTCTGTGATTTCGAATTCGTCAGAACATGAACGCAACACATCCAGAACTTTTCTGAGGATTACGCCGATCGGCTCTTTGCTGTTAAAAAACATGGGCGTTACATCAGGCCATGACTTTATCAAACCTCTTACGTCATCCATTTCATTTTTGAGATTTGTCGTTTGGTATCCTGCGCACAATCTTTTTTCATATCACACGCAGCGTCGATAATCCTGTGCATCAAGCCAACCATTTGGCCTCTAAAATGATCTTTAAACATACTGTCCAGCGCAGCTCTTAAACGACATTCTTTGCCTGTGGCGCACTCACACGCCGGATGATAATTGTACCCTGTATCGCCAGAACTGAATGGGGAGTCGTTCTCCATCAGGTTTTGCGTCGCCATTTTTTCAGCTTTTCGAATTTTTTTCCAACTTATCGTTCCTAGAATGTTCCTGCAATCTCCTGAGTCCTTGCGGTACAATCGTGCCTTGTGTTTTTGGGTCGGAAGTTTGTGGGTCAGAAGTTTGCGTCAGGCTCAGACAAACAGGACTTTCAACTTTTGATCAATGAGATGATGCAGTAGCGCAGCAGTCCGAGGCTAGTAGAGCTAGAGTAGAGCGTGCGATGTCCTGAAATATTTATCAGGCTGGGGTCCGCCCCACTGGAGGGGCTGAATAGGGTGTTGTCATCAGGAAAGCTTCACATCTCCGCGCTGCTGTTTTGGCGCGCATTATGGATGTTTGAATCGTTTGAGTCATACACACAAGTGCAGCGATGGAGCTCGTGAACACGAGCAGTGTGAGAGGATTCCTGAGATCTTGCGACGATCTGACTGAGAAGATTCGCTGTTTAATACAGAAGAAACTCATCAAGAAGTACTTGAGCAGGTATAAAAACCTATTTTATGCATGGATTAAAGAATAGAATAAAAAATAGGCATTTCTATAATAAAAGTATTTCGCTCTCTCACTAACCTATGGAAACACAATCCCATGCCAAACTATCATTTGGCATAACTAATCATTATCAACATATTTTTTTGATAAAAGAGTTCCAAAGTTCACTTTGTCCACAAAAAGGAACTTAGCCTTAATTTACTGAAGGCTATGGATGTTAGGTACATATGTTTATCAAATTGTACACATTCATTATTAATATGATGAAAATGGCTGTTATTTGTTTCTTCTCCTCTCACATTAAATCACATGTATTATATAGGCCTATTTTAAGGTCAAAATGGTGAAATTAGAAAAAAGTTGATCATTTTGCCTGATTATTTTTGTCGTTGTATTCTGTCAAATATGAAATGTTTAGTTTAGCTACTTGCACCTTATCTTGCACTTTATGACCGTTATCAGCTATTATCAGATACTATTGTCCTAACATAGACTATTGTTTTAACTCTGGTTTAACCTGCTGTGCGTCTGTTCACCGTCCATCATGTGCTCTAACACCTGCAGCAAATATACACTTTTAAAAAGAACTTTGGCATGATAATTATTATATAATTTATATTATATAAATTATATGATAATTATTATATAATTTATATGAATGTGAAATAACTAAATGTTTTTTCAACCTTTAATTGTTTTAGATTATATAAATTATAGAATGTTTTATATATAAATGTTAAATAACTGAATGTCACATATATGAAATAACTGACCCCATTTATATACTGCTCAGGAATGTAATGGGAGGGGGGCGCAGGCACAAGCCATATAACCACACACGCACACACATAACTGGGACAAAGTTCAAACAACCGGCAAAACTATGATTTAGGGCTAAAATGGTTAATAAGGTCAAAAACTAACCGTCAAAATTATGATTTAGTCCTAGCTAGGTCATAGGGCAAAAACTAACTGTCAAAAACCATGATCGATAGGTAGGAAGGGCAAAGGTTAATCCCATGACCTCATACCAGGAAGTTCAACCCATCAATCATAAGGTCACCGGAAGTTCAACCTGTCAAAAGGTCAAAGGTCAAAGTCATTAATCATTTTGACACAAGGTCCAGGATAAGTACTACTTGTCTCCAAATACGTAACTGACTTTTTATGACGAAACCATTAACTACAGTTTGGTCTAATATCACTGGAGAAAGCAGCACTGCTCCAAGATCATAGCGATGGCAATAATCCCGCTCCATCTGAAGCCATTCTGGCGCATTAGCCGACTGTTCCAACCATAGTGCAAAAACTTGTAAGTGAGTGGCCCAATAATAAAGGCGAAAATCCGGAAGGGCCAACCCCCCCTCATGTTTAGGTTTACAAAGGTGTATTTTTTTTTATTCTGTGACCCTTGTAGTTCCATAGAAAAGGAAGAACAATCGAATCAAGGTGTTTAAAGAAGGACTTGGGCAAAAGTATTGGAATATTACAAAATAAATATAATATTTGAGGTAGAAATATCATTTTTATCGCATTTATTCTGCCAATTAAGGAGATCGGGAGAGTTTTCCAATAGTGTATACAGGTTTGTAACTTGGATAGTAAGGGGTTGAAATTAGTTTTGAGGAGTAAATTATATTTAGAAGTAACCACTATTCCTAAATATGTAATTTTTTCCGTGGAAACTTTAAATGGGGAGGAGTGTATTACAGATAAATCCTTTAAACCAATGGGCATGAGTTCACTTTTTTCAAAATTTACTTTAAAGCCAGAAAATTTTCCAAAGTTAGTAATAGTTTCGAGTACAACAGGAAGGCTCACCTGAGGTTGGGTAATATAAAGCAAAATATCGTCCGCGTAGAGTGATATTTTGTTAACAGTGTTTGAAGTGTTAAAGCCATGTATGCATGGGTTACATCGAATGGTTTCTGCCAGGGGCTCTACTATTAAAGCGAACAAAAGGGGTGAGAGGGGGCAGCCCTGTCTGGTTCCTCTTTGAAGATAGAAGGAGTCCGATATTGTTTTATTTGTTAAAACCCATGCTGATGGATTCCATTTTATAAACTCATCCCCCATATTAAATTTCTCAAGGATAGCAAACAAATAACGCCACTCCACTCGGTCGAATGCCTTTTCGGCATCCAATGAGATTACAACCAAATTGTCTCGGATTGCCTTGGGATGATAAATTATATTAAACAGGCGTCTAGTATTATGTATAGTACTTCTTCCTGGGATAAATCCATTCTGATCTGTGTTAACCAGTTTGCTAATTAATTTGCCAAGTCTATTAGCAAGTGTCTTGGATAATATTTTTTGATCAACATTAATAAGGGAGATAGGTCTGTATCCCTCAACTTCTTCAGGATTTTTACCTTTTTTAGGAATTACTGTGATAATGGCTTCAGAAAAAGTCGGCGGTAGTCCAGTTGTTAGTGCTTGCTGATAAGTTTTAAGCAAATAAGGAGTAAGGATGTCGCTTTTTTTTATATAGTTCAGCTGGTAACCCGTCTGGGCCAGGAGTTTATCTCTTTATTTGCGATACATTGTGTCCCACATTTTGTCTTTATTTTATGAATTGTTCTTTCACTATCTATTTTTTGTAATTGTCTGGCTAATAATTTCTGGGGCTTCTCCCCAAATTCAAAGTATTTCTGTTTGACGAAATGAAACGTTTTATTTATTTTAGTAGAGACTATTTTATTGTATTCAAACCTTAACTGTAAAATTTTCTTCTGAGTATCTGGTGAGGGGTTTAGTGCGTTTTCATTGCATTCAAAAAAATTCTTGAATTAGATTGCGGGGAAATTTTAAACGATGATCTATCGAGATATGCGTCAAGGACACAATTAAAGTCCCCGCCTATAACAAGATTTGTTTGGGATATAATGGGAATAAGAGAAAATACCTTTCTAAAAAAGTCTGGTTCATCAGAATTTTTGCCGTATACATTTATCAACGTAATCGGGAAGCCATAAACCTCACCAGATAGAACAACATAACGAACGTCCCGATCGGTACGCAGGGCTTTTTGTTTAAATGGGACCCCCTTTCGAAATAAGATAGCTACCCCCCTAGATTTATGTAAAAAATTAGATTGATAGATCTGTCCTATCCATCCGGATTTTAATTTGTCTTTAGAGTCCACTTTGAGATGAGTTTCCTGCAGAAAGATTATATCTGAGGAGAGAGATTTTAGATGTGATAATATCTTGCTTCTCTTAACCGGATGGTTTAATCCTTTTACATTCCACGATGTAAATTTGAGACCCTTTCTGTTACTTTGAGTTGTTACTCATTGTTCTTTATGTGATTGAAAATCAGGCTAGTCATCATCACTGCTTGTTTCGTACCTTGCACCATTTTAAACAGGCCCCCACCCCCCATTCCCCAAAACTCAAACATTAATCCCGTCATCTGACCGACTACAGAACTCGCGGCGCGACACGGAATTACAAAACAAATTGGATATAATGACAAAGAATAAAACCGAGATAGTCAAATAAAACCTAACAAATACCTTCAAGATGGTATCAAACCTTAAACTTCCACACACAGAAAAAAAAAAAAAACTCGTATCAGCACAACTCCGTAATACTTCAGGTGAACATCTCAATGTAATAACACGACATGAGTTTTATAAACATCATGTAAAGTTTAAACAGTCAATACGTTTTCGTCAGTTACGTTATGTTGATCTTACTTGATCAGTCCAACAGCATCCCTTAGACTGGTCCTGGAATTTCAAAGTTACGTTCAGCAAACTTGACCGCTTTGTCCTGGTCAATGAAGAAATACTCTTTGCCGTTGTGCGAGACTCTCAGTTTCGCTGGATATTGCAGTCCATACTTAATTCTGGGTTTATCCTTCAACAACTCCTTCGCACGTTTGAAGAGTGCGCGTCGCTTTACCACAGCAGGCGGATAGTCTGGGAAAATGTTAACTCTTTGGCCTTTAAAGAAAATCTGTTGCATCCTAGCAGCTTTTTGCATTATTTCTTCCATCTCATGGACGTAATGCAAACGCAGGATGAAGGCCCGTGGTGGTTCTCCACTTCCAGGACGGGCACGTAGAGCTCGGTGTGCGCGGTCCACGTGCGGAGGTTTGTCTAGTGACAGGGCTTCAGCAAGGAGTTGGGCAACGAAATCTCTAGGTTTAACTCCGGATTCAGCACCCTCTTTAACGTTCAATATGTGGATGTTTTGTCTTCTGCTGCGACTCTCGAGGTCTGTGCATTTTTCTGTGAGTTGCTCCACTGTAAGCTTTAGCTTTCCCAAATCTTGTTCCATCTTAACCATCGTGTCAGAGGAGGTGGAAGCATGATTTTCCAGGCTCGTTAATTTCGCGGCATGATCGTCCACCGTAACTTTAATCTCCGAAATTGCCGCGTTGGCCTCGTTTTTGAATGTCGACAATTCCCCTCGGATAGTGACAGCGAGCTGCTCGATTTTTGAGTCAATGATTTCCCCAATGTCAGATTTGATTAAAAGAAGTTCCGCGCGAAGAGAGGAGATCGCATTGAGGATAGCTGAATTATCGGACTCTGGAGTGTCTTTCTCAGGCGTTTCCTCCACATTGGCGTCGGGGGATGTCAAGGCCTGGTCTGGAGCTTTTCGAGATTTGCCCGGCATGTTTAGAAAACTGAACAAACTGAATCCTAAAGTCGGCTAGTAGTTTGCAAGATGCGGGACTGTAATTTTATTAGTGTTAACAATTATTAAAGAGATGTTCTGACGAAGTTATATAAAAAAATATACGGAGTCGTCGTGAAGCGTGTACTACTCTCTCATGTCGAATCCCCCAATATTATTAATTTAATTAAAACGCTCTTTTAAAGGCCAGTGAAAGCATAGGCTACTGTCAGTTAAGTCCTATTCGGACGCTAATATTGTTTCTCATGGGCTCGTCCGGTATTTTAAACATTTACAGGGGTAAGTCTGTGATTTTAGTGCCATCCAAATCCATAATATCAGTGTTTTTCTCACCCAACCCGCGTAAAAATCCCTGGCCAAATTAGTACCTTCTGTTTTTTGACAAACAGGTCATGTGGTAATTTAATTGCCGTCTGAATCCACATCTCTGAGTTTACAAGAGATTCAAAATTCACGGTTTAAATCCTTTTTGATCACTGCCGAGCACCGTACGCAAGATGTAAACTTTTATTACTGAAATGCTGGAAAGTATTTACAAGAACAATATTTCATCGCAGCTCCACCTCAGTGAACACAAATGGGAAAGAGAAGAAGGCACGTCAATTTTTGAAAAGGTTATTGTGGCAGCAATATATGTTACAATTTTAAAATATGTAGGCTAGGCTATTATAGGCTATTATAGTTTGGATTATTTTTTATAATATCCAATAATCATAATAAATTGCAATTTCAACTATTTCTGAAGTGCTTCATTTATAAAGATCACAGCTTTCTTACATAAACAGCCCCTGCACGAGAGAATAATTGATTCTCGAGCCATCGATATCAAACAATTCAGCAGCATCGCCACGGACAGCGCCGGGTAACGTCGCACGTAAGAAGGTTTATCTTAAGCAGCTTCCTAAGGTATGGTTCGGGGAACACACTTAGGAACATAAACAACTTTGGTAAGATATATCTTTCGAGCTTTCTTAGCGCGCTAAGAGTGAGCGTTATCGGGAAACCGGGCCCAAGTTTATTTACATGGTCCAATCTGAATGCAGGGTAAAACTTTAATCTAACAAATCTGCCTAGCAACTGTTGATCATTTGTGAACAGAAAATTGTGAAAAGTTGGTAACACTTTAGAATACTGTTTCTTTCTTACTGCATAACTAATAAGGAATTATTGAATAACTAATAGGTAATTCTTTATTAACACTTAAGTCACTACTGATAACTACTAAGGAAGATGTGTTAACTAATCAGTGTGTAATAGAATTTTATGATTGTGTGAAGTATCAGTTAGTTAATCAATAACTAATGAATTCTGTCATACCTCCTGAAGAACTACTATTAATTATCTACTAATTAAGGTTCAAGAAAAATAACTAAGAAGTAACTAATGAACAGTCATACAAAACTACATTGAGTTGTGACCTTCCTTATTTACTAATGTTATTAATAGAAGTAGTATAATGAAAATACAATTTTAGCAAATACATATAAATGTTAAAGAGGTTTTTGCCTGTGTGGTTTTGTGAGTGTGTCCTGTAAGAAATCAACTTCAGAAAGGAACCCTGCACTCAAGTGCCTTGCCATAACTAACCTCAGATTAGCTTTTATATTTTATATAAAGTACTGTGTGTATTCCTCAGCATAGCATGCCATTGAGTAAATTCATGTATTTGAACAACTGAGGGAAACTGAAAATATAGGGAACCCATTAGTAATTAATAAAGAATTAACAAATAATTGTCCAGGAATTAGGCTAGTTATAACCTGAAACAGTATTCTAAAGTGAAAATATAACGAACTTATTAGTAATTAATAAAGAATTATCAAATAATTGTCCAGGAATTAGGCTACTTATAACCTGAAACAGTATTCTAAAGTGAAAATATAACGAACTTATTAGTAATTAATAAAGAATTATCAAATAATTGTCCAGGAATTAGGCTACTTATAACCTGAAACAGTATTCTAAAGTGAAAATATACAGAACTTATTAGTAATTAATAAAGAATTATTAAATAATTACTTATTACCTGAAACAGTATTCTAAAGTGAAAATATAGGGAACCCATCAGTAATTAATAAAGAACCACATTGTTATGAACTGCTCCGAGACACGAAGGTTGAGATCCAAATGCAGCTTTAATTAAGGGGCAATCCAGACACGTAATCCAATATACAGGCAATAGGTCAAAACACAGGTAGGCCGTCCAAACAAACAAACAAACAAACAAACAAACAAACAAACGGGTCAGAGGCAAAAGAGTAATCCACGAAACAGGCAAGAAATCCAAAAACCAAGAGACATGAAACCAGGGAAAACGCTCGGAAATGCAGTGCAACAACATACAAAACTTTGCAGTGAGTGAATCAGTGAACATGGTATAAATAGGCTGAGACTAACAGGGTAATGAGACATGCAATCAGTGATGATGAGTCCGGGCAGTGAGTTATGGGAAATGTAGTTTGTGAGGGAGTGACAATTGTCTGGTGTGGAGTGCCCTCTGGTGGCTCTCAAGGGCACTCCAGCTGGTGACCGTTACACACATAATTCTGACTCAAATCAAACTTACTGTAAAAAAAATAAATAACAACACTAATAACGTAATCATCTAAACCTTTGTAAAATACACAACAATAACTCGTTTACATGATATCTTCCTTTATTTCAGATGAGAACATTTATTAATACAGCATTTATTTTATTTTGTTTTAACATGTGCAACACTGCCTACATTTAAACTCGTTTAACAAACATTTTAAACTTAAAAGTTAAACCTTTAAAAGCAATTCAAGTGTAATCAGCCGGTCTCTGTTCTCCCGTTTCCACAGTAGTGGTGCTGGCTCTCTTGCGGGAGCTGGGCTCGTGTTCGTTAGAGAAGCTGCTAACTTCAAACTGCCGCCGAAAGATGCTGTGACTCCATAACCTGCCCATAAACAAACAGTGCACAGCTCTAATAACAGATTTAAACATCTGATGTAAATACATTTAGTATCTTTAGAAATAAAATAATGGGATCAGGCGTTTCCATCACGCAAAAAAGACTGACTTGTTAGCTAGGTAGGCTAACTTACGTTCAGTCCTTGTATGTTGCCTGCATAAAATAAAATGATTTACAGCACAGTAATGATTTTATAGATTAAATAAAACGTACACAAACCTGTATTTCACTGAAGAAATACACCAAATCGGTTGCGCTGAGAACTCTCCAGAAGAGGATGCAAACATGACAGAATTTATTAGTTATTGATTTACTAACTGATACTTAACACAATCATAAAATTCTATTAGTTAACACATCTTCCTTAGTAGTTAACAGTAATGACTTAAATGTTAATGAAGAATTACCTATTAGTTCTTCATTAATTCCTTATTAGTTATACAGTAAGAAACAGTATTCTAAAGTGTTACCAAGTATTGATTTGGTACCAGTATCAGAAAAACCCCAAACGAGACCCATCCCTATTAACAAGGTAAATGCGTTAAGATTGTAGCACATGGAAACTGTCCATTATTGTAAGGGGAATTCAGAAACTTATCTGTTTGGCTGAATTTATGTGAATTGATTATTGATGCTGTGACATTGTTTGAGTGATATACTGTATATGTGTGCCTGTTTTAATTCATACAGGCCAGGTTTTGGATTTCCCTGTGTAGAAAATTAGCTCAGAAGAGCTAGCTCAATTATGTAATCAGTTCATCCAATGACCAGTAAGCATAATCAATTATTAATTCTATTCAATAAATTATCTTCCTGGCCAAGAAAGAATAACATTTTCCAACTAAAGTAAATAAAGTACAAGCAGGGTAATACCATAGGTATCGCTAGATCAAGATGTTCAAGTGACTTCGATATTTTTGTGAGTGGCAAACACAGAGACAATAAAGCGTGGATATAATGGTTTAATAAACAAAACTATGGTAGGCTACACACACACAACTAAACTAAGCAAAGATTGTATACAGAATCAAGAAAGTAAAGAAAAGTGAAGAAAGAGAGAAGAAAAGAGAATGCAAGATTACCATCAGTTAACCACAACCTACGAGAAACATCAGAGAATCAGGGTCACCTTGAAGGGGCACAATAACTTATAAACGCATCTTAAGGCTGCGAACAGGTACTTGCATTGACTTCAGTTGCTGAACAAGTCCAGATGCAGGAGATTCTTGATGATTTCGCCAGGAGTGCACTGAAGCGTTCGTTTGGGTTCTTGGGGTGTCCAACATTGAATCTAAAGAAGTTAACTTGAAGATGAAGTTGCTGGAAGGAGACAGGAGAATGTTGTCTCAAAGAGATTGAGCTAAGATCTGAACTAATCAGACACTCTTAAAGGTCCTATCAGTTCACACCCATTTGGTGAGGTGACCAATCCAAGATGACCGGGAGAAAGTCTTTGTTCATCTGATCCCCATTTGCATGTTCATGCTGGCATGGAGAATTTGTGCCGTCTTTACACAAAAGTATGGTAAAAAGATCATGATGCAATTTATTGTTGTACACCATTGATTATAAACTCAAAAGAGGATTCTTTTGATACCAAGAAAAAGGGGATTTGAAGACATTAAAGCAGTGATACATCATCTTTGGAATCAACATTTGAAGTCACTCTAACATATCTAAAGAATCATAACAAGTCATAACTAATAAAACATAGGGACATGCATAAAACACAGGAGAAATACTATAAACATTTTGGAAAGTTTGTGGGTCCTTTGTGTATTGGATGTTTGTCTTTATAGTCTTTGACCAAATGGCTCGTGCCGTCTGGCCTCTCTTGCTGTCTTTGAGGCTTGCAGACACAGTCTCTTGCTGAGATCGCTCAGGAGAGCCGAGGTGATAACGGCCTTTGAAGAGAACTGGTTTGAGGGACGATGACAACAGGAGAGGGGGAAGGTTTTATGATGCCTAGAGCATTTTGATTAAGTCCATTCGTTACACCTGAATATTCTTTTCTGGATGGAAGATGGCAAGCCACCCAGTTTGATTTCGGTGATCATTGACTGTTCCGTGCTGTCCAGTATTGTGGTAGGACCGTACATTAACTCAAAATCCATGGATTTCTCTTTACAGAACTTTCACTTGACATTGATTTAAGAAATTGCACTCCAAGCATTGGATCAAAAGAATCTAAACTCAGTGATCTGGATTTCATCGGACAGAACTGGTGAACTTAATTCATCAAACACCTACACACACACACACACAGGGTTATTGTAATTGTTTATTTTGTTATTGCTGTATTTATTACATATTACATTTTTGAATGCTATCTCTTTTGGTTTTCAGTTTTATTAACTGTTTAATTGCTGATTTTGGGGTTCCCTATACTTCTCATGACCGGTAACCCATGCTCTTATACGCACCGGATGCCAAGCCATTGGCCACACCATAACAAGTAGGAGGGGTCATAACCCTTCCTGCTACATATGTGTGCAACATATTAATGAAGTTGAATTTGAGCTTTTATAGCCTCGAACAGTGACGTTATCGGAATGCGCATGCATCGGAGGTTATAATTAGATGTGCCACAGGTGCATCGGCAGGTATAAGTTTGTCTGAAGAGTAGTCCTGGGACATCAGAAAACCAGAGGCAGTGGGGATGGTACAGAGGCGGGTAGATTTACGCACCCCATCCCGAGGCTGGGCGGAAGACCATCAGGACTTTTTGGAGATAATGGTCCTGAGGTCTTGTCTTTTTGGAGGCTGCTGAGCGCTACGAGCCAGTCCCCAGTCTTGATGAGGGGGATCGCGACTCACCACACTTTGTTTTGTGCCTCACGTTTAGAAGGACCGGGCAAGGCTGGGTGGCCGGCAGCCCCTCCCCCTGAGTGCGGGGAGGAAGGATTTGCACGAAAGCTTCCTCGTGTTTGTTCACCTCCCGAAACCTGCTGACGACTGTGTTCCCCGAGTCGCCAAACAGGCCGGAAGGTGAGATTGGGATATTAAGCAGGAACACCGTCCCTATCCTTAGTGCCCGTGACCATGAAGTTCAGCCACAGGGTCCAGCACAGGAGAGACAGATCTGTGGCTCGACAAAGCTCCGTGAATGGCTCCTCATCGACTGTACTACTCGTACTCAGGTTCTTCAGCAGGTCAGCCCGGTACACATGTAACAGCCAGCCTAGCTGTAATCTGGCCACCGCGTGAGTTACCACCTCACCCGCATTATCACATGGGGAACGCTTGGAGGTAACTCGAGATCCAAAGGTTTTTCTGCGCACTGCCTGCAAAAATGAACTCCTACCAGAAGCAATAGAGTTTTTCATAGCTTGAGAAGCACACACACACCACAGTATGGTCTGAAGACAAAAGACCTGTTGATGCACCTGTGGCACATCTAATTATAGCCTCCAACATGTGCTTTCCGATGACGTCACTGTCCAAGGCTATAAAAGTTCAAAGTCAATTCCATTGACATGTTGCACACATATATTTACAGCTGGTCACGCATAAAAGCGTTCCCATAGTGCTTAAATCAAGTACAGCATTGAGTTTAGCTTTAGAAAAGGGAACTCACTTTTTGGCATGTTTGCACTGCAGGATCTGGGATGATTTTAGTTCTAGGAACTCCTTTTGGAAAAACTAAATTAGCTCCTTCTCCAGAGTAGGGACTTACCCCAGAACAATAGGAACTACCAGTGATGTAAGTGTACGTTGACTGGTCGAACCATGACATATGAAATTTTTAAAAAGCTGTGTACACCGCTTACTCCATAATAAACATACAAAAAGCTAACGTCAATGGCCTTGACCTATCTCTTTTTTCTGTTGTTTTCTCAGCCTCGCTGATATGTAGCACTGTGATTTGTCATAGGAGATTTCATCTCTTAGGCCTTCTTTTTGCCCTTTCCATCTCATAACTTACAAGTCTACATTCTCTCGCCATTATCACTAATCCCACGACCATCATGGCGTCCTCAATTCTCCAGCTGTTGATGTTGTTGAATGCCGTGCTGTCGGCTGGCTTACATCAGGGGAATGGCCCTATAGGATAACTATATATAATGTCCCTATAGTATAAATAGTTTTTGGGGAACCACCCTGGTGGCTAGTTCCTATAACTACCCAGTGCAAAAGCCCCTATAGATTTAAAGTTCCCATTGCTTCCAGACATTCATCATTAGACGAATATTAACTCTTTCCCTGCCATTGATAGAAATTTCGAAGATTCTTAATTATTTCAAAAATTTTCTGCATTTGTAAGAAAACGCTTCTCTGCCATAATGCAATCATCAACATTAAACAGCTTATAAATCAAAACTGCCTAATGGAATGTCGACCCAGGACAAGCTACAGGACTGTGAAGCTTTGGGGGTGTTGATGGACTTGATCTACTCCATCTGTGTTTCGATCATCGTTCTGAATCCCATCGGGATGTAGTCATTGACAAAAACATGATTTTATCAGCTTTTTGCTCAAATGTTTCATGAAACCTACTGAAGGATTACAAATTTAAGAATCTCTTTCAAATATGCTTCCTTACATAAACATCACGGTGAAGAATACTGATTTTAGCATTTGAGTTTTTAATTTAGATTCCAATATAAACTGGGAAAGTTTAGCAGCTGTTATGATGATTGTATCAAGAGATTCCTGCCGGTCCTGTTCTCTAAATGGGTCAATTGCTGAGACTCTCACCCTCACCCTTTGTCTTTATGCATTTCCTGACCATTGGGCTCAATGTACAGCTGTGCTTTTGTCTCTATGATAATGTTATTGTATGGGCGATCTAGTCAGGCTGATTGGATCACTGTTATGCTGATGAGATCAGAGCTGCGGAAATTCTGGTAACGAGCTGACGCCTATATTGTATTTGCATACTTTGTAAAGGGAAGGTCTCCACCCCCAAAAGTCCCTCCTCCTAAAATGCCTATAAGATACCATGTAAAGTTATGTTAGATTAGACTAGTTGGAAAAACTGCAGCCACGTCAACGCAAAGTCCTCAATAAAGAATAACTTCTTGAACGTGATCCCAACGTCTCCTGGTTTCTGCTTTGAAGAAGGAAAAGTTTACAACACTACCCACATTCTAGTGTTCATAAAAAAAAGATTGGATGAAGTTAAAATAAAAAAAGTTTTTTTTTATTATTTAAATCAGAGGGTCTGCTCTTTCTTTTGATATACCGGTATTGCATGTTCAGATATTCATACAACATGATTAAAAACCCTGGCGGTGGCTAGCAACTTTCCCATACACAAAAGAATTATATTTGAAATATATTTTCTGGATATGTTTTGGAATATATGCAAATATTTGAAATTGGCCCAATAAATATATTTCATACTTATATTTCATATATTTTTGTTATATTTCAGAATATATTTCAATGTATTTGGAATATATGCCACATATATTTTTTACACTTTTGGGGACCCGTACAGAAAAAAATACATTGAAATATATTCTGAAATATAACAAAAATATATGAAATATAAGTATGAAATATATTTATTAGGCCAATTTCAAATATTTGCATATATTCCAAAACATATCCAGAAAATATATTTATTTTGTGTATGGGTTATTTTTTCTACATGCTGGCGGGGAAAGAGTTCTTTAAAGCAGGGTTCACCAATCTCGGTCCTGGAAGGCCGCTGCAGAGTTTAGCTCCAACCCCAATTAAACACACCTGAACCAGCTAATCAAGGTCTCACTAGGCATACTAGAAACTTTCAAACAGGTGTGTTGGAGCTGGTTGGAGCTAAACTCTGCAGGACAGCGGCCCTCCAGGACCGAGATCGGTGAACTCTGTAGGCAAGGGCGTGGTGAGCTGGTGCCCTCTGACGTCACAGGGCACCACAACTTCCAATAGGAGAATTCAACTGCAATAGCCACCGTTCAACCTGAAGAGGGCAGCACTCAGGCATTTTACACCATATATTGTAGAATTAAAACACTTTATACCCAAATGTCAAAAAGCATTAATATGTATTAATAATGTCAGCATTAATAAAGCCCCAGTCTTACAGATCATTAACTAAAAAAAGTTGTTTTAGGGTTTAGTTACCCTTTAATAAAACTAAAAGGCAATAATTTAATATTTTAAAAGTAATTATAGCTGTTAAACACAAAACAGATGACTTTGTGTATCTTCTTGTCCTGCAGAAGTGAATCAGTGAAGGATGATGGCGTCTGTTCCAGAACTGCTTCTGGATGCTCTGGATGATCTAGACACAGAGGAACTGAAGAGGTTTAAATGGCGCTTAAAAGATTGTGAGGGCTTTAAGAAAGCTGATCTGGAAAATGCAGACCGACCTGACACAGTGGATCTGATGAAGAAGCGTTTTGGACCAGAAAAAGCTGTGAAGATCATGGTGGAGATCCTGAGGAAGATGAACCAGAATCATGTGGCTGAACAGTTAGAGAACAAACACAAGCAAGGTAACAGGTTAAAACAGTGGTTCAGCATAAATGGAAAAAAGGCCATTTCTATGGCGTTCAAGTGCATGATTAGCTGTTGGCACTCTTCCTTTGTAAAGTGGCACCGAAAGCCAATTCCACTGACTCTTTCTCCTTCAGACCATTGGCTTATCACCGTCTGAACAAGCCAGACATAGAAGTTTCTTCACCATAGAAAACCTCTTCAGAAGCTGCTATTGTGAACGTGCCGCTCCGCTGCCGTGTTCCCGCCGGGAAGACGTACAAGAAGCTGAGCTCGTGAGGCGCCGTCGAAAGAGCTCACTGCAGACACTGATTATATATTGCTCACAAAAATATTTATATTTGAAAACGCCAGATGTTTTTAAAGGGAGGGTGTGACATCACACTTGCAAAAAATTATCTTGTTTTCCGTTTGAATTAAGATCATTTTTCTTATTTTCCATTTGAATTCAGTTTTTTCCCTGCCCCATTGGCAGATAATTTAGCTTGATTTAAGAAAAAAACTCAATTTTGATTGACAGAAAACAAGATATAATTTCTTATGTCATTTTACACATCTAGTAAATGCTTCTTGATTTAATTATTTTTAGATATTTGGACTGGAAACAAGACTAAAATACTGCGTAAGAAAAGCATAAATTGTTAAAATGTATACCTTATAAAAGTTAAAATGAAATGTGCTGTTTAAAAAATAAAAGCAAAACTAAGGAATATATTTTTTTTTTAAATATAATTGAAATACAGTTTAAAAAAAATATTTTTATATCAATATATATTTGTAATACTATTTTTCTATTATTAATCTGTCAGAGTAAATGTTTTCAATATAAATGAATAACTACTGGCTTTCAGCCTAAACTTTGCTTTGCTGATGTGTTTGTGTGGTTTAATGTCACTGTATTTTCATTCTGATCTCTTTCTCTCTCACACAGCTCAGGTTCTTGGAGCCAGTTCAATGGAGGGTAAATATTAATTTTTTAATGTGTTATTTTTATACAGTCTGAAATTAGTTATGCAAGTAATCATTTGAAATAAATGTTGTCTTTTCAAGTTAGGATACTTGCAATTCCTCCCATTTTCTCCATCTAATATCATCTAGAACATCATATTAGAAATGTGTTAGGAATTGATTCAAGGATAATTTTTTCTTAAGATGATAATCACACTCTTCATGTCTGTTGATTTCCACAGTAACTTTCACCAACACTGTTCCCAAGACCAGGAATGACTTCCTACAGTGTAAGTCACTAATGCTGGGTACACACCAAAAGATTTTTTACATCTTATAAGATTTTCAAAATGTGACAGACCACAAACATGAGGACAAAAAATCCTAGATTTAAGCGTTTTGCTCCTATAGTGTGTGGTGTGCCATGATGTGACAAAGACAGCACACCACACACAAACAGATTTTCTACCAGAGTCTCAACTATGAACACAGGAAATCTCGCAAAATATCGTGAGACTTCAGAATAAGCATGACGGACGACATGCAGGAAGAAATTGCGATAGTGTTTGGAATGATTTTCACAGAAAATTCACGTGAAAAAAACATTGTACCCACCATTATATATAACCTTTTATACAGAAATATATTCATTCTTTGTTGTCTTTATTTTTTCTTTATTGGATTTAATGTCTCTTTAGAAAAAGTTATTTAATCCCTCTAAAGAACCTCACTGATCCCTTAACACTCAGCTTTTTTTTCTTTTTTTTTTAAATCTTTTTTTTTATTGATTTTAAGAATTACAATTACAGTCGGGGGTACAAAGAGTAAAGCCGATAAACAAACATAAAAGACATATAGCCTACATAAACAGTGACAAACTTAAAAGTTAAGCAAAAATTTGAAAATGTTTACAGATTGAAACGCACTTTGCAGCTTTCTTATTTTTCAAACCCAATATTGTGTTTAGGTATTGTAAAATTTCTGCACTTAAAATGAAAAACAAAGGCTTGTTTCCTCGAAATTTACACTTATGAATACTAAATCTTAACATTAAGCTTCCTGCAAGTGTGTGTGTGTGTGTGTGTGTGAGAATGACCGTGTCTTCCATCATCTCGCTTTCTGATTGGATATTGTTTTGTTTCACGTGATAATCTCCAGAGCGTGCGCGCGTTTGTCCTCGGAGTTCCCCCCACACATCAGGATTTCTGATCGTAAATATTAAACATGTTTAATATTTACGATTCGCGATCGGAGCGGCTCCGACGTTCTTCCGAGCAGGTTCGGACACTCTTAACACACCTCACACCAAGGGAAAATCTGATAAAATAATCTGTTAAACCATCAAGATAATCGGGACATAGCTAGGATTGTCGGAAGGGGGGAAATCGGCCCAAAATCAGCCCAATTATCTTTTGGTGTGTACCCAGCATAAGAAAACACGCAGAAAAACTCACTGAGTGTTCATGATAAAACATGATAGAAGAGGTTTTTTAAAGTTGATCATGTAAATGATGATTAATCTGTACTGGGAACCTGCTGATATATTGAACATGAAGAGATTCATAATTCATAATTCCTACTTGTGATGTGTTTTCTCTCCATCAGATTCCCATCAGCTCACTCTGGATCTGAACACAATGAATAAACGCCTCCGTCTGTCTGAGAGGAACAACGTGATTACTGTCACTGACACAGCCCAGTCGTATCCTGATCATCCAGACAGATTTGATGAGTGGGAGCAGGTGTTGTGTAGAGAGAGTATGAGGGAAAAACGCTCTTACTGGGAGATTGAGTGGAGTGGACGTGTGTATATATCAGTGTCATATAAGAGCATCAGCAGGAAGGGCCGGGGTATTGAGTGTGTGTTTGGACGTAATGATCAGTCCTGGAGTTTGTACTGCTCTTCCTACAGTTACTCATTCAGGCACAATAACATAGAGACTGAACTCCCTGTAAAGCCCATCAGTCGTAGAGTAGGAGTGTATGTGGATCACAGTGCAGGAACTCTGTCCTTTTACAGCGTCTCTGACACAATGAGCCTCATACACACAGTCCAGACCACATTCACTCAGCCGCTCTATCCGGGGTTTACTGTTTATAAAGGATCGGTGAAACTGTGTTAATGTATCAGAATAAGATTATTGAGTCTCTTCATTACATTATTACTACAGCTGAACAACTGTCACTGGAATAACATGTCAGAATTAATGTGTGTAATAAATCTTCATTTACACAAACATCCTTCTCATTATAAGAAAATTATCTATTGAAACCAATCTGCAAGATGCAATAAAAAATTGTACAAACACTTGCACAAAACTAACTTTCACATGCTAGGGAAAACATGTAAACAAATAAATCAAATGAAATAAACATTGTCAAGATTATGTTTAGTTTCAATGTGTTCTTGTTAATATGTTTGTTCCTTGAGTTTGACCTTTATTACTCCCTGTTAGATTCCTTATTTACTGATTATTGGCACCTGTGTCTCGTTGCGCTTGTGCATTTATATCCCTGGTTTTCATAATAGTCGGGGAGCCAAAGTCTCAAAAATGGGTTGAACCTGACATGGTCTGCCATACTTTTTATTTGTGTTTTTTCTGTTAACTTTGACCTTAAAAAACAATAATT
Source organism: Rutilus rutilus (assembly GCF_951802725.1). NCBI lineage: Eukaryota > Metazoa > Chordata > Actinopteri > Cypriniformes > Leuciscidae > Rutilus > Rutilus rutilus. The sequence goes on along the minus strand of NC_140212.1, from coordinate 50,001,128 downwards.
GGAGGGTCTGCTCTGCCAGAAATATCGCGGAAAAAAATTGTGGGCATTTTAGTGTATGCACCCTTTATTTTTTATCAGAAAAATGTGAAAAATGATTTTTTCCCTCAAATCCTCAGTCGGTTTGGTAGGCTCTCAATAAATGCATTCCAGATACACAGAACACATGTGCTGACAACATCCACTGAAAAAAATAACTCTTAAAACACATTTCTGCGTGATTTTGCATCAATTTAATGCAAAGAAATAGGCGCTTTCTCACTTTTTTCCAATATTTTCATCTTTACTTCATTGGCAATCAACTATTCCCCCAAGTTATGACATGAGTCAATATGTCATTCTTTTCACCAAACAGTATACTCATTCCACAGAAAAAATCATAAAGATCCAACCAAAATCAATGGATCTGTGATGATTTCACTAATAGTTGATCAGCAGGCTCAGAACCTCAATAGAATTGTAGGCTACTCTCAAAATTCCGAAAGACATTTAGTCCATGAGCCAGGGGGGTTGATCGGTATCATTTGGGGGGAAAAATGCTATCATTGTTTTTTGGCAAGGTATACACCCCTAGTTCTGTCAGGACCACTACCGTCAAATATGATTGACAATTAGCATACAGTTTGGATTGGCGGAATGGTTCCGTTCTGGGCGAGAACTCCCTGCGCATCCATGCAGCCTAGCATGGATAAGAGCAGGGAGAGCAGCAATAATCCCCCTTGGGGTAAACAGAACAGAACCAACATGAAAATTTGCAAATATATTTAATTCAAGATTTAAAGTACAACATTATTCAATAATTATTCTGATTCAAGGGGAATCAGAATGTCAAATCCTGACTGGGCGAGAGGAGGAGCTGGGGATGGAGGAGGGTAATTTGCTCCTGAGAAACGCGATAGCTGCTGATAATACTGAAGGAGCTTATATATGTATATGGTGATAGGTGTCGTATTCCTATAGGTAGATGTGGATCAGCTGAGGGTCAGCTGATGCGAGCTTGACTAACGTGACCTGCCAGAACTAACGCTATGCTTGATTATTAGAAAAATCACGATAGCAGTGCAGGGGTGGTAGCGAAATCACTTTTTTCAGCTCATGAAGTCACTAACCCCCTAAGATAAATTCCGTTTTTGAAATCTGGTGTATATCTGGTTTAGGCTCATGCTAGGAATATTGTCAATATTCTATAATATGGTGCTTGGTATCGTTGGAAAGGGGACCTTTTAGGCTTTCATTTAAGCCCAGTACTGAATCTGTACTTTTATGATGGATAGATGCTCTTTTATAATGGATAGATGGACTTTTATGATGGAGAGATGGACTTTTATGATCCATCTCTCCATCATAAAAGTCCATCTCTCCATCATAAAAGTCCATCTATCCATTATAAAAGAGCATCTATCCATTTTTTTTATAAAAATAAAAGTGCATGTCTTCATGTTCATTTTATGAAGTATACTTAAGTCATTTTCAAGTATATTTTTAAGTATACTTTATGTTGTAAGTATACTAATATCAATGTGTACTTGTAGTAAAATTATGTACTATTTCAATACTGCTTGGGACTAAATTGGCCCACTTTTTGTATTTTTAGTATTTGTAAGAGTAGTAAACTAAGTACACAACTAGGTTTCTCATTTGTAATGCATCTGTACTACAAGTGAACTTATAAGTATACTAGTATGTAACGAGGTTCAATAGTTATGGGAAGAAGGAGGCGGGAACCGGCGAACATTCAATATTTTAATGACAAAAATAAACCAAATACAAAATGAAAGTAAAAGCCAGCAGCCCCTCACGGACGACTGCTGGCAACACAAACAGAAACAAAACATGAACTAAAAATCAGGCCTGTCCTCTCTCGCTCTTCACTGTCGTCGCTCCTCCTTTATGCTTCCGCTCCTCCGTGAGAGATGCGAGACCGGTGCGTCGCGCAGGTGTCACTCATTTGCAATCACGCCACCGGCCTCGTGCCGTTCTCCCACGGCCCTCGACCTCGTCCTGCTCGCCACATACCCCCATCGCCCCTCGCAGGCCGGGGGGTACCACCGAGGCTGCGCCTACTCCCCCCCCCCCCCTCCCCTCCCCTCCCCTCCCCGGGAGGAGCGATCACGGCGGCTGCGGTACCTGGGGGTATGGACAGACGAGGCGAGAGTACAGGAGACGGAAGCATGAGGAGCGACAGAGGCGAGAGAGGGGAGAGAGAAAAAAAAAAAAAAAAATCTTTGATCCGGTTCCCGGACACACTGCCGCTCGGTCCTCAACCAGCTGAGAGTCACTCGCGGTGCCATGCGATGGTACTGGACATCCGTTGGGGAACAGCTCGACGCTCCTCCGCCTCCTGGCGGACGGCGATGGCTCCTCCGGTTGAGGGCAGCCGGCAGCGAGTCTCCCGTTCCCTGCTCCGCCCCCATCATGGCCGACGGCAACAGGCTCCGGCCCACGGCAAACGGGACTCCTCCGCTCCCTCTCGGACGGCAGCCACCCCTCCTCGACCCAGGAGCACGGCAGCGAGCTAGAGCTCCGTCCCCCCAGTTCTTCCATCGCTCCAGCACCATCGCCTCGGGCAGCAATCGGCGGCCATCGCTCCCTCGTGCTGCCCGACCTCCTCAGCACCGCGATCCCCCCCAGCAGCGAGGGCTCTCCGACAGCGTGTCCCTCCTTCTTCCCGGGTTTCGGCACCAGTGTAACGAGGTTCAATAGTTATGGGAAGAAGGAGGCGGGAACCGGCGAACATTCAATATTTTAATGACAAAAATAAACCAAATACAAAATGAAAGTAAAAGCCAGCAGCCCCTCACGGACGACTGCTGGCAACACAAACAGAAACAAAACATGAACTAAAAATCAGGCCTGTCCTCTCTCGCTCTTCACTGTCGTCGCTCCTCCTTTATGCTTCCGCTCCTCCGTGAGAGATGCGAGACCGGTGCGTCGCGCAGGTGTCACTCATTTGCAATCACGCCACCGGCCTCGTGCCGTTCTCCCACGGCCCTCGACCTCGTCCTGCTCGCCACATAGTAGTTTACTATTTTAATACAAGTAGTAATTTTTTTAGTTTATGAAAGTACACACTGATGTGCACTCTCAGTAAACTACTAGTTTCGTAGTTTATACTGCAAGTATACTTGTAAGTTTTCTTTAAGTGAACATAACATTATACTTTGCAGTTAATATATAACATTATTATTTTTGCACTTGAAAAATACCTTTAACTTTACTTTAATTTTAAAAACATTGTATTAGCTTCATGCATCTTTTTTTAATCAACACTTGAATGTCCGTAAGTTTCATAAAGAAAGGCAACATTTTAAACAAAAAAGTAGAATTAGAGTAAATTGCTATACGCTACCAGTGGACTAGCTTACACAAAAATTCAGATATGCAGAATTAGAAACATATCTGTTTTATATCAATATTCTAATCAATATTTTCAAACAATGTAAGTTTCATAAGACTGTATATGAAAAAACTATGTAAAAAAAGTATATTTAATTGACTACTCAATCAAAAGAGTTAACACAACTACAAGACAAGTTTACTTTGAATTCTTAATTATTCTTTTAAGTATATCTGGATCAAAAGATTGAGTTCAAGTACAGGCCAAATATACCTGGACCCGTATTCATAAAGAATCTTAATGCAAAGAGTAGCTCCTAGTGACAAAATTCTAAGAAAATTCAAAAAAGTTTTCAAAAAAGTAATTCAGAAAGCATCTTAACCCTTAAAAGAGGTCTTAAGGTCAAAATTGTTAGGAGTACGGACGAGGACTTTTCGGAGGCTGAAGAGTTTCTTTAGCAGAGGAGATCATGGCAGAAAGATGAAGAGGGAGAAGAAATGTGTTGCAGACAATGGATGACAGTGAGTTAATAAGGCGCTATAGATGAGATCGTGCAGGGATCATGTTTGTGACTGATCTTAAAGACGCGCTAACATCTCCAAACACAGCGCAGAAATGCCATAGCGCCATAAATTAAAGTAATCACTACATTACGATATTTGGCAACTGGGAAAATGCAACAATGCAGCAATGTGTAATGTACACAGAGTTGCATGTAATTTCAAAGTGAAGGCTTAGAATAGACCCTATACTTAAAATCACTCTTTTTTTCCTTCTTGGACAACCAGCCAATCACAGTCTTCAAAAGATTGTGTCATACATAGCAACGGGGTCAGCCCCGCCTCCTCACTAAGATGAAAGTTTTTGTCTTTTCCTTGCTCAGAGTTGCTCTCAGATCGGTCCCGAATCGCTCTTAAGCTAAGACTCCTACGTAAAAGTTTTTAAGCTAAATTAAGAGTTTTCTGAGAGGATTCTTAGAATCTTTATGAATACGGGCCCTGGACTTTTCTCTCAGTATAAATCAAGTACACTGAAGTGTAATTTTAAGTATATTTCTGAGAAGTACATAAAATGTAGACTGAAAGTATACTTTCTTATTTTAAGTTTAAAAGAAGTATACTAAGTGTGAAAAACACCAACGTACATGAGCTACTTTCTGACATTCTGTCTGAAAGCGGGTGAATATCAAAATACATGATAGAAACATTTTGTTAAACCAATTACAAGTGTTATGTTGACAACACTATTGAAACAATTACTTTTTATTACAACTGTACATGAATAAATAGGCCATTTGGCCCTGGACTAATAGGGTATTCTATTTGTCCATTCTATTGGCTCTATTCTATTTTGAAGACTTGCACTGGCTGCACAAGTCTAATTTAAGGCTCTCACAAATAAATAGTATGGGTATATTATACATTTTCTGAGTCATCAGAGTGTCTTGAGTATTGAAGTTGTTGAGTTTTGTGTCCGTGGTGTTCTTTCATGCCAAAGGGATAAAAGAAAGCATACAGTTTAGGCGGAAATTGTGAAAAAAATGTGTGTTATTTCTGGTTTAAAGAAGTCATGTGACCTCTGTGTTTGTCAGACAGATTCAGTACTGGGCTTAAATGAAAGCCTAAAAGGTCCCCTTTCCAGCGATACCAAGCACCATATTATAGAATATTGACAATATTCCTAGCATGAGCCTAAACCAGATATACACCAGATTTCAAAAACGGAATTTATCTTAGGGGGTTAGTGACTTCATGAGCTGAAAAAAGTGATTTCGCTACCACCCCTGCACTGCTATCGTGATTTTTCTAATACTAGGGGTGTATACCTTGCCAAAAAACAATGATAGCATTTTTCCCCCCAAATGATACCGATCAACCCCCCTGGCTCATGGACTAAATGTCTTTCGGAATTTTGAGAGTAGCCTACAATTCTATTGAGGTTCTGAGCCTGCTGATCAACTATTAGTGAAATCATCACAGATCCATTGATTTTGGTTGGATCTTTATGATTTTTTCTGTGGAATGAGTATACTGTTTGGTGAAAAGAATGACATATTGACTCATGTCATAACTTGGGGGAATAGTTGATTGCCAATGAAGTAAAGATGAAACAAATACTTGAGACATGCATTCACAACTTTAAAATTAATGCAACATAAAACAATAGTTTCAAACACCTTTTACCTTATTTTAATTATTCTCAGGTAAGGTAAAGTAAGTCAAGTCTGTTCTAAACAATAAGCATTTAAATTTCCATACTTAAAATATTTAGATCACTGAAGACTTCTCCGTGGTTAGTTCAGCTCAATCTTTTGTAAAACAGAGACTTATGGCAGACAGGCTTCTTAATTTCGTTTATATATATTTTTTTTTAAATTAACTACAGATTAACTAGTTTACATATAATGTATTACTATATAAAAATAAAACAAACCAGAACAAAATAAAAAAAACAACAGTTTGCAAGCTTTGACTGCAGGAGGCACAACAGCAAAGGCATCTACCACCGGAGAGGCTGTCCAGGTGGATCAGCGTCTGCCTGGACATTCCTTTACAGTCCTTTTTAAAGTCCATCAAACTTTTTGACATGTTCATAAATCCCCTCCTGGAAACTCCCTCAGCTTACATTCAGTCCTTTACAGACAATCGGTCAAATCTGAAGTCTTGAACTGTCATTAGTTCTGGAAAACCCCTTAGGACCTTCGCATGTAAAGCTTTCCGTCTCTTTGTCTCTTTTTTTCTACGGGCTTTCATCCTCTGCTTTCTCCTGCGTCCAGTCTGCAACACATCAATCGGTAATACTTGCATCTTATTACAAGTATTTTACTTATTCAGTAAAATGCTTTCTAATACATGTTAAATTTCTCTCTACTTTTTTGCTTAACCCCCTGGGGTCGACAATCGCGCCGGCACGATAGGCTCGGTTTTTTCTCTTCAATGTAGCATATGAGCAGTTCATTCATTCTTTGGTTTTGAATTAAAGAATCATGGCTCGTTGAATCTAAAACAATGGACATTCCTTATGAAACCTAAAGCTTTTAGCCTCTGAACTCATGTATGTAAATCAAACTCTCTGCAAGCTAACTGACCGGCCTGGTGCCAGCATGGCTGGGTTTAGATTGCTTTATGACACCCCGGAGGGTTAACAGACATTCCACGCTAACATCCCTCTGCATTTAATTCAGTTTACAAGTGATTCAGAATCTTATGTTTGATTAGTTGTGTTTTGATCATATAGTTATGACCTTCTAGTGTGTGTGGCTCTGAAAATGTATTTTTGAAGAATGTTTCTCCCAATGGGATCACATCCCTTTCCTTTGGGGAGATCCAGACCTAAAACCAACATTTCTCCCCTTCCCCCTCTGTAAGAGAGATAATGGGGAGCACAACGCGATAGACATTCCATACACACACACACACACACACACACACAAACGTCCTTGGTATGTAATTTAGGATGGAAATATCCTTTTAATGTATGTACATTCCTATATGCATGTGTGGTTAGTTTCTGCTTTATAATAGAGGTGTGGTTCCCTATCAAGGCTACGGAACTTCGACATTACGGATGTCGTATATGGGAACTCCTCTCATCCTTCACTTCCGCTGAAATCTATAGGCTAACGCCAGCAGAGCTGGCCAATTGACGCAAAGTATGCAAATACTACTCCATCGTGCCCCCGGATACGCACCTGTTTTGTGTTGCGTGCATGGGGCTGGCCCATGCTGAGTCAGCCCTCAGAGATGAAGGGTCCTGCGACCACTGCGCGGAAATGTCCCTGCGAGCTCTCAAGGCCAGGCGGGACGAAGCTCACGCAGCAGCGGGGATTGGGCCTACAGTCTGCCATCCCGAGCGTGCAGATTCACGGCCCACCAAGCTAACAAAGCCTACAGTGCGGCGGGGGAGGCGGTATCTGCGCTACACGCCATGGCCGTGCTACAAGTGCTGCAGGCTAAGCAGCTGAAGTCCCTGGATGGTGCCGCCTCTATCGACGCTGACGCCATTCGGGATCTACAGTCGAGAGCGGGTTCTACAGCCGCTACTTCGTTGTGCCAAAGAAGGGAGGGGGTCTCCGCCCCATACTGGATCTGAGACCCGTCAACAGAGCGCTTCACAAGCGCGCATTCATGATGACTACTCTGAAACAGATCCTGGCGCAAATTCGCCCCGGGGATTGGTTCGCTTCAGTAGATTTGAAGGACGCTTACTTTCATATCCAGATAGTAAAGCGTCACAGGAGATTCCTGAGGTTTGCGTTCGAAAATTCGGTGTACCAATACACGGTGCTTCCATTTGGACTCGCTCTGGCTCCCCAAACATTTTCGAAATGTGTAGACGCGGTACTTTCACCCCTCAGGTCGAGCGGGATGCGCGTCTTGAATTATCTGGACGACTGGCTGGTTCTCGCGCAGTCGAGAGAGACACTGGTCAGCCATGTGGAAGCCCTCCTTCGACACTTGGAGATGCTAGGTTTGAGGGTGAACGTTCAGAAAAGTGTGCTCACACCGAGTCAGACTACCACGTTCCTGGGAGTATGCTTGGATTCGGTGAGAATAAGAGCGCGCCTCACCCCCGAGCGAGCGGAGGCTCTGAGCTCTTCTCTCGGTCGGATGGGACGGATGGCAGTGGCTTCTTCAGTGTGTCATCTGGGATTACTGCATATGAGACCGCTTCAGCACTGGCTGAAAGCGCACGTCCCCCCGAGTGCGTGGTATTCCGGCCACAAGCGCATTATGGTCACTCACGGATGCGCCCGCGCCCTGGCTCCATGGAAGAACCCAGATCTTTTCAGCTCAGGTGTTCCTATCGGCATAGTGGCACGGCGCGTGGAGGTCCTGACGGACGCTTCGTCCACCGGATGGGGAGCGGTCTGCTTGGGCAAGCCCGCCTCGGGTCGGTGGTCAGAGAAGCAAATGGAGTGGCATATAAATCGCTTAGAGCTGGAAGCGGTCTCTCTAGCTCTCAAAGCTTTCCGGTCTCGGCTGGAGCAGCGGCATGTGTTGATTCGGACCGACAACACTTCCGTGGTCTCGTACATAAATCGTCAAGGCAGTGTACATTCCAGAGCCCTATTCAAGCAGGCGAAATCCCTTCTGCTCTGGGCAGACCGGTTTTTCCTCTCGGTGAGAGCGGCGCACATCCCCGGTGTTCTAAATCGCGGAGCGGATATGCTCTCGAGGAGCGGGATTCCTCAAGGGGAATGGAGGCTTCACCCCGGGACGGTTCAGCTAATATGGAATCATTTCGGCAGAGCGGAGGTCGACCTCTTTGCAATGAGCGAGAACACGCATTGTCAGATGTTCTTCTCGCTGTCCCGTTCCCCCCGGGAGATGGACGCGCTAACGGCGCGATGGCCGAAAGTCTGTCTCTATGCCTTTCCACCGGTGAAAATTTTGCCCATGGTGTTGTGCAAAATCAGGGAGGAGAAGGCGGCGGTGACTCTGATAGCCCCGTACTGGCCGAATCAGCCTTGGTTCGCGGATTTAATAGAGTTACTGGCAGGGCAGCCTTGGGAGATTCCGCTCAGGAAGGACTTACTGTCTCAGGCGAGCGGATCGATCTGGCATCCCAGCCCCGGGCTGTGGAGCTTACATGTGTGGCCGCTGCAGGGTCGCTGAGTGGGCTGGATGTGCTGCATTCGCAAGCTTTGAATACCATCGCAGAAGCGCGAGCCCCATCCACTAGACGCCTGTATGCTCTGAAATGGGGTGTTTTCTCAAAATGGTGTCAGGATGTCGATATAGATCCAGCGAGCTGCTCTGTGTCGGATATTCTACGCTTCCTTCAGTACAGGATGGATCAAGGGAGCCTACCATCCACTCTGAAGGTATATGTGGCCGCTATTGCCGCGTTTCACGTCCCTGTTGACGGTCAGTCTATCGGTAGACATGGGTCGGTGACACGGTTCCTCAGGGGAGCTAGGAGATTATGCCCTGCACGGCCGCCTTCGGTGCCGTCGTGGGATTTGGCTTTGGTCTTGGAGGCTTTGTCACGACCGCCTTTTGAACCCTTGGCTTCGATCGCCATTAAGGAGCTTTCGGTTAAAACGGCGCTGCTTCTCGCTCTCGCTTCGGCGAAGCGGGTTGGGGATTTACAGGCTTTCTCTGTAAGTGAAGATTGTATTCGCTTTGGACCGGGAAACTGTAATGTGATGCTCAGACCGAGGCCGGGTTACGTCCCTAAGTCGCTCAATACCCCGTTCAGAGCGCAGATTGTTTCTCTGCCTGCCCTGTCTGCTGAGGCATCAACCTCTCAGGGTTTTGATGCTCAGAGTGCTATTTGCCCAGTCAGAGCGCTCCGGGAATACATTTCTCGCTCGGCCGTTTTTCGTCAATCGGACCAGCTATTTGTGTGCTTTGGTGGGTGCAATAAGGGACGGGGGGTCTCTAAACAGAGGCTTGCTCACTGGATTGTGGACGCTATTGTTTTGGCTTATGAATGCCGGGGGCAGGAATGCCCCCTTAACGTCAAGGCCCATTCGACTAGGGCGATCGCCTCCTCGTGGGCCTGGACTAAGGGTATGTCTATTCAGGATTTATGTCTTGCGGCTGGCTGGTCTTCTCAGAACACGTTCGCCAGGTTTTACAAATTGGATTTGCCCTCTGTAGCGTCTCTAGTGCTTTCGGTGAGTTGATTGCATTTCGCAGCATTGAGAGCTGCTCTGCGCTTTGCTCATGAGTTGTTCTATGTGCTATTTGTGTGTGTTTTTAGACTGTGTCACCGCAATGCGTTGGCCTTCTCTTACTGTTGTTGCCCTGTTGCTCTAAACAGTGCTAACTTTCCCCGTTTATACTGCTCGGGATATGCAAATTCTGGCAGTGTCTTGTGAGCTTGTGATTGGTTCCTTTGGACCTATCACAAGGTAGAGGTTCGCTATTGGTCAATCTCGGCCTATCAGATGCTCGCATGCTGGGGGGGCGGTCTTGGTATTGGGTTCTGTTGTCAGTGGTTTGTTATGCTGCCACGGGGGGATTCTATACTGTTCCCATATACGACATCCGTAATGTCGAAGTTCCGTAGCCTTGATAGGGAACGTCTCTGGTTACTTTCGTAACTTCGGTTCCCTGAAAGGCAAGGAATGAGACATTACGCTCGCCGCCGTGTTCGCTTGATTTAAGCGTTTTTTGTTCGATTCTGAATGGAATTGACGCTGCACTTGCTTTATACTGCAACAAGGTTCAGTATTTGCATACTTTGCGTCAATTGGCCAGCTCTGCTGGCGTTAGCCTATAGATTTCAGCGGAAGTGAAGGATGAGAGGAGTTCCCATATACGACATCCGTAATGTCTCGTTCCTTGCCTTTCAGGGAACCGAGGTTACGAAAGTAACCGGAGACGTTTTCTGGTGTGTAACTTCGAATCTTAAGTGTATTTCTAAAGAATGAATCTCTAACAGGATCTGTAACATTACCTCTGCTAGGTCATAAAGTTTATGACCCCCCCAACAGGAATTTCAAGGGGAACACAACTCTCACTTGAATTCTGACAAAGAAAGAGGAATAAACCCTGCAATCATATATTTTCTATATGTATAGCCACTTAAGAAATGTATAAACATGGATTTGATTTCCCTGTGTCATAGTAGCCGATATCATGGCTTGATAGTGTGTGAATCGAACTTTAAATGCCTATAATCATGCATTTGATTATAACTTTATAAACTTAGCTGTTTTATATTTCATCCTTGGTATCTGTTTAACCATCTTGTTTTGACTGAACCACTCATACATAGGAAATGTATTATTCTGTAATAACCATCTTGCTGGAATATAATTGCTGAATTTTGACAACACCATAACTCACTCGAGTGGGTGTTTCCCCAGAGACAAAGGAAGCTCTCCCGCTTCAGATCTTTGGACGTTCATTGGTTGTTCGCCCGAACAGAGGCGTGAACCCATCTTTTGCCATAAAAGACCGACTCAGGAAATTTTCAGAGAGCACTTTTTCGGTGAGAGGTTTTCTGGGTCCATGGCTCCTTTTTCTTTAAGTCTTTTCTTTATTTTCGACCACGGACTCTCCGCCGGCAACTTCAACTCGCTCCTTACTGAGCTCTTATCTCCGTTTTCTTTTCTTTACTAAGTTTTATTTTTCATATTCGCCTCTCCCTCAGCGAGGGAGATGAACCCTGAATCATGTTTTTGGCAACTTCACGTTCGGTGAACCTTTAAAACTTCACGCGAGTCTGCTCGCCCCAAAGACACGATGAAACACGCCCAGCTCTAAAAGGAGCTCTTCCTCAGCAAATACAAAGAGAACCATACGCAAGTAATGATTTTTGATTTGATTGATGTGATTTCTTGTTGTCTCTTTCAAAAGGTTACTGTCTGTGATTTAGTCTACTGTGATCATTTCAGATGATCTTTTGCTTTCACTTTCGCTCGCTCATCCTCTCCATCTCTCTCATTTTCCGATCTCTCTCTCTCTCATTAATATTCGTTTAGTCTTGTATTTGTTTACGTGTTCTGTATATACATATATTCTGTGTGAAGTGTAGTTCGATGTATTCCTTAGTTTGCAATTATTAAAACCAATATATTCTTGACTGCTTCTGTTTAACATGCTCACATTACGAAGTCAATGATTTGTTGATCCAAGCTACATGCTGTAGCGACAATGGGTAGAAAGCAACCACCAACTAATCGTCTTTTTGAATATTAATTCAAATTCTCTACTTCTCGATGACTGAGGGGGGAAGATTTGTTCAGAACGTCTCATGATCATCACCGGTCTGACTAATTGAAGGAGCCCCCGGCACTAACACATAACTGGTCAATGGCTAGCTTTATGGCCTACCAGGACTGGTTAAGATAAAGACAGTGTCCGCACATTCCAGAGTCAAATCACCAAGACCAGAGCCATAAGTCACCCATCCCGGTGCCAGAGAGTCTGCAAAAGACCCTTTAGAAGAAGAATCGACACCAGCAGATGTTACTGAAACCCCCGACAACATTCCTGAACCACCTCCTCCTTAAGACCTCTGAACAAACAGAGTTCTGTCTCTTCACCAGAGAACTGATTCTTATCAATAACTATACATACAATCATTCAAGAACAATTTTCAATGGACTCATGATCAAACAATCATGCAACTACCTAATCCTGGGTTGTTTCCACCACTTATATGTATATTTTAATAAGATAATATGTTTTGATCCCATTTAATTCAGGTAATAGTTATTATATTAACTATTAGAAGGAGTGAATGAATGAAAGTGTGTACTGTTTCATATCAATGCTATCTTACGAACACAACTAGCAAGATGGCTTGAATGATATCGGTGTAATATGTTTTGATCTTCTTTTAATTAGAAATCATGTCTAAACTGTGGCCCCTGTTCTCTCTGTTAGTAAGGAGAGCACAGATAAGCATGATTTACGATCAGAACTGAAAAGAACGTCACCTCCTAAATTCAGCCAGTGTCTAATTGGCCAGAACTCATCCTGGAGGTTGGACAAAATTTTAGTTTAAAACCTTAGACCCAAAAACAAAGCTCTCTCTCTCGCTCTCTCTCTCTCTCGCTGCTCTCTCTCGCTGCTCTCGAAGCTCTCTCTCTCTCTATAGGAACCATGTAAACGCGCAAACGAAATAACCCAAATCAAGATCTGAAGAACATGGGTTAAATAGCTTCATTCAAGCCATCATCATCTACTCTCAATTTCCTTTCTTTTCTTAGTTTCATTTCTTTTCCGTTGTGAGTGTCGGTTCTAAGTTAAGTTTTGCGACAAGATTTCGAGCCACGTTTCTTCTGCAAAGCCAGCTTCAAACAAAGACTTTCATTCCGCCAGCACACCACGTGACTGACCACGTGATCCAGACATCAGGCACGAGGAGACCGAACGGACCGGGAAAACCCCTTTCACGCAACAAAAAGGGAATCCCCAAAATCAAATACGCAAGTACCTCCATGCAGGCTAAAATCTTAACTGGTGTATTTATATAACTTTAATAACCTGCCTAAAACGATAGAAGGGTTAAATTAATGATTGATGGTTTGTTCAGGTCATGTCTAGTGTATATGGAATCGTGAGATTTCATCCTTTCACTCTTAAACCCACTCTTTCCTCACTCTATCCCTTTCTGCAACGCGTATGAATGTGTATGTGTGTGTGTGCGTGTGTTTGTGTTAGATATTAGCTTTATGTGTTAGTAGTCTATATAATCAATAAAGTATTGTTTGTATTTAAAAGAGATTACTCGTGTGTGCTTATCAGATTTATTGTCTTGAACTTCGATTTAAGTTACCTATGCTGTTACCCTTAATTTACTTCGTAATTTATTGTTAGCTGGGGATTGAGTCTTTCTTGACCAGGAAGATATTATATTTCCTAGAGTTAATACTTGTTTATGCTTTCTGTTCATTGGATGAACTGATAAAATGATCATACTATTGATTCTGCTACAGTAAATTCTGAAAATAATTAAAAATAATTAAAATATTAATTATTGGTCATATTCCGTTATGAATAATAATTAATAATATTTATACGTGGGCGTATAAACGCTACAATGCTTTATCTTGTTACGATTTAGGTAACCTAATTTTATAAACACAGAGAGTTGTTTTTTTTCAAGGCCAGAAAAAAATACTCTTTCTTGCGTTTGTAAGAAGGATAATTTTCTTGAGAGTTGATAAGTTAATCTTACGTTTAATGTTTGCTGGGCAAACAGTTTGTTTGATAACTAAATTAATTCCATTAAAAGTTATCCCATAACTTCGATTTAAAATAAGACTATTGATGTATCAATGATGAACCATAACCCGTTATGGTAATCATTCATATATCAATCTAGTTTCAGCTTCGATAATTTAATGTAACTGTAATATGCAAAATATTAATCATATTCATGATTAATTATTAAAATTCCCTATAGATCATTTGAGCTAATGCTAATGTACTACCCAGTGCGGTTACAACAATGTAAAAGAGACTCAAAATATTCTGTTGACTTTGATCTTACATACAAGTGCCATACATCAATCGATCCTGTTAAGTGTGTGTTTTTTTTTTTATACTCACAATAAAAATAAAGTGTTGCGCTTTTTGCCAAATAAAGAAAAATAAATATGATGCGAGTTCTGCTTTCTCTCTGTCAGTGAAGTCCATTCTGACTTGTCCATCCACTCTATATATATACACTCACCTAAAGGATTATTAGGAACACCATACTAATACTGTGTTTGACCCCCTTTCGCCTTCAGAACTGCCTTAATTCTACGTGGCATTGATTCAACAAGGTGCTGAAAGCATTCTTTAGAAATGTTGGCCCATATTGATAGGATAGCATCTTGCAGTTGATGGAGATTTGTGGGATGCACATCCAGGGCACGAAGCTCCCGTTCCTCCACATCCCAAAGATGCTCTATTGGGTTGAGATCTGGTGACTGTGGGGGCCATTTTAGTACAGTGAACTCATTGTTATGTTCAAGAAACCAATTTGAAATGATTCGAGCTTTGTGACATGGTGCATTATCCTGCTGGAAGTAGCCATCAGAGGATGGGTACATGGTGGTCATAAAGGGATGGACATGGTCAGAAACAATGCTCAGGTAGGCCGTGGCATTTAAACGATGCCCAATTGGCACTAAGGGGCCTAAAGTGTGCCAAGAAAACATCCCCCACACCATTACACCACCACCACCAGCCTGCACAGTGGTAACAAGGCATGATGGATCCATGTTCTCATTCTGTTTACGCCAAATTCTGACTCTACCATCTGAATGTCTCAACAGAAATCTGTCACGGTTCATGAATCGGCTGTCTCATGATGATGTGTCTGTGTGAGTGTAATTGTGTGGGTGTGGTTACTCGTTGTGTTGATTAGTGTCTCCAGCTGTCATCAATCCCAGTTCCCTTTATATGCCCAGTAATTTCCCTCTCATGTTGTCAGATCGTTGTGGTTGTTCCTCGGTGTGTGTCCTGTTCCCGTGCCTCGTCTGCAAAGTTCTTCGTCTGGATTTCGTCAGTTTCTTCGTGTCGTCTGGATGTTCCACGGTTCCTGGTTTTCACTCGAGCACGCTGATCACCACACCACCACCGGATCGCCATCTCGTCCCTGCTTCATTTGCCACCTGAGTGTTTGTCCCCGACCTGTGTCTTTTCATCTGACCACAACTAATAAACTGAGTTTTACTTGCATCTTGCATCCTCCTGTTATTTCCTCACAAAATCGAGACAACATTTTTCCAGTCTTCAACTGTCCAATTTTGGTGAGCTCGTGCAAATTGTAGCCTCTTTTTCCTATTTGTAGTGGAGATGAGTGGTACCCGGTGGAGTCTTCTGCTGTTGTAGCCCATCCGCCTCAAGGTTGTGCGTGTTGTGGCTTCACAAATGCTTTGCTGCATACCTCGGTTGTAATGAGTGGTTATTTCAGTCAAAGTTGCTCTTCTATCAGCTTGAATCAGTCGGCCCATTCTCCTCTGACCTCTAGCATCAACAAGGCATTTTCGCCCACAGGACTGCCGCATACTGGATGTTTTTCCCCTTTCACACCATTCTTTGTAAACCCTAGAAATGGTTGTGCATGAAAATCCCAGTAATTGAGCAGATTGTGAAATACTCAGACCGGCCCGTCAACCATGCCACGCTCAAAATTGCTTAAATCACCTTTCTTTCCCATTCTGACATTCAGTTTGGAGTTCAGGTCCTTGACCAGGACCACACCCCTAAATGCATTGAAGCAACTGCCATGTGATTGGTTGATTAGATAATTGCATTAATGAGAAATTGAACAGGTGTTCCTAATAATCCTTTAGGTGAGTGTAAAGTCGTGTTTATAAGCGCAGCTGCTTTTTTACAGCGGTACCCAAAGGAATGCTTATTTTCCATAAGCGCCACCTGCTGTCCGAGAGTGAATTTGCATTTTCATTCAGTCCATCTGCTTTTGTTTTATGCAGGTGTGTCTTATGTAACGATTTCACAAAGCTAAAGTCAGACCATTCTGTATTTGCTTTAAAGGATTAGTTCACTTTTAAAAAAACTTTTGCTGATAATTTACTCACCCCCATGTCATCCAAGATGTCCATGTCTTTCTTTCTTCACTCAAAAAGAAATTAAGGTTTTTGATGAAAACATTCCAGGATTTCCCCCCATATTATGGACTTCAATGGGCCCCAAACGGTTCAAGGTCCAAATGACAGTTTCAGTCCAGCTTCAAAGGGCTTTAAACGATACCAGACGATGAATAAGGGTCTTATCTAGCGAAACGATTGGTCATTTCAAAAATAAATAAAAAAGTTTTATAAGCACCAGTGTTGGGGTAGTTACTCAAAAAAAGTAATTAGTTACTAGTTACTAGTTACTTCTGTAAATTGTAATGAGATTACTTTACTAGTTACTGCATTTGAAAAGTAACTGCACTACTTATTACTTTACTTTCCCGTTTCTTAATTTACCGTGTAGATACATGGACAAACATCATAGCCCTATCATCACTTAGCCTGTCCGCATAGTGTTTATAAATGTAGCCTATACAAAATGGCATGTAAAACCATATGAAAGAACAATATCCATGTCTGCACAAAGAAATATGCCTCACTGTAAAATCCACAAACAACAGGATAAAGGACAAATGTCCATGGTGGTAGACACATAATCAGGGCTGGACTGGGACAAAAAAATCGGCCCTGGCATTTTGGCCATAATAATAATAATAGCACACTAATAGACATATATTGTAAAACAAATGCACTGAAAAATAAAGGAAACTTTCATAATTAGTTTTGTACTAATTTCTATACTTGAAAGAGATATAAGCACATGATCTTTTATTTTGGCGGAAATCATGGTTTACAAACGCCTCTCATTAAATTTATAGTAAATTACGGTAATCGTCAACTATGCAGATGTGGAAATAATGCGTTACTGGGTAATGGGTTCCTACACTCATGACATAGCCTAAATGTTTTGAAAGTAACTGTCTGCTTACCACAGGCTCTACACTTTCTCTGTCCTGATCCTCCTCACTATCCTCATCATCAGCCACTGGAGCTGATGAAGGTCCTGCTGCTGCAGAAAACATTTTGACACATTTTACAGCGTCTGCTTGAAGGGCCTGGTTCTATTTTTCACGCTATTTCTCTGCACATTCCTTGCGTTTCTTCTCCATCTCTCAGACTATTTTGACAGATACACACTGACACACTGCACGCTCGTTTAAAGCCCAAAGGGGGAGGTGTTTAAAGATGTGATTGGACCAGCACAGTGTCAATCAAGAAAAGATCCAATGGGCCAAGGTGTTTCATGCTATCAGAAAAAAAGAAACTGACGCAGACTTTTTTAACTAATACATTACACCGGCACGCACTTACTTAACCCAGCGCCGCCAATTAAGCAAAACGAATGGGCCGCCGATGTACGAGTTTTATGGTCCGTTAAGACAAAAAACTGAAAAAGAAAAAAAGTATGAGATGTCGGCCCAAAAGGCACGTCAGCCCACTGGGAATCTCCCGGTAGTCCCGATGGCCAGTACTTGCTGCCTGGGCATAGAGTGCATTTCACGCGAATATTTTTGTCCTTTCGAGCAATAAACTGAAAGTAATGTGAATATCGCCACTGGCCGAAACCCTCTGTCTCCGTCTCCATTTCCTGCTCTCCTTCGCACCAGCAGCTACGTCACTCAAATCGATCTCTATGACAACGGTGCAAGCACACACACACACACACACACACACAAGCATGCACGCACCACTTAAACAGATCAGAGCTTTACACGCAGGCAAACGCGGCTTGGGTAACGCAGGAAAGCGCGTTCCTATAGTCTAGTAAAGTAGTGTAGTTACCGATATTTTTAGTGTGATGCGTTACTTTATTTCGTTACCCAAAAAAGTAACATCGTTACTGTAATCCGTTACTTTGTAACTCGTTACCCCCAACACTGATAAGCACAAATGCTTGCCTTGCTCTGTTCTGTGATGCGTGTTCGTGACGTCACGTAATACGCAATTACGTTGAAAAGGTAAACAGGCAAGGCGATCATTTGTGCTTATAAAACTTAAACTTTTTATTTATTTTTTAAATGGCCAATCGTTTCGCTAGATAAGACCCTTATTCATCGTCTGGTATCGTTTAAAGCCCTTTGAAGCTGCACTGAAACTGTCATTTGGACCTTGAACCGTTTGGGGCCCAATGAGTCCATTATATGGAGAAATGTTTTCATCAAAAACCTTAATTTATTTTCGACTGAAGAAAGAAAGACATGGACATCTTGGATGACATGGGGGTGAGTAAATTATCAGCAAAAGTTTTTTTAAAAGTGAACTAATCCTTTAAGTCTTGAAATTAAAGTCTAGAAATAAAAAACGGCAGCTGGTATCGGCATTGGCCAATTTGCTTGTAAAAAAAAAAATCCAGAATCGGATGAATTTCACATGAAAAATCTATACGGTAGATCTTGCCTTTCATCAAAGCTGAGGTCAGGGATCTTGGGCTTGAAAAGGTTGGTGACCACTGACTAGTGTGAATGATTAATCCCACCTGACATGTGTGCTGGCTACAGTATACAGGCCACCAGGGCACCATACAGACTTTATCAAAGAATTTGCTGATTTTCTATCAGAGTTAGTATTGACTGCAGATAAAGTACTAATTGTTGGTGATTTTAATATACACATCGATAATGAAAAAGATGCATTGGGTTTGGCATTTAAAGACATTGTAAACTCAATTGGAGTTAGACAACACGTGTCAGGATCTACTCATTGTCGTAATCATACTCTAGATCTAATATTATCACATGGAATAGATGTTGATGCCGTTGAAATTCTGCAGCAGAGCGATGACATCTCAGATCATTACCTAGTCTCGTGTAAACTTCATTTAGCCAAGGCTGCAAAGCCGACTCCGTGTTACAAATAAAAACTTCACTTCTACCACTTTTGCTTTATAAATAATATTCCTGATCAGTTTCATCTCCTCAGCATCCCAGATAGCTTAGAAGAACTTGATATTGCAACAGAAATGATGAGCTCTCTTTTCCAGCACTTTAGACTAGGGGTGTGCACGAATAGTTGAATATTCGATCTGTAATTATTATTAGAAAACTAAAGTACTTTTCCTATTTAGGCTACTACGTTGCTTTTCTGGCCGTAAATGCAGTGAATCCTGGATAAATCCCAACCACTAACTCACAGTTATAATTAAATGCACTGGGTGGCGCTGTGGAGCATGTTAACAACTTGATTGTATTTAATCACAATGTCGTACTCGCGAAGTTTGTAATTACTTTGATGAAAATGATCTTGCTAAATAATATTGAAAAAAAGAATAGAGAAAAAATATTGGTCCATCACTGCATCACGACTGCTGGTAAGCGCATCTGAACCCCACTTGAGACGAGATGATGCCTTATAGCAAAATGATTTTGAGCCATAGTTTAAGGACAGAAAATGTGCTATTAGACATTTTCTCACTCAATCATGTGGATATTATTGTTTTCTCAACATGAACATCTTGAAACAATATAAACACGATAGTCATATTCTGACTCAAGTGTATATGTACGTTCTATACGATAATTGGCGCTTTAATAGCATTTTTTTTTCATTCGCGCTGCTTGAGCTTAAATGCTTTTGTTCTTTATATTTTTTGTTTACACATATTGCTTCATGTTTTTCACTAAAAGAAAACCTTAAAATATAACCTAAGCTCGTTGTGTATATTGCCTAATCGTAAGCTTGTTCAGAAATGTTGACAAAAACTTTTAAAAAATGTCTTTCTCGTTAAACATCATTTAAATAAACGAATATTCGAATATTAAGATTTTTACGAGGTTAAATATTCGAATACGATATTTTTGAAAAATACTCATCCCTACTTTAGACACAGTTGCTCCTTTGCGCTTAAAGAAGTTTTAAGAAAATAGTCCAACACTGTGGTACAACGAGCACACTCAGGCCCTTAAGATATCATTAGCAAGAATGTTAGTTTTTTTGACTATTATGCTGATGATACTCAGAACTTAAATACACAGTGCCGATTAACTAAACGATGAGCAGCTGTGATGACTGTGATTAGTGTCCATGGTGAATGATCAGTGGCGGGAAACACATACAAGGAAACACATGTGAGGAAAGAAAACAAACTAAAGGTCTATGAACTGAATATAACTGAACATAATGGTGACACTTGCATTTTGATGCATTGTATTATTAGGGCTTACATTTTTATGGGCTGAAATTCAACATGGTCGTATATTTAAGCTGTGAATATTTCAATTAAAAACATTTCACACACATTTTCATTATTAAAAACTCAATAATACATATTCACCTTTCAGAGTTCACTTTTAACATATTCATTCTGTTTAATAATACAACCATGGGGCATCGGGTAATTTCCATAAGATCATCTCTCAATCAAACCAGCTATTAGGCTAACTGAAATAAAACCATGCCAATCTCTAGGTATGGTGAAGGCTATGTGATGATGTGGGGCTATTTTAATTCCAAAGGCCAAGGGAACTTTATCAGGACGCATAGTATCCTGGATCCATGAAGTAACTGGCCTTTAAAAATAAAAATCTGCCTGCCTCTATGGGAATTTAACATAGGGGTGTCCAAACTTATGCACCCTGTATTTTAAGGAAGAACATTTATTTATTTACAATACATTATTCATTCACAAAGAAAATTGGTGTCCTTAAAGGTTGGAGTTTTCCTCATTTTTTTAATTTAAAGCATTAAGATCAATTTCCAAAAGATGTTTTTTTATTCCTCTTTTTAGTCAACTTTAGCATGGGTGTGTTCACTTGTGCTAAGCACATATAGGCCTGGTTTCACAGACAGGGTTTAGATTAAGTCAGGATTAGGCCTTAGTTAAACTAGGACCTTAAAGTAGTTTTTGTAAACCTGCCTTAGAAAAAGATATGCTTTCAGTTAAAACTGTTTAAACATGCATTTTAAGCCTCAAGCCTTGTCAGTGAATCCGGCAGAAGTGTGCCGTTTGGGACAGAGCGTGATGTATGCGTTAGAATGAGATATGTGTGACTTCACTGATTGGATCTGGATACAGTTTTCAGAAACTAACATTTTAATCAATTCTACTCCGTTTCTCACACAAAATGATTGTATACTGCCAGAAAGCATTTCGAGGTCAAAGGGGCAATGACCACTGGGCCACCTCCCCTCTCCAACCTTTCTCAACATCCCTGAGAACACTTTTTTACTGACAACACAATTTTTCGTGAGACATAACAGGTCTATAAATATCACTACAGCCTCAGACTTCTTACCATATCAAGAACAGAGACTCCAGGTAAGATGTGATTTTAAAACAATATCAACAGGCAGTGTCAGTGTGAATGTGTTGGAGTAAAGGTTCACTGAAAGGAAAAGTTAAAGTTTTTCAGAGGATAGACATTAGAAATTGTGAAACCATAATGAGACTAGAAGAGAGACTAGAAAGTGCAAAGTTTGAATTAACTATTACATTATATTTTAACTTTTATATTACTGTAAAGTAGGTCATAATATATAGTCTGTCTCATTAATGTTAATCAAACAATTGTGGTATCATGGAAAAAAAAAAGTTGAATATATCTTTTTCCTATATATATGGATTTTGACTTGTGACTTGTTTGACTTGGTTTGTGCCAAATGTGGTGTTATCAGGGATTTTACAGTATGGTTGCTTTGTGAATTTGTTTTGGAACCTTCAGAAAATGTTAACTTATTATTTGTTCATATTTTATTACTGACTATTTACTTGTCTTTAATAATGTTTTAAATTGACATTAATTAGGCTTGTAGTTTTGCTGTAGTATCAAAAGTGTAATAGATCATTTTGTGATATTTCACTGGCCTCTGAACATTTGAACCACTGACCCAATCCAAGCCTGAGCCCTGCTGAAGCAGCTCTAAATATGTGCTGTGCTGTTAAATGATAGATCAAATATACACAGTGACAGAAACTCATACTATGCATTTTAGCAGGCTTAATTAAGCATGAAAATAACTTAAGGAAATATATATTTGCTGAACAAATTAAGCCAACTAATATGATTTACATTCTTTTGGTTTCTCTACCCAATACATTTAAAAATTACAAATGCATTGAAAACACAAGCAATACGCTGATTTCACGCAGCCGTTATTTTGAAATCGAAAGCGAGGCTCCGGTGGGAAGAAAACCGGAAGTGTCGCCTTTAATCACAGGAGAGTCGTGAATGCGATGGCGTATTGTTGTGTTTAATGATGTTGTGTCAATTCTAAAACTGTACATACATTTCTTTCATACTTTAGACTATATACAGTGAAATTCATTTATAAATAAAAATTTTTTTTATATCTAATTCAGAAAGTTAAAAAAAGAAGCAGGAATGAACTATATACATATCCTGTATTGGATATTAACATCCAATAGTGTAAATCGCGGCAGCAGCTTCAGGTTGGTAGTCCAAGGCATTGTTTATCTTTACTTCCAGAGTTCTTCCCACCGGAGCCTCACTTTCGATTTCAAAATGGCGGCTGCGTGAAATCAGCGTATTGGTATCAGTATCGGTACTTGGTATCGGTGAGTACCAAAAATTAAAGTATCTGTATCGGACTCGTTCTGGAAAAAGTGGTTATTGGTGCATCCCTATTATATATATATATTAGGGATGGGGGAATTAACGCGTTAATCTTTGCGCTTAATTTTAGATGTTTAACGCGTTAAAAAAAAATAACGCAAATGACGCAGCACTTTTTTGTTTTTTGTTTGTTTTTGCCTCGTTTCCATGACTTCCTGTTGCGGCTGCTATTGTGAGTGTGCCGAACCAAGTCACCCTGTCATGATGGAGATGGACAAGGATGGAGTTTTAGGAGGAATGTTTACATTTAAAAAGTTGCCTGGTGGCCTGTTTGATAAAACAAAGATGGTGTGTACGATTTGCAAAGCTGAATTCAAATATTATAGAAGCAATTCGTCTTTAATCTACCATTTAAAAGCAAAGCACCCAGGTGTTAGCAACGTAACTAGCGAGGCTACAGGAGGGCCTCGCCAATCCACGTTACTAGAGTGCTACAGTAATCGTGGCAGGCCATTGACCAAACCTGTAACTGAAAAATTAACCGATGCTTAAGCTAAATGGATAGATAGAAACTGCCGCCCAGTTAGCACTGTGGAAGGCGAGGGACTGAGAGAAATCATGCAAATTGCATCGGGAGACACGTCTTACCATCTACCCTCGAGAAGAACGATTATGTCGAGAATACACGGTTTGTATGACAGCGAGAGGGCGCGAAGGATGGACATTTTAGAGAAAGCAAAATATGTCGCTCTCACAGGAGATCACTGGACATCGGTGACCAATGACAACTACTTGGGCGTCACAGCACACCTCATAGATGAAGAGTGGCGACTGCGTTCGTTTGCCCTTACTGTGAGTCAGACCACAGAGCGCCACTTTGCAGAGGCATGCGCTGAACATTTTTTGGAAGTCGCCAAAGAATGGAAAGTGGAGCAAAAGTTAACAACACTTGGGACGGACAGCGCTCGGAACATGGCGGCGGCAGCGCGACTACTACCATTTGAGCACCTGCCCTGCACGGCCCACAGTGTGCAAATAACTATCACGGTTTCTCTTCGCGACTGTGGATTCGACAGTCTTCTGGCCAAATGTTAGTATCTCTCTACCTATGTGTGTGTGTGTGCTCTCTGTCTTCTGTGTGCGTTTATCCCCCTCTGTATTTAGTTTGTGTTTGTGTTGTGCTCTCGCTCTCTCTCTCTGTGTGTTTCTCCTCTCTTCCTGTGTCTTATGTTTGTGTTCTCTCCATCTTTGTGTGTGTGTGTGTGTGTGTGTGTGTGTGTGTGTGTGTGTGATAGGGGATGCTCTATTACTCTGTGTGTGTGTGTGTGTGTGTGTGTGTGTGTGTGTGTGTGTGTGTGTGTGTGTGTATATTGTGTGTGTGTGTGTGTGTGTGTGTATGTGATAGGGGATGCTCTATTACTCTCTCTCTGTGTGTGTGTGTGTGTGTGTGCGTGTGTGTGTGTGTATATGTGTATGTGTGTGATAGGGGATGCTCTATTACTCTCTCTCTGTGTGTGTGTGTGTGTGTGTGTGTGTGTGTGTGTGTGTGTGTGTGTGTGTGATAGGGGATGCTCTATTACTCTCTCTCTGTGTGTGTGTGTGTGTGTGCGTGTGTGTGTGTGTGTGTGTGTGTGTGTGTGTGTGTGTGTGTGTGTGTGTGTATATGTGTGATAGGGGATGCTCTATTACTCTCTATCTGTGTGTGTGTGTGTGTGCGTGTGTGTGTGTGTGTGTGTGTGTGTGTGTGTGTGTGTGTGTGTGTGTGTGTGTGTGTGTGTGTGTGTGTATATGTGTGATAGGGGATGCTCTATTACTCTCTATCTGTGTGTGTGTGTGTGTGTGTGTGTGTATGTGTATGTGTATGTGTGTGATAGGGGATGCTCTATTACTCTCTCTCTCTCTCTCTCTCTCTCTCTCTCTCTCTCTCTCTCTCTCTGTGTGTGTGTGTGTGTGTGTGTGTGTGTGTGTGTGATAGGGGATGCTCTAACTCTCTCTCTCTCTCTGTGTGTGTGTGTGTGTGTGTGTGTGTGTATGTGTGTGATAGGGGATGCTCTATTACTCTCTCTCTGTGTGTGTGTGTGTGTGTGTGTGTGTGTGTGTGTATATGTGTATGTGTGTGATAGGGGATGCTCTATTACTTTCTCTCTCTCTCTCTCTCTCTCTCTCTCTCTCTCTCTCTCTCTGTGTGTGTGTGTGTGTGTGTGTGTGTGTGTGTGTGTGTGTGTGTGTGTGTGTGTGTGTGTGTGTGTGTGTAATTTATTACAATTTACTGACATATTTCAAACATTTCCACTGCAGAAATGTGACTGAACTCCTGGGGGGGGGGGGGGAGCAATACATCTCCTGTTCAGTGGTGTTACCAGCATTGTGCCACTTGTTCAGAGTTATGGAGCCATCAGATGATGATCCGGTCTATGTGTTGAGGTTCAAGAAGGTGTTTACCACAGACCTAGCTAAACGGAAGGAAAGCACCAACCTCACATGGCTGAAGATCGCTACTGCCCTGGACCCCAGGTTTAAGGACCTGAAGTGTCTTCCCAAAGACGAAAGGAATGAGGTGTGGAAATCAATAAGCAACCTGGTAAAGGAAGAGAGGCTGGCACAACAACCATCTGCAGATACAACAGGAAAACAGCCACCGAAGAAGAGCAGGATGTCAGTCTTCTTTCTGGGTTCATCTGATTCAGATTCAAAAGATGAAGAGTCCATAGACAACTGCCTGGACCGCTACAAATCAGAACCCAAAATTGACATGGACCAGTGTCCACTGCAGTGGTGGTCAATGAGAGAAGGAGCATTGCTGGCTGGCATTGCACGCAAGTACCTGTCAACACCTGCAACCACAGTGCCTTGTGAGAGGTTGTTTTCCCTCTCAGGCCACATTGTCCAGAAAAAGAGAGCTGCTTTGTCACCCTGATAATCTAAACCGACTGGTCTGTCTCAGTTGCTGGCTTAATGTAAAAGAGTAGGCAAAATCTTTGGGTGAAAAAAATTAAACATTCTCCTTTTGTTATTCATATTGCAAAGAATTATGTTCCTTTCTGAAATTCAACTGGCACTTAAATTTTTTTATATAAATAATTGTTGGTGCATAAAGAAATTATTTATTTTGGCCAATTGGCTTAAGTACTAAACTGATCTAGACTTTTTGATGACCTTGATGGTTTTAATATTCAACTTTCACTTTGTTTATAATGTTGCTGCACACATTTTATTTGATGGGAACAGCTACTCTGTGGTTCTGTGGAGAGTCTGTTTACAGTTCAAATGTCATTAAAATGTTATGTCATTAAAAACTTTATGTTGTTTAATTTAATTTAATTTAAATTTGTATTATATATAATATTTAATTTAATTTAAATATTGATGATAACAAGCTTGGGGGAAAACACAATTAATTGCAATTAATTACAGAAAATGTACAATTAATTAGTTAAATTTTTTTTATCGATCCCCAGCCCTAATATATATATGTAACAGGATTGAAATAGCGCTTTGAGGTTAGTAACAAACAACTATTTACAAGACTGTCACTATTTATGATTGATAGACTGGGTTCAGGCTTTTTTTAAGTGTATTTGCGAAAGAGGGAATTTTTGCGCATTCGTCCCAGGCATCTCACAATAACTGATAACATGCGTTGTCTAATTTTATACGCATACGAGCTTTCTGAACACGCTTTAGTATCAGTGCTCGTCTATTTTGTTTTGTTAATTACCTCGTTAGTAAACCAATACATAACTGCAGCACAGTTTGAATCTCCTCCATACTTATTATAAATGTGGCGCTCAAAACTGATTACTGTCTGTCGCAGACTGGGAGGAGCAGTTGCGCGCAGTTTAGCTTCCCGGTACTTTAGACCGCGGTGTAAACGCAGAAAGCAGCTGGTCTGGGGCAAAAAAAGTTCCTGGGAAAAAAGTTCCTGGGACAAATTGTTCCGGGTAATTTCGGTGGAAACGCGGCTTTACATTTGTTGTTAGGCGGCTTCAATATTTTATGTAGAAAACAATTAGTGGAAAATAAGGTCTGTTTTGTTTTTAATGGACTGTCAAACCCTTTAAGTTTGTTGTACAAAAGATTTTCTGTAAAGGAAGCCCGCCTACTTTTAAATTATGAGGTCAGGTCATGCCAGTAGCTTATTCTTTAAGTTACCAGTGTTGACACTGGTAATGCTCCTTAAGTTAGTTTGTTAAATTGTGCTGAAACAGTACTCAGGCAGGTTGTGACTTTTTGTGCAGTGGCTGATTCAGTCCCAACAATGTGAAGAATGTATTCAATACAAAGAGTTTGAAAATTGTACATGTCTGAGTGAGTGTTTATTTAACATAACAAGACAATGATGTGAACTGTAGATGCTGTAAACTCACAAGGACATGACAACCACATACATAATTTTCATATAAAATTGCCTTAATTGATTTCCTGCAACAAAACAACAACTTTTAACTTAAGGCACTTAACACTTTTTCACATGTTCAGGATTACACTTTATAGACCATAAGCAGGTTTGACTGGCATGTAACAATGAAAATTCTCTCTCCATTCTTCAGCAACAACCACTTCGTTCTCAAAGCTGTCCCACCAACTAGAGGTCCGACAGGGTCTCGTCCAAAACCGGCGACGGTGGCGGCAGGGTCTGTGTGAGGTACCAGGCAGCCAGGGAAGGAGGATCATAGAAATATGTTCCAAAAAAATATATTTTGCTGAATTCAAAAAAATCATATACAAAAGTTTCAAAAAGGAAACAAAGTCCAAATCATCAAAACAAATGTTTAGGCCTATAAAAGAGATCAACAGAACAAACTAAACTCAAACACTGAGTGCGTGCAAAGACAAACTGAACTGATCTACCAGTTAAACAATCAGGGACACATTTATACAACTGGACTAGTCCACATTAACACATAAGGGAAGACAAAAACAACAACTTCACCAATACAACAACAAAATCAATACCAAGGTCAGTTAAATAATTACACAAGGTCAATTATATAATTAAGTGCATAATTTTAACACAAATAATAAATCTAAAGAAAGAACAAGCAATTAGGAAAGAAAATACAAACACAAACATTCGAAATAAACATTCGATAAATTACAAGAACATATAAATAAGTGTTTGTATGCGTGTGCGTGCGCAACATTACCGCTCACTGATGTGTGGCTGCATCGGGGCCATCACAGTCTGTGTCGCGGGAGTGTTGTCATTAGCAGTGCCCTGCGTAGAATTGCATTCTGACTCCTCTGTTCCGCAATATAGTAAGAGAACTGAGCATGTATCTGTATACATGTTATAAGCCCTGTTAGCACAGTTATTATCAGAAATATTTGGGCTACGTCCGCCATTGCACAGAATCGTCAACAAAGCAGTCAGCGGCGCACAATCTGACGTCAAACACAGTGGATAACGGGCGCACACTCTAACGTCACAAGGCAAAAACCCCGGTTTTACTCTCTACATGACAACACTGCAACCGGCGTTTCTGAAAATCCTCACCCTGGCAGGGGTTTTCAAAAATGTTCGGTTGCAGTGACCTGATACTGCGTTTCCGTGTGGACGAACGGCCGAACCGCGTAAAAAAAGGCACGGTTATAAAAATACCCATGTCCGTGAGGACAAGGCCTAAATCCTGATTGAAAATCCTCCCAAGTATTATTTCTTTCTAAAAAGGAACCTAGTTGTGAAGATACTGCCTTCTCTAGTATCTTTGACAGAAAAGGTAGATTCGAGATCGGCCTGTAATTGACTAATTCTGTGGGATCAAGTTGCGTTTTTTTAACAAGCGGTTTAATCATAGCCAACTTAAAAGTTTTTGGTACGTACCCTAATGACAAAGATTAATTAATGAGATTAAGAAGAGGATCTATGACTACTGGAAGCATCTCTTTCAGTAGCTTAGACGGTATAGGGTCTAACATACATGTTGTTGATTTAGATGATTTAACGAGTTTAGAAAATACTTCCTCTCCTATAGGAATGAATGAATAAAATTTTTCTTTAGGGAGACTACAATGCACTCCCTGATACGATACTGTAGTATATGGTTGCATAGTTATAATTTTCTCCCTGATATTATCAATCTTATAAGTGAAGAAGTCATTACTGCTGTACTGCTTGGACACTTCTGGGCTTGAAGCTTTATTTTCATTAGTTTAGCCACCGTTTTAAATAAATACCTAGGGTTTTGTTTATTTTCTTCTAATAGGGTTGAAAAATAAGCAGATCTAGCAGCTTTTAAGGCCTTTCTGTATGCAATCGAGCTCTCTTTCCATGAAATGCGAAATACCTCTAGTTTTGTTTTCTTCCAGTTGCGCTCCATTTTTCTGGCTGCTCTCTTAAGGGCCCGAGTGTGCAACTGTGTCTAAAGTGCTGGAAAAGAGAGAGGTAAAAGTTTCTGACGCAATATCGAGTTCTTCTAAGCTATCCGGGATGCTGAGATGATGAAACTGATCTGGAAGATTATTAATAAAGCAATTTAGTGGCAGAAGTGATAGGTCTAACATATTTGTAACACGGAGTCGGCTTTGCAGCCTTGGCTAAATGAAGTTTACACGAGACTAGATAATGATCTGAGATGTCATCGCTCTGCTGCAGAATTTCAACGGCATCAACATTGATTCCATGTGATAATATTAGATCTAGAGTGTGATTACGACAATGAGTAGGTCCTGACACGTGTTGTCTAACTCCAATAGAGTTAAGAATGTCTTTAAATGCCAATCCCAATGCATCTTTTTCATTATCTAGATGTGCTTCTACGGACCGACGCAGGGAACCAAGGGCACCACAGACATCGAGGTAGAGAGCAGGGACCCAGCTAGGAAGGCCCGAAGCAGGGTCTGAGTGTGTAGTGTGACTCTTACCTGTCTCTACATGGCGGCAGAGAGTGCATGCCAAGGCGTGACCGGGTCCTCGAACCGCACCCAACTGCCGGCTGGCGATACAGGTATCGCCAGGTAGCAGATACAGGTAGCTGAGGGGTGCAGGGCTTTACAGAGTCGCACACCACCAGTCTTGCCCTCTTTAGACCCAGGAACAGAGGAAACTGCTCTTTCTTTGAAGTGTGGGTACCGCCATCTCCGCTGTTTTTGGGAGCCAGCGGTGGAACAGACACACACACAAACAAAGCCTCCACCCGGCCCTCCACCGGGGGGAGGGAGTGAATCAGTGACCAACTCCAAGAGCATCCTCCTTCATCCCTGAGTGACCTGCTCAGGAAAGCTTTCACTGTCGCTTGCCACTTGGCTTGGCAGCGCCTAGAGCGGGCTGGGCGTCCCTACTTCACGCTGAGGCCTGGCTGGAGGCTGCTGCGGAGTTCCAGCGGGAGCAGGAGCCTCAGCAGGGGGACGCCCTTGGTGACGAGCAGGCGGAGAAACTGCCACCAGCAGCGGGGCTGAGGCAGCAGCGAGCTGCCGGGGCAGGATGTGCCGGATTGCCTCCGTCTGCGCTTGGGCGGCAGAGAACTGTTGGGCGCAGCTTTCCACCGCATCGCCGACCAGCCCAACCTGGGAAACTTGGGAGACCAGGAACCGAACCTTGTCCACATCCGCCATATCACCCAGGCTGAGCCAACGATGGCACTCCTGGACCACTAGGGTGGACATCGCCAGACCTCATGCATGCCACGACACTCCTGCGCCCAACGCACCCGTGTTGCTCTATTAGGAAATGGGACCCATCACCAGTGACGGAGCACACAGGGGAATGAGCATTGGCTCGTTTTTTTTCAATACTCGAAGATGACAGGCTCCCTAAGCGTGATCCCAATCAGTTGTAACGTATGACTACATCGAACGTGAGCGACTAAAAGGCAACAGTGAAACATTTCTATACTCCTTTACTCACAAAATTTAGCAAATTAAATATGGAATTATACTTGCTCCATTTGATCAACCACAAATTACTCCACTATCCAGCTCTCTGACTAATTTTAAACAAGTTACATCAGAACAAGTGTTCCAGCTATAAGCTGGATTCTCTTTCTACACGTCAAAACAGAAATTTTTATGACTTTCAGTGCAAGTGTGACAGCTATAATTAACAGCTCATTAGCAAGTGGAATTGTTCCAAGCAGTTTTAAACACGCAATCTTACATCCCTTGTTAAAAAAAAATAACTTTTCTGGATCCGGCAATACATGACAACTACAGACCGATCTCCAAACTGCCTCTCATGTCAAAGATTTTGGAGAGAGTTGTTTATTCCAGTTTATTCCCAGCTCTACTTTTATCTAAATACATTTAACATTTTGGATACATTTCAGTCTGGTTTCAGATGTGTTGCACAGCACTGAATCTGCATTATTGAAGGTCACAAATGATATTCTACTCTCCATGGACTCAGGTTCACCTGTTGTCCTAGTTTTGTTAGATCTCAGTGCTCAGTTCGATACAATCGACGATGATAGTCTTTTAAATAGTTTATAATGTATGGTGTGCATGCAGGGGACAACCCTCCAGTGGTTTTCATCCTATCTAAAAGAAAGGACATTCTCTGTGAATTTGGGCAACTTTTCTTCTGCATCGGCTCAGCTACTATGTGGTGTCCCTCAGGGGTTAATTTTGGGACCCCTGTTATTTTCATTGTATATGCTTCCCCTGAGCCTTATCTTTCAGAAGTACATCATATCTTATCACTATTATGCCGATGATTCCCAATTTTATTTCCCAGCGAGTATAGAAAAAAATTGCTCATCTGAAAATGCCTTAAATTGTTTTAAAGATATCAAACATTGGCTGGCTATATTGAGAGCAATTAAATGAGAGCAAATCTGAAGTATTGATCTTAGGTTCCTCCTTGCAGAGGCGGACAGAGTACACAGCTTCATTACTTGAGTAAAAGTACAGATACCCCTTGCTAAATTTTACTCAAGTACAAGTAAAAGTACTACAGTCAGATGTCTACTTAAGTAAAAGTACTAAAGTACTTGTTTTTAAAAGGACTTGAGTATCAAGAGTACAAGAGTACATTTTCTAAATATTGCATTACTACTGCCACAGTGCTTACATTGGTAAACACAGCAAACACTTGAAGCGAAAACTATCATTAACTTGTTCAGAAAATTGAAATAGTCTGGCGAGGTGGGGCCACGGGTTGGCACATTCCCGGGATGGACCTGCTGCGTCTTCATCCATTGTTTCGTCCATGGTTTGTCTCTTATCTAAATCTGACCATGGAGTTGACTTTGGCGGAAAGCTGAAGGTGATTGCTGATAGGCTGTCCCAATCAGTGGTGCCTGCACAATCCAATCACGAGGGAATTTGGGAATCCAATTTGAGAGGGAAACAACAAATTGAGGGTTTCCGAGATTTTTCTTTTTTTCCTTTTTTTTTTTTTAGAAGAAATAACGGTTACTCACGGTTATGGATAGAAATGTAGCGGAGTAAAGAGTACAATATTTGCCTCTCAAATGTACTTGAGTAAAGTCATGAGTACTCCCCAAAAATGATACTCGAGTAAAGTACAGATCCCTCAAAATTGTACTTAAGTACTGTACTCAAGTAAATGTACTCCGTTACTGTCCGGCTCTGCCTCCTTGTCTCGTTAACCTGGCCTAGTTGTCACGTTAGGCCCGTTATTGTTGAACTCCCAAGATCAAGTGAGGAACCTTGGAGTGATTTTTGACTCATCTCTACTTTTCAATAAGCAGATCAGTGCTGTTGTAAAGAGTATTTTTTACCATCTGAGATCAATTTCTAAAATAAAAACTTTCCTTTCCCTTACTGACTTGGAAATTGTGATCCACTCATTTATTTTATTTAGGTTAGACCATTGCAACTCATTGTATAGTCGTCTACCCCAAGCTGCATTATCCCGTCTATAACTCGTCCAAAATGCTGCACCCAGTTTTGGTATCTCTTCCATGTGAGGTCATCTTCATCGCTAGCCATTTTTAAGTCTTCTTTAAAAAACATATCTGTTTTCTTTGGCTTTGAATAGATCATCATGAAATGGGTTTTTGAAGCTGATAGAATGTATGATGTTGTATTTAAATGTGTTTTTTAATTCTTGCTTGATCTGTAAAGCACTTTGGGTCAACTTCTGTTTCTTTTTAAATGTGATATAAAAATAAAGGTTGACTTGACTTGATCAGAGAAAACAGTTTAAAGAGACTCCTGTGAAGTTTGAGTCAGCAGGACTCATCAGTGGCATCTGGTCCCTGTAAAAAAACATCAACAAAACAACTGTGAACAAGCTGATATCAGGAGCAACTAGGGCTGCACAATTTAGGGGGGAAATCTGGCTAAATTGTGGTGAAAATTGCGATTTAACATTCACAAAAAATGATAAAGAACACCAGGTTTGTTGTGCCTACTTTTAGGGTTGCATAATTTGGCCCCAAGAAATTGGTTCTTATAGATCAATATGATTAATAATTATTATTATGATTAAAAAAATATAAAAAATAATTATAATTGTAGTAATAACACCATTTCATTGTTATAAACATACAGTATTTAAGAATAAATATAATATAGTAATTAAAATACTAATAATAATTTTACCTTTATTTTACAGGAAAAATGCAGGCAGCCTATAACTATAAATAATTAGAAAGGAATACTTAAGAAACAACAAACAAAGAACGAGAACAAATGGTGACAGGGAAAACTAAGCAGAATATGACAATGAAACTAGACAAGACAAGGTCGTGACAGGCATCTCCTTCACATTGACATTCAAACAGGTCTCCTTGTTGACGATTCCAAGATGGCGGCACTTTTGACATACCTGAATCAGCCGAGCTGCATCTACTGTACATATCTATGGTTGGCGACCCTAGCTGTGGTGAATGCACAGGTAAGTGCACTCCCTCAGACAAAATGTGCAAGTGTAACCAGATGAATTTCATGAGATTAAGGATAAAAAAATCTTTGTGGAAGTTTTTTTTTTAATTTTTTTTAATTTTTTTTAGAAAATGATTTTATGAACCATTCCTTCAAAAATAGGAAGTGTTACAACCCAAACCTGATGAACTTCAGATTTTAAATAGAGACACCAGAGGACTTCATTTCTTAGCAGACGAAGGAAACAAAAAACATTCAGGTAAGATTGAAATGTTGTTACAAAATGTGAATGTGCTATCAAAAATATCACTGGACAGATTCAATATCATATGAAGGAAAAATTGTCTCAGGTTACGTATGTAACCCAGTTCCCTAAGAGGGGTTGGTAATGACATTCCCATAGTGTCAACGCCATGACAGCCTCCCGTTCCCCTTTCAGGGAACCAGGTTACAAGCATAACCTGAGGCGTTCCCTTTCGAAGGGAACTCAACGCTGTCATGGCATTGACACTATGGGAATGTCATTACCAATGCTGCCACACTGAGGAAGATTGCCTGCCCAACAAGGCTGTGTAATACTGGCACAGAAAATTGTGGAATGCAGACATGACTTAGTAAACCCTGAAGGACCTGTGACCCTGGGGTTGAGCCCATGTCCAGACTAATTCCTGAGGAATGTGTGCGGAGAGGGCCAGCCGGCTGCAGCACAAACCTCATGTAAGGGCTCACCCCTAGATAGAGCTTTAGAAGATGCTACACTCCTTGGGGATTTCCAGAGGCAAAGCCATTACGAGAGCCTCATAGGACAGAGCGATAGCATCTATAATCCAATGGGAAAAGCACTGCTTGGTGACTGTGTTACTAAAGCAGACCAGAAAACAAGACAGGGTTAGCTGCAGGTTGGAGCAATGGGTGTGCAGAAAGGAGGCGTGCCGACAGGTCAATTGCTACAACAGAAACTAACCCTGCTGCACACCTTGGCCGACAGCTTTCACAACCAATAATAAAGACCCTTGCCCACACCCCTACCATTCGGCATGCCTCAACCTTTCTTAATGTTCATCACCCCAACCTGCATATATCCACACTTGTAAATAACTGGGAGAATGTACGCCATTGGCCTGACATAAATCCTAAGAGCCTGGACTGGATATAGCAGATGCAGTCTCTCTATTGCTACAGCGATTCATGCGGCGAAGGGAAGTACGGCAGGGTGGCTGGTTACAGGAGGTGTGCAAAATAGCTCTGATCATACCTGGGGAAAAGTCTAAGCAGGAGGAAGCTACTGACAGGGCCTGCAGATCTCCTACTCTTTTGAGCAATGTCAATGCAAATAGTAGAGCCACCTTAAAAGTGAGAAGCCTCTCTGAGGCTGACTCTAAGGGCTCAAATGGAGCCTCTAATAAAAAAAAAAATTCCGGGACCACAGAAAGATCCTAAAAAGGAACTCAGCAATTTTAGGTCTTACGATTTTCTTGTGGTGGGAGCTCTGGAAGTCAAAAGTGACTCAACATCCTCAGTTGAGAGATCAGAATCTATGAGCTGTTACCTTTCAGGGACAAGACCCAAAGTTTCCAATTCTCCAGCCAGAAAGTAAATAGCCCTCTGGAAGAGCAGTTTGGTTTCTGCCAAAAGCATGAACTGCTGCATATGCCTGAATAAGACGGGCAAGCACAGCTCGCTCTGGTGATGTTAGAGACTCTATTGTAAGTTGCTTTTTGCAAATTAAGCATTTTATATGATATAATTATACTGACCTGAAGGTCAAAAGTTTAATTCTGTATTTCCTCTGACCAGTTTCTTTGCCATGCCATGTGCTTGCTATGGCTTCAGTGCTTGCTTGACCCCATATTGCTGCTTGCATCTTTATTTTAAAATGGATTTCTTCAGTATTAACTCTTTCCCCGCCATTGACAGAAATTTTCGGCTTTTCGTGTTTTCACTGTTTTACAGTAGGGGCATATTACATATCTCCTGATCAAAACACAGGTGAAAAAGAAGCAGAAAAATGTATTCATCAACATTAAATATAACATTCACGAGTTCACACTTACAAATAAGTTAGATAGAGTAAATGGAATGCATATTTGGCGTGCTGTCCGGAGAGAGGGCTCCGAGCTTGGATATTGGGTCCGAATCCAGAGTAGGGATGGCTGACGCGAAACTTACGTTCCGAAGCTTTTCGAGATCCCGAAGCGCAGATGTTTCGAAACACTGATCCGAAGCGTGATTCAAAACACCCATGTCAGGTGACTACGGCTAAATGAAGCTTCGGAGTGTTTCACAAGTGTTTCGACAGGTGGCATGGTTCGCCAAATCAGCGTTTGATTGACAGGGTCGGGAACAGACCACACAATCACACATCTGTCAACGCATCTTGACCTCGTGGGTTTTTGTGAGAGGAGTTTGATTTTGAGATAGTGGATTTTTGGTGATATAGTGACATTTATAGTGCGATTTGTTTAGTTATATTTAGGCTTACATTTAAATTTACACATTGACTGATAGGCTAGAGATATACAGAGTACAATATAGTGACACATTAATAGATGCATAGATAGAAATATATATATAGACAGATAGATAGATTAATAGATATATACATAAATTAATAGATATATATATATATATAGATAGATTAATAGATAGATACATATATAGATAAATAGATTCATATATAGATAGATTAAGAAATAGATAGCCTAGATAAATAAAAATGGAGGCTCCACAGAAGAGATGCCGTACATCTGTGGTGTGGGAGCATTTTCATTTAGAAACCCCAAATAAAGTGAGATGTGTGTATTGTGATCGGCAGCTAGCCTACTGCAACAATACATCATCTATGATGCGCCATTTGAGGAGCACTCATCCTGCCATTCTGTAGGGTGCAGAGGATGGTAGCATTCCCCCTGTACTTAGGCCTGCGACTGACACTGCTGGGCATCTAAGCAAGGTATGCATTGTTTGAAATATAATTCTTTGTATGTCCTTGCTAAAAAATATCTTTGCATGCCAGCAACAAGTGTCCCTTGTGAGAGGATTTTTTCAAAGGCTGGCTAAGTCCTTCCACAGCAGAGAAATAAATATTTTTAAATAAAAATCTATAAAAAAGTGAGACTGTAACAGTCACCAGTTGGAGTGCCCATGAGAGCCACCAGAGGGCACTCCACACCAGACTATCTTGTTCACTCACAGACTACATTTCCCATACTCACTGCCCGGACTCATCATCATTGGATTCCTCTCTTGCCTCTGACCCCTGCCTGTCTTGTTTTTGTTTTGTATTGTTTGTTTGTTGTTTTGGACTGCCTGCCTGTGGATAACCTATTGCCTATACTTTGGATCATTCCTTTGGATTGCCCTTAAATAAAGCTGCATTTGGATCTAACTTTCGAGTCTCGGAGCAGTTTCGTGACAGAAAACTTCGCCACACCAGATCCAGCAGCAATGACCAACATGGATCCAGAAGGCTGTCTCTTCCACCTCCGCCAATGTAACCGACCAATTGAGGATTTTGTCAAAGAGTTTTGTGAGCTTAGCCATGGGGTTAACTTTAATGATACTGTCTTGAAGGACATTTTTCATCAAGGTCTAATTGACCATCTTTACTATCTCATGCCTATCAATATCCCTCACTGGACTCTAGCTCAATATATTGACATTGCCCTTTTGCTGAGTGGTTCATGTACTGTGGGATTTACGGATGAGGAGCCTTGCAAGTCCACGGTATCCTCCGAGCCTGAGCATCTCCATCTTGCCCTGTTACAGATCCCGAGACTGTTCAAGTCACTTCGGCCGATCCAGAGACTGTTCACGTGACGTCCGCCGATCCAGAGACTGTTCACGTCACATCCGCCGATCCAGAGACTGTCCACGTCACTACCGCCGATCCAGAGACGCTTCACGTCACGTCCGCCGATCCAAAGATGCTTCACGTCACTTCTACCGATCCAGAGATGCTTCACGTCACGTTTGCTGATCCAGAGACTCTTCTCATCACGTTTACCATTTCTGAGTCTCTTCACGTCACTCCTGCCAAGTCTGAGTCTCTTCACGTCACGCCTGCCAAGTCTGAGTCTGCTCACGCCACTGCTGCCGAGCCAGTGTCTCCGGACAAGATGGCTGCCTCCGAGCCAGTGTCTCCGGACAAGATGGCCGCCCCCCGAGCCATTGTCTCCGGACAAGATGACCGCCCCCGAGCCAGTGTCTCCGGACAAGATGACCGCCCCCGAGCCAGTGTCTCCGGACAAGATGGCCGCCGCCGAGCCAGTAGCTGTGTCCCAATGTGAAGGCTGCATCCTCCGAAGGCCGTATTTGAAGGACGATTGGCCGCATTTGAAGGCCGATTGCGTCACAGCGGCGCGACGAAGGACGTCCCAATTCAAAGGCTGCATCCTTGGAAGGTCGCATTTGAAGGCCGATTGCGTCACGCGGCTCGATGAAGGCTGTCCCAATTCAGTTCTGCATCCTCCGAAGTCCGTATTTGAAGGCCGGTTGCGTCATTGCGACGCGACGAAGGCTTCCCTGATTCAAAAGCGACGCCAAATGCGTCCTTCGTTTCCCCGTGAAAGGAAGGATACATAAATGAACACTTAGCGGCCTATCTTACCCTATTCTACCCCATAAGTCATTGCGCGCCGTTGACGACAGCATTTATTTATTTATTTCTAAAGGCGGTCGAGACTAGAGATCGGTGGTGGACAGCAAATTCACATTTAAATGTAAGTATTATGTTTTCATTTATTTAAATGGCTAGCGAAACCGAGTTAAAGTTTATTATAAACTTCATCTTAACTCCTTCGTCACTATTGCGTGGCTTCATTTGTCAGGTAGTTTGAGGCAAAACTTGTGCTAATATTAGTTTAACGACCTATTTGTAATATTTGCACTAGTCTATCTCACTTGTGTATTAGGCTAAAAGAAATATGCTAAAGAAGTAAGCCCACAACAATAAGAAAAGCAGTTGATAAGGCAATGGGGTTTCACTTTTATGTGTTTTTGTAGTGCTGTCATGCAAGCTATGTGGTTTTAACCAAATTTGAGTATATAGAAATATGATTTCTTAAGTATTTTGTATGCATGTCTTGATGTGTCATATTTTGCAGTGTTAACAATGCACTTAAGATTGCACCCCTGTGTTAAGCTTTTTTAGAGCAATTCAGGAGAAAAAAAAAACATGTCTTTGCTGAAATGTATTGTGCTGTTGTTGTTAACAAGCCATGGTTAATTTGCTCTGCCCTAAGGATTGCAAGTGTCCTGGGACAGGTGAGGGTGTGAGTGGGAAACCCACTGCTGAAACTCGGCCCTGGTTTGTCCTCATGGCCCAGTTCAGCAGTGGGTGCCCACGGTGAGGAGGAGCCAGCAGCAGCAGCACCAGCACCAAGGCAGAGGCGAAGAGAGCAGGGAGAGGATGGACAGGCTGTTTTCTCTTCTTGAGAAAATGATTGAATTTTTTTTTTTTTTTCATATTCTTTAACTTTTTTCATTATTTTTTAAAAGGAAAGAAAATCTGTACATTTTTTTATGCAACTTTAAATGTGTAAATAAAAGAGAATGAATTGTTCTGGACATAATTTCTACTTGAAACAAACTCTTGTAGGCCTATACCTTTTTTTTTTTTCAAATAAAATTGGTAAATGAAAATCATTTGTTCCATGGGCTACATTAAAGTACTTTTTCCAACTATTAACAACATACGTTAAACATATCAAAATCAACAAACATTTACAGTACATAAAATAAGAAAAAAATGATGTAGACTTTTATTAGAATTTATTAGAATAATAATTAGACTTTCAAAAAGAGTAATTTCTGAAAAAAGTACTTTTAATAACAAGTTTTTAGTATCAAGAGTAAAACTAGAGGTATGTATTCTGCAGGGGAAAAAACTCCTTGTCAGGGTTTTTATTATAGTTTGTATTTATATTATGACATGCATTTTACTTCTGAATATTTTCAAGGTTGTTACATTATATACTTTTGTGTAGTTTAATGTAAAATCATATGTGAGGGGAAAAAAGGTACTTCAGTAGGTTACTTCACATTTGTACGTGAATATTTAATGAAATATGCAGTTCCGAAAATTAAAGTCCCATATCAGTTTGAAAATTAAAGTCTCATATAAGTTTGATATGTCCCATATCAAAGGGCTCATCTGAAGCGCTCGGACCGGTCTAGCCTACGGAGGATTGTTCTTGTCGCCTGGCAACCGTGACAGCTGCCGATCACGAGCGCGAGAAATACTGGACTTTTTTTTTTATATTCAATTGGGTTTTATTTTCAAACAGGGCTAAACCGAAAATACATGACCTGGCAGCGCCAGGGCTGAAACATCCTCACCATGTCCTCCAGTAAAATATAAAACATAAAAATGACAGTAGCCAATTCTGGCTCCATAGCTGTTTACTCAATTAGGCTATATCAAATGAATGATCAGGATGGCAGCTGTCCTCTCGCACCGTTGAGGAGCGGTGATCAGAAACACCTGGTTGCGCAATTAGGAAATCATATGAAGGCTACATGGTGCGTCCTTCGAGGACGCATAGGCTGCATCCTTGAAGTCTTCAGTCCTTCGAAGGATGCAGCCTTCACATTGGGACACAGCTAGTGTCTCTGGACAAGATGGCCGCCGCCACATTGCCTGAGCCCTCAGCAGAGATGGCCGCCGACACGCCTGAACCTGACCCCTCAGCAGAGATGGCCGCCGATGTGTCTGTTCATGTGCCTGAGCATGTGTCTGTTCCTGTGCCTGAGCATGTGTCTGTTCCTGTGCCTGAGCATGTGTCTGTTCCTGTTCCTGAGCATGTGTCTGTTCCTGCACTGCAAAAAATGCTGTTCTTACTTAGTATTTTTGTGTTGTTTCCAGTCCAAAAATCTAAAAATTCTTAAATCAAGAAGTATTTACTAGAGAAGTAAAACTACATAAGAAATTATTTTTTGTTTTCAGATAAACAGTAAGTAACTTAAGTAATTTTTGCTTAAAACAAGCTAAATTATCTGCCAGTGCAGTAAGAAAAAAAAACTTAATTCAAAAAAACTTAATAAAAACATAATCTTAAAACAAGATTATTTTCCTTACTGCACTGGCAGATAATTTAGCTTGTTTTAAGCAAAAATCACTTAAGATACTTTCTGTTTATCTGAAAACAAAATAGAATTTCTTATGTAGTTTTACTTCTCTAGTAAATGCTTCTTGATTTAAGAATTTTTAGATTTTTGGACTGGAAACAACACAAAAATACTAAGTAAGAACAGCATTTTTTGCAGTGTGTCCCTGAGCCAGAGTCTGTTCCTGTCCCTGAGTCGGAGTATGTCTGTTCCTGTGCCTGAGCCGGTGTCTGTTCCTGTGCCATGGTCGCCTGAAGTGTCGTCTCCTCCCTGGCCTCCTGAACCGTCTGCTCCGCCCTTGCCTCTTGAACCGTCTGCTCCGCCCTGGCCTCCTGAAGGGTCGTCTCCGCCCTGGCCTCCTGAAGGGTCATCTCCTCCCTGGCCGGCTGAAGGGTCGTCTCCTCCCTGGCCGGCTGAAGGGTCGTCTCCGCCCTGGCCGCCTGAAGGGTCGTCTCCTCCCTGGCCGCCTGAAGGGTCGTCTCCTCCCTGGTCGCCTGCACTGCCTGCTCCTCCCTGGTCGCCTGCACTGCCTGCTTCGCCCTGGTCGCCTGCGCAGCCTGAGCCTGCTCCGCCCTGGTCGCCTGCACAGCCTGAGCCTGCTCCGCCCTGATCGCCTGCACTGCCTGCTCCGCCCTGGTCGCCTGCACAGCCTGAGCCTGCTCCGCCCTGGTCGCCTGCACAGCCTGCTCCGCCCTGGTCGCCTGCACAGCCTGATCTACCCTGGCCTCCCATCCTGCTACAGTCTCCAGTCCTTCCGCTCCACAGGCCTTGCCCTTCATCCTGTCCCCGGATCCGCCTCCACTCCACCTCCCTCCTGGACTATTTTTTTAGCGTCTGGAAGCCGCTCCTTTGAGGGGGGGCTATGTAACGGTCACCAGCTGGAGTGCCCATGAGAGCCACCAGAGGGCACTCCACACCAGACTATCTTGTTCACTCACAGACTACATTTCCCATACTCACTGCCCGGACTCATCATCACTGATTGTATTCAGCTGTATCTCATTCACCTGTATTTCATCACCTTGTTAGTTTCAGCCTATTTATTCCTTGTTCATTCTTTCAATCATTGCAAAGTTTTGTTTAGTGTCACACTGCATCTCTGAGTGTTTTCCTGGTTTTCTTGTTTCTTGGTTTTTGGATTTCTTGCCTGTTCCTTGGATTACTCTCTTGCCTCTTTAGGTGCCTCTTTAGGCTCTTTTTGTTTTTTAAAGCAGAGGGTGTGCTCTTTCTTTTGAAATTTTGCAAGTTTGAGATATTTATACAACAAAATATTCTGGGGGTCATGAACATTTTGTGAAAATTATTAAAAAAAATGCTGGCAGTGGCTGGCAAGTTTTTTCAAAAATGCTTCCGGGTAAAAAGTTAAACAGTATTCATTACCATCAGATATAATTTTGTAAATATATGATAAATATTCTAATTATACCTTTTATTTGTTATTTACTGCAGCCCTGACATCACAGACCATTGAAGTGGCAGCTCTAGGAAGACCTCTGTTTCCTGGTATGCTGTATGACTGCCGCAAGGTTACCTTCATTCCAGGTGCTTTACAAACCTAAAATAAATATATAAATAATTACAAGTTGATTTTCCCCTCTTCATCAAATATTGCATCACTAATTACAAATTCTTGTGTAACAACACTATAAAACCTGCATGTTTTTTCAACAGTACATCACTTCCTCGTACATAACTCTAAAAGTAATTTCTCATTTCAGGTGTTACTCTGTGGGAAAAGACATTATTGAGTAAAGATTTGGACAGTCGTCCACAGCCCAGGACAGATTTGAAGTTCAGTAGCTCCGACTCTCTCTCTAGTAAGTCCAGTCTCCTGGATGTGAGTGCTTCCCTGAAGGCCAGCTTCTTAGGAGGGCTGGTGGAGGTGGGAGGATCTGCCAAGTTCATGCGTGACACCAAATCCTCAAACCAACAGTCCAGAGTTACAATGTATTACAGTGAAACCTCCAGATTCGAACAGCTCACTATGAGCCATCTGGGTCAGATCACCTACCCTCAGGTCTTTGACCAGAAAACTGCAACTCATGTGGTCACAGCTGTACTGTACGGAGCTCAG
This sequence comes from Rutilus rutilus, assembly GCF_951802725.1. Lineage (NCBI taxonomy): Eukaryota > Metazoa > Chordata > Actinopteri > Cypriniformes > Leuciscidae > Rutilus > Rutilus rutilus. The sequence goes on along the minus strand of NC_140212.1, from coordinate 49,958,319 downwards.
GCCATCATGGTGTTTGATCAGACATTTACAGAAGAGGAAGAAAAGCAGGAGATTCAGGAAGAACTGAATATCATGGTCGAGAAGATTCCTCAATTTTCCATTACGGGACACAGAGTTGTAAATATGACAGATGCTCAAAAGAAAGTGGCTGAGAGCATCTCCTGCACATTTTATGGTGACTTCCGCCTTGATCAGAACCCCACCACTTACATGGAGGCCCTAGAGGTGTACAAGAAGCTCCCCACTATACTGAAGGAGAATCCACAGAATGCAGTTCCAATAAAAGTCTGGCTCTATCCTCTTTCTCTACTGGATACAAAAGCTGCTCAGTTGGAGAGAGAAATCACCACACGTCTGGTTTCCAACACTGAAGATATAATAGAGGGGCTGGGAGAAGTACAGAGGACATGCAACGACCTGTCTAGTAAACCGATTGTAAATGTTTTCAAAGACATTAAAGAGAGGCTGCATTCGTTTCAGAGCTCATTTAGCATTTTCAAAACGGTGCTCCTGAAAGCAGTGGCCAAGGTCTTGCCTGCTATTCGAGGAGGAGAGATGGAGCAACATTCATTGGAAGACATCCTGAAGATCCACTACAGCTCCCCCTTTAATGCTGACATGCTTAACCAGTGGTTAGGTCATGCAACGGCTGAAGTTAACCTCTTGAGTTCTCACACCGAGATACTGAAGGGAATCAAAACTGAAGACTCAAACCATCTCAACACCATCCTCTTTAATCCTAATATTGATGTTGTGGTGTGCTTGACCTTCACATCTCTGAAGTATGAAGACCCGTATCTTTCAGCCCTGAAGAAGTTTCTGGAATCCGACGATTTTAAAGAGCTAGATGTGGGAATGAAACCACATTCTAGCACGTTAGCATCTGTCAGAAAGTGGTTCAACGATCCTGATGTCACCTCAAAGATGAGAGAGAACTTATCTCTTTTCAGAAGTTTTTCAGAGGCTAATAAAGATGAAAAGAGATATCGATTCATTATTTCTGCCATCTCTGATCCCTCCAGTCCAGGCTCCTCTATCTATCTGTATGAATCAGGGAAGCTGACAGACACACAGTTCCAGCCCGTGTCGAAGCCTCCTCCACCAGAAGTGAAGCAGGTCCTGGAGGACAGTGTGACCCTGAAACTGCAGAAGTCCCCAACTGGAGAAACTGTGCAGTTCAGAGTGGAGTACCAGCTGGAGAAAGCAGATTCTGGCGCTGAGGAACAGTGGATTATCATAAACACCGCTGATGAAGACTTTACTCTGACTGGATTGAAGTCTGGAAAACAGTACTTGATCCGCTACAGGATAGTGGGTAAAGTGGGAGTGAGTGAAGCCAGTGACACTATCGTCCCCATACTGTCTTCAGGTGAGTGTCATGTGCAAATTTTTTTACATGAATCTTTTTTTAAAAATATATATAATTTGCTTCTTTCACCCAGTCAATGTTTGTATTGATAACCATATTTCCTAACAGGTGTGGCTATTAATAAATGAGTAACATGTTGTGAAGTGTTTCTCATTTGACTGTATTTCTATACCGCTGTCACCCATAAACCATTCTCATACATCTCCATAATTTACTGCAATTAAATATTTCTCTTACCTTTTGGATCAAGGATGTAGGATATCGATTCAGGGTCCTCGGCGGTGCCTCTGACCAGTTCAGTCATGAAATCGAATGCACTGGGCATTTGACAGTATTAATGTTCCATTACCAAAATCAAGATATATTCCCATACACAAAATAATATATTTGAAATATATTTTCAGAGTATATTTTGGAATATGTGCAAATATTTGAAATTGGCCCAATAAATATATTTCACACTTAACATCATAAATTTTTGTTATATTTCAGAATATATTTCAATGTATTTGGAATATATGCCACATATATTTTTGACACTTTTGGGGACCCATAGAGGGAGTTGAGCCTTAGTGGAAGACATTCGCCAACGTTTTTCTCTCCTTCTTCTCCATCTTGCGAGCTCTTTTTGCGTTGTCCCTCTGGATGTGTTGAACTATAAGATCATCCATAAAAATCTCAACTTTGCCTGTGACATTAACATTTCTATTTTCTGCTTCATCTTCATCAGTTACAGTTAATGCATTCAACCAGTCTTTAATATATTCAATTTCTGGGGAGTTTTCATAAGGTTTTTCAGAAGGAGATTTATCAGAAAAATTCATAATCATTTGTTCTCCGATATTTATTACAGAACATACTATTTTCAAACATATTTGTTACGAATAGTCCTTAAAGACGCAGAGTATATTATGTATTTGATGTCTAATGGAGGCTACTGTACTTAATCATATGACATTCACAATAAACAATACAAAGCCTTGAACAACTGAAATGTACATTTCTCTGTATGAAAACCAATAGGACCTTTAAAACTGACATAAGAATAAAAAACAATAACAATAATAAACAAAAATAATCAACGTAACACACAAAAACTGTTGACACTTAAACCCACTGTGTATGAAAGTAAGGTGCGGATCTTAAACTAAGTGACAACCGCTACAGCCCGCTAAAGAAACGTTATCAGCAAGATGGTCGAAAACTGTACATTTCTGGTCTATTACCACCCACTGCCACTTATTCCAACGACGGAAATAAGCGCAGTTACAATAGTTAAATATTTAGGAGAGTGTTACTAGTGTGACGCTAATGTATTGCAATAGGTAGAAGAAGAAAGAAAAATGCTGGGTACACACCAAAAGATTTTTTACATCTTATAAGATTTCCAAAATGTGATGGACCACAAACATGAGGACAAAAAATCCTAGATTTAAGCGTTTTGGTCCTATAGTGTGTGTGTGCCATGATGTGACAAAGACAGCACACCACACACGAACAGATTTTCAACCAGAGTCTCGACTGTGAACACAGGAAATCTCGCTTCAGAATTATTAGACTTCAGAATAAGCACGGCGGACGATATGCAGGAAGAAATTGCAATGAAAGTGTTTGGAATCTCCAGAACGTGTGTGCATTTGTCCTTGGGGTTCCCCCCCCCCCCACACATCAGGATTTCTGATCATAAATTACAATTCGCGATCGTTCTTCCGAGCAGGGTCGGACACTCTTAACACACCTCACACCACGGGAAAATCTGATAAGATAATCTGTTGAACCATCAAGATAATCGGGAATTAGCTAGGATTGTCGGAAGGGGGGAAATCGACCCCATTATCTTTTGGTGTGTACCCAGCATTAGAAAAGAGAAGAGAGAACGAGCCAGAGGAAAGAAGAGAGAGTGAATCGAAGAGCCAGAGCAACTGCCTCAATCTTCTTTTATCCCTTGACGATGTGACTGTAACCCAAATGTGAGCTGTTCAAACTGACCAATCAGAAGATGACAGCTAAAGGTGTGATATGTATATTACATGTCTTGAAATCATTAATGTGGGTGAGTCGACTCAGATCCAAAAACGGTGTAACTTCTAACACCACTAACATGGGCCTACTGTAGCCCGTCATTACTGCTAAAATCACACATTTAAATACTGCTGATTCTACTGATACCAAGAGTCGAATTAATGTCCGATAACAATATGTTTTTAAGAATTTAAGAGACGTGATTTTGTGAAATCAACATTTAAAACCAAACACCAATGATGCATTTTTGATTTATATTTAATTATAAATAAAATGTGGCTTCCATATTCACAGAAATTCTAATAAGCAGTAGAATTATAATATAGGCTAATTCAGTTATTGATCATGAGACATTTATTGATCTATTGATGTCTCTTTGAAAATTATAAGGAGGTTGAGGTTTAATCCAAGTCTTATGAAGCGATATGATTGATTACTTTGAAATATGAGCAAAGTGAAATTTAAGTCCTATTCTCTTTCAAATCAAATCTGTGATCAGTTCATGTCTACAGAAGCCAAATCAAATATGGTGACATGTCAATAATATCAAACCTTCAACAGTGGTCATGTCAGGATTTGAACTCTGTAAACACGCGTTGTTGTCTTTGGAGCTCCACCGATTTGATTTATAATTCTTGATTTTCTCTTTAAACTCACTTACAACGAACATTTTCTACTTTTCCTCACCTCATAGTTACAACGCGGACTGTTGAGCAGACGCGTCTCAAGCCTATTAAGTGATCCAACGCTGGATACTCCTATAGGTTACGTCCGTGGATCACGGCTGAACGAGTCTTCTCCAAACTCACTTACAAACATCTCATCTATTGTGCGTCTACTCTACACCCGTACCACTAAAAAGACGGATTATATCCAAGACTTCAGTCATAAATTAGTATTAATATTGCTAGCATCACTGGTAGCGTCGTTGCTAACTTACTGTCCATCTGTTAAAATGGCGAATATATCAGATGAAAGTAGTCTACCTTTTGGTGCAGGTGAGGACACATTTGAGCTGCACGCGGTACAGTCTGAGCTGGAAGCTGTTGAGAAACAGATCCACGACCTTTTAGTGAGACAGGCCGAGCTGAGGGACCGGCGGTTAGCTCTTGAAACATCACGCGTCGATGCACACAAATCAGTGATTAACGTTACTAACCCGCTGACTCCGACCTCGTCTACTCCGTGCGTTTCTCAGCATCGGTCCCGCGCGCCGAGGTCACGATCAGCCATGGTTTCGTTCACTCCGGCTCCGACACGCCACCACGAAGCCTGGATATTTCCGCAGCGGAAGACGCGAGCCAGGATGAGAGCAAGAATCTCTCCGCCCTTCCCGGTTTTCGAGATCTCCACCCAGAACCGTTTCTCCCCTCTTCGCGAAACGGAACGCAATAACCGAGAACGCGCTGTGATCATCGCCGATTCCATCGTCCGGCACGTCCACGCTACGTTAGGAAAAAGTAAGGTGCGTACTCACTGCTTTCCTGGTGCTCGTGTTCTCGATATCGCTACGCGGGTACCCGAGATTTTGAATGGTAATGAGCGTGTCGAAGCCGTCGTGTTGCACGCGGGAGCGAACGATATCAGGCAGCAGCAGACAGAAGTTCTGAAGAAAGACTTCAGGAGCCTGATCGAGACGGTACGCAGTACATCGCCTGAAACAACGATCATTGTGTCTGGACCGCTTCCCACGTACAGACGAGGCCATGAAAAGTTCAGTAGGTTATTCGCGCTAAATGAATGGTTAATGTCATGGTGTAATGAGCAGAAACTGCTCTTTGTAAATAACTGGAATCTGTTTTGGGAACGTCCTAGACTCTTCCGTGCCGATGGCTTACACCCAAGTAGAATCGGAGCAGATCTTCTGTCTGATAACATCTCCAAAATGTTAAATACCGATTGACTAGTAACCAAAAGTTCAAATTACAGTCTCTGCTGAACCAACTTAACTGATATAAATACTAGTGTAGAACATTGCATAGAAATTGTGTCTATTCCTCGTTTAGTGAGATCAAAAAAATCTACTGCAGGATCTAGGAAAAATCTAATTGTTATTGAAAAAGAAAATCTCGCTATTAGTGAACAAAAACAATTTCTAAAGCTAGGTCTTCTAAACATTAGATCACTCACACCTAAGGCAGTTATTGTAAATGAAATGGTCACAGATAATAACCTCGATGTACTTTGCCTAACTGAAACCTGGCTTAAACCAAATGATTATTTCGGTCTTAATGAGTCTACTCCTCCTGGATACTCCTATAAGCATGAGCCCCGTCTGATTGGTCGTGGCGGCGGTGTTGCAACAATCTATAAAGATATTCTTAATGTTACTCAGAAAACGGGTTATAAGTTTATTTCGTTTGAAGTACTTGTACTAAATGTTACGCTCTTAGATGTTAGAAAAACATCCCTATTATCTCTAGCCTTGGCTACCGTATATAGACCGCCTGGGCCTTACGCTAATTTCCTAAAAGAGTTTGCAGATTTTCTCTCAGATCTATTGATCAACGTCGATAAAGCATTAATTGTTGGAGATTTTTAACATACACATGTTTATGCGATCTGTCTCTGCTGCTGCCTGAACCCAAACAAACAGATGAACTAGAAGAACTAACTAGCACTATGAGCACTATTCTCTCTAGAACATTGGATGTTGTTGCACCTATTAGATTAAAAAAGGTCAGAGAGAAAATTAAAGCACCATGGTACAACAATACTACGCATGTTCTAAAGAGAGAAACCCGTATTTTAGAGCGTAAATGGAAACAAACTAATTTAGAGGTCTTTAGAATCGCGTGGAAAGACAGTATGTGACGTTATAAAAAGGCCCTAAAAGCAGCTAGGGTTGAGCACCTCCGCAAACTAATAGAAAATAACCAAAATAATCCAAGGTTTTTATTTAACACCATGGCTAGACTAACAAATAAACAGACGTCACCTGAACAAAATATCCCGTTACAGTTTGGTAGTAACGATTTTATGAATTTCTTCACTGAGAAGATAGAAAGCATCAGAACCACAATTGTAAACGTTCAATCTTCAATCGTGCCTTATAATTCAGCCTCGATTATCACCCCGCAAGAACAATTACAGTGCTTTACAACTATAAAACAAACAGAGTTAAATAAACTTATCACTTCATCTAAAACAACAACATGTTTATTAGATCCTATACCAACTAAACTATTGAATTAGTTGGTAGGTCATGTTCCAAGAACATTTAAATTGGCAGTTATAAAACCACTCATTAAGAAACCTCAATTAGATCATAATAACCTAGCAAATTATAGACCCATTTCAAATCTTCCTTTTATGTCTAAAATATTAGAAAAAGTGGTGTCCGCTCAACTGGGCTCTTTCTTGCAAGAAAATGACATCTATGAAAAGTTTCAGTCTGGATTCAGGCCGCATCATAGCACTGAAACTGCGCTCGTTAAAATCACAAATGATTTACTATTAGCTTCTGACCAAGGCTGTATCTCAATACTAGTTTTACTTGATCTTAGTGCTGCGTAATTTAATTAATCAATCAACAATACTATTGATCAGCATTACCAAACGTGGACGTTTTCCACTAGAAACAAACATTGATGTATTGTTTTAATTTAATACTGTGAAGCTGCTTTGATACAATCTCTATTGTGAAAAGCGCTATATAAATAAACTTGACTTGACTTGACTTAAACAGCAGAGACATTTCTAAATATCTTCTGTGTTGGAGGATTTCTGCATGTGTTCGCAATGGATGCAGGATCACTTTCTCTTGACATGATAATCACACTCTTCATGTCTGTTGATTTCCACAGCCACTGTTCCCAAGACCAAGACCGAGTTCCTTCAATGTAAGTCAGAAAACAAGCAGAGACATTTCTAAAGATCTTCTGTGTTGGAGGATTTCTGCATGTGTTAGCAATGGATGCAGGATCACTTTCTCTTGAGATGATAATCACACTCTTCATGTCTGCTGATTTCCACAGCCACTGTTCCCAAGACCAGGAGCGAGTTCCTACAATGTAAGTCAGAAAACAAGCAGAGAAACTCACTTTGTGTGTTCATGTTCTTCCTGTAGACACTGAAAGAAAACACGACTGTAGATTTAAAAATCATGGTTTCCCCCATTCCCCCATTCCCCGGTTGAATCACGAAAGCTACACCAGTTACTTTTGCCAAGAGATCTCTAGAAACAGGCATATAAGAATATAAGGCTACATGAGAGTGGTCTTCATCCCAGATCTCTATCTTCTCACCCCATCATGCAAGCTGTAAACACTTTCTCTGGGTTTCTCCTTCCTTACCCCATCATCTCTAATTTACCCTCCTCTCACGCCCTCATGTCTCAGCGGTGTTACAGTAAGATTGAGCTTATATACATCACAGAGAGACTTACAGCTTCCTTTTAAGACAGCGAAAACATCTAATGACATGGTACAATCCACTATCCACATAAAGAAACTATTTCTCAGTGTATACATTAATGCATTAGTGGTATACAAATGGTACATCAGTTGAAACATTCCTTTTCTCGCAAAGAGCACAGCAACTGTACACATCTGAAGCATCATCATCATTGGAGCATCTTTGCTAAGTGAACACTGCATACCTCTAACATATAACTCTACCAGCTCTCTGCTCAGCACACAAGTGCAAACATAGTCTGACTCCACAAAATACATTAGAAAATTATAAAGAAAATGAATAAAGAGAAATGAAACGTCTTCAACGACGGAAGAGTTGATCATGTGAATGATGATTGAACTGTACTGAGACACACTGCCGATATATTGAACATGAAGAGTCCAGCTACATTAAAAGATCAGATTCATAATTCCTGATTGTGATGTGTTTTCTCTCCATCAGATTCCCATCAGCTCACTCTGGATCTGAACACAGTGCATAAACAGCTCCTTCTGTCTGAGGAGAACAGAATGATTACTAACACTGGCGGAGTCCAGCTGTATCATGATCATCCAGACAGATTTGATTGTACTGATGTATTGCATCGTCACGTGCTGTGTAGCGAGAGTGTGTGTGGACGCTCTTACTGGGAGATTGAGTGGAGTCGTGCTGTGGGTATATCAGTGTCATATAAGAGCATCAGCAGGAAGGGACGGGGTAAAGAGTGTTGGTTTGGAGGTAATGATCAGTCCTGGAGTTTGTACTGCTATTACTCCTATTACTCATTCTGGCACAATAAGATAGAGACTAAACTCCCTGTAAAGCCCATCAGTCGTAGAGTAGGAGTGTATGTGGATCACAGTGCAGGAACTCTGTCCTTCTACAGCGTCGACAGAGACACTATGAGCCTCATACACACAGTCCAGACCACATTCACACACACACTCTATCCGGGGTTTGCGGTTGATCTTGGATCATCAGTGAAACTGTTGATGAATGAGAATAGCCTGATGAGAGCTTCTACCCATAATGCTTTGAGCTGCATGATAAATCAGTGACAGTGAGATGATGTTCTAGAGTCTCTTTTTGTCTCTTCATTAGATTAATAACACAGCTAAACTTCTGTCTGTGAAATATCATGTCAGAATAACTGTGTGTAATAAATCCTCATATAGACATCAGTGTGTGTGACGGTGTGTATCTGAGCTTTTCTCAAGCTCTGTTTGTGTTGATGAAGATCAGCTTCATTTAGTTTCACAGTAGTTTCACATCAATCATTTGTAATTCATGTAGAAGTGGGATTTATTAAACATATATAAATCCATGTGTATTTTAGAGGTTCAAGCACTGAAGCCGCTGCAACATTATTATACTTGCACTGTTTTATCAATTATTATTTTTCTGCTGTTTGGGCGTCTGAGACTGTAAGGCATAAAGATCTCAAACTCGAAACTCATCAAAAATCCCCTGATACATCAAAACACTGTGAAGATATTAAATTATCATTTTTATGTGTTGATCTATATCTGCTGCACGTCATCATGATCAATCCCAACGAATCCTGATATTCATCTTCTCTGGGTCAAATAATATATATTCTTCAAATATCCCCGTCAGCAGCCAATGAAATCACAGCAGCCAATAAGGTCAAATCATAATGTCTGACTGTTATGAAAATTGACATATTTGTGTCAAGATGAGGCTGTGAATCAAATCTTGTGAGACTCAGCCACATGGCGGCGCTATAATAAGCAACTTTACCTTTTTGCTGATAACTCTGTATCCTAGTGAAGCTTCAAAACACAACAAGCCCTGAAAATTTATCAAAGAACACATATTATACAGACATTTGATGCATTTGATGGATTATACAATCAATAAAACATTTGCAATGTTTGTAAAAGCTGTTTTAGTGCAAGTTTGGCCTGCGTTCTTGCATTCCCACTGTTCTGACCAGCAGGAGTCGCCAGCGTGAGGCGATTCCAACCATTCGAAACACTGAATCATTTGTTCAGTTGATTCAGAACTTTGAAAAGCTTGGTTTCTCCCATCACTAGTCCACTCCGAACTTCACACATACTCATATCTTTAGTTCATGTATTCCTTTCATGTGTATGTTTACTGCACTTTAAGACGATGTTTCCTCACATAAACCTCTGTTTAAACTATTCTAAGTCTTAATAACACACCTGTTGGGAATCCAACTTCTCTCCTGCATATTGGAAAGCACTGCTTAAAGTTCATGAGTGTTAGGAAGTATTAATTCCTTCAGTAAAACCACAGAAGGGTCTTCCGGCAAGATGGCGAGCTAGCTGCACATGTTTTGCTGAGCTGTGGCAGAACTATTTCAATTTATACTTGTGATTGCGTTACTATTGATTTCAGTTGTTTCTTCTGATACGCTCTAGATTGAACGAGTAAACTTTGACGGGAACATGGCGCATTCAGCAAACAGAGCCCAACATGTACCCATGGAAATGGATCACAATTACGGCCGAGAGAACCCAAAGGAAAGACGGCGGGATGCTTCTCACATTACTCCAACCAAAACTCTTCAAAAAAGGTGAAGCCAGACGACTGTGAAATCTCCAGCTTTGCTGCAGACGGTTAACTCCTTAACAGCGAGATTTGATTCTCAAGATAGAAAGCTGGAGGACATCGCAGACAAAATTAGACAAAACAGCACCATGAGTGCGAACATCTCCAAATCAGTGGAGTTTAATGCTGCAGAGATTGAGGAATACAAGCAAAAATATGTTGTCTTGGAAAAGAAAACCGCAGTTCTCCAGAAGTCTAATGAGGAGTTAAGTTGAAAATGTCCGAGCTTGAGCGTTATAAGCGAGACTGAATCTTCGTATTAAAGGGATGAAAGAGCAATGGCGCAGGAAGGGGGGTGCTGAGGGGGCTGCAGCCCCCCTGGTGGGCCTGCTGTCACTTAAAAACGTGAAATAAAATGGGTATCAATGGAACGCTCTTATGCCTAATGTAGTGAGTGTTCAAGCTACAGAGAAAATGAAATAAAGTTTGAATTTGTCATGCTTTGTTCCGATCAGAGCACGTGAGCGGAGATCGAGCGCATTTCTGAATATTCTGCTCCGCTCGCTCATTCCGCTCAGGGTCGCTCGCTCAACCCAGAATGGCCTGCTGGTGCCAAAATATGTGGAATAAGGGCTGCCTCTGACTAAAGTTTTTCTTGTCGACTAGTAGCCTAGTCATTTAAGCCATTAGTGGACAAATCGCCCCTTTATATCAATTTAATTACGTAAATAGGCTATATACAGGATAATGAGCGTTTGATATAGCCGTACTTCAGTGCACGACCGCACGCATAAAGCTTGCCCAAACGAACCAGCAAAACTAATGATTATGAATGTGTCAAAAATAGCAAGGACACATTTAATTGTTTATTAATAAACTGGTGTTTTCTTTGTCGCTGAAGATGAAGTTGACGATGCGGACTCGCCATGAACGCCAGAGAGAAATGCACATTTCATATGGATTACATAATCAGAGAGTAGACTATTTCTTTTAGTTTTGAATAGTTTCGTTTAAAAGTAGAAATTTCAAGCTTTCTATAATAGATAGCCTATATTTCTCAAATCTGTGATGCACAAGCTGAGTTTCGTGCCCTCCAGTTCACGTGATTGTGCCGGCGCCTTATTACATTGTCTGCTATGTTTGCTTATTATTTATTAAATACAGGAAATTGGTTGATAAAACATTGATCAAAATTAAGATAAAATTTATACAAAACGAAAATCTTTTAAATTGAGTCTTTCTACAAAACTAAAGTCAATGAAGTGGTCAAAATCATGTCTAAACCACTATATAAAAAAACCATAATATTTATAATATTTAATATTAATTATAATCTATAATATTTAAACATAAATATGAAACTAAATATGTTTTCTTTAATGGCTACAGCACGTATACAGTACAGAGAAATTTCATGTCTTGTCGTCAGCCACAACATAATCACGTCACATATTTCTTTGCATTTACTATGTAGTAATTGCTGACTCTATTACTCCAACTCTGAGCGAACTCTCTGCTCCTCACCACGGCGCTTCTCGGCTGCTGCGCTAATCACTCCGCCCAAGTAGCAGCGCTTCGCCTTCTGAGAAAATAGTTCCCAGTATTTAAACGTTTAAAAAATGGCTGCGTCTCATACGACCTTGTTATTTGCACACACTGTGACTATACAAATTGAAACATGTAAATAGGAAAATGTTGGCGTTATTTTGTCACTTATTGGGATTAGTATGCTAGCTGGAGCCGTTTACCTCCAGTCTTTGTGCTAAGCTAGGCTAGCGGTGGGTGCGTCAAACAAACTTACAGCACGCACGGAGATGAAAAAGGTATGTATGGACTTATCTAACTCTGAGGGATACGGTGAATAAGCTAAAGTCCCAAAAAGTCGAAGTGTTCCTTTAAGCCCGAATCTGTACGAGTTGGGGGCGTGTCAGTGAGAAACATGGCGGAATCAATGGATGCAACGTCTGTAGTTGACGGTAAATTTTAATTGAGAGAAAAGTGATAGTAAAATATATATCACAATACTTACAGGTATTTAGCAATGACATTGTAAGGCTTTTTCATTTATAACAAAGTAAGCTTTCTGCACAAAATATGACATCATTGTAATATAACAATTATATTATATATAATAAGTATATAATGATACAGTTTACATGGATACATGGATGGGTGAAATGCTCATTTTCACTCAATCTCCTGTTAATCTTGAGTACCTATAGAGTAGTATTGCATCCTTCATATCTCCAAAAAGTCTTTAGTTTTATTATATTTATAAAAGAAAGATAGGCTGTACCGAGTCTTTCCGGAAAAAACCGAGCGTCTGGAGGCGGGCCGTGTGGGCGGAGCTAAAGCTGTGCTTACCGAGCTAACAACACACAGAGACATTTGAAGCAGTTTTACTCACCGCCTGCGACCGCGAACCTTTATCATTGTGACTGCTCCATCCTTAAGCATTAGACGATCTGCAAATCCGTCGATCTGGGCTTTGTTTATAAAACAATCATCGTCGAAATGCAGGGAACAAACAGTCTCTGAAAAAACAAACTCCATCCACTGGTCCCTTAATGCTGGGTTCTTTGGGAATCTGTGCAGGGTTGTCTTGCCCTGGCAACGAAAAACACACTTCTTTGGTGACACTGACCTCCCAAAAACTGAGCAGAGTGCTTTGATGAGGTACTGCTTTCGCTCTCTTCTCTCTCTGTCTGGTCTACGAGTGCGCGCGCGCGCGCGGAGAAGTGCCCTTAGGACCCATATAAGGAAATTCCGCCCCATCTTACGTGACACAGACCCATACTCGAAAAAAAACTTTCCTAAACTTGTGACAACCCGGAAGGAGAATTTTTGGCACAGAAATACTCCTTCAAACGTACAATTAAATTTTTGAAACTTTGTCCATGTTTAGCATGGGAATCCAACTCTTTAACAGTGTAAAACACTCAGTATGCATGAAATAGCATTTCACCCCCCCCTTTAAAGGAGAACTCCGGTCAATTTTAACATTGAGCTAATTTTTTTGTACATTTGGAGTGCTGTCAGTACAGAGAACAACGACAAAAATCGGTGTTGCCTACACCGTGTTATCCTCTTTTTAAAATTTGCACCCTGTTGACTTCAATGGGGCAAGTAGTAAACCTGCTTTTAGCCTCTTAATATCCTTGATGTGTCATTACAAGTGCACAGGTCATGTGAGTGATTCCTTCAGAGTGAACACGGGTGAATCTGACTGCAGTAGATGTGAAAGATATGAATAAAAATGATGTTATTTCAGCCAGCGCACATACCTGTATTTACATCCTGTTTTCGGTCCACAGTAGCCGATTGTCGAGTTCACGCGCGTGATCATAGGTACTAAACCAATTTTTTTCGTTGTTCTCTGTATTGACAGCGCTCCAAATTTACAAAAAAATGAGCTCAATGTTATAATTGACAGGAGTTCTCCTTTAAAGGGGAGCGCTGGGTTTTTAGTAGGCGTTTAATGCACTCCGTTCTCCGCTAAGCCACTGGATGGCGGGTAAAGGGTCTTGATGTTAAATGTTCAAACGTTGACACAGGTTTTCAGTCCCAGTATAGCTTGTTTATTTCCTTCCACAAGTACGAAAAGAACATCCTTCTTTTTCCCATTACCGGTTAGACTTACTCTGCACACTCCCTTTGTAGATATGGTCTTGTTGTCATAGTTTTCAGATTCACTTTTTTGTCACATACCTTGGGCTTTTTCCTCAGTCTTTGAAAGTCTTTCATGGGCAGGATGTTTACCTGTGCCCCTGTGTCTAATTTCAATGAAACGTCAGTGCCATTTACATCCATGTGTGCTATCCACTCATCAGCTGGAGCAGTTTGTCCATCTTCAATTGAGTCCACGAAGATTGATGCTTCTTCATCTTCACTGTCACTCCTCTTTTCTAGAAGCTGGACTTTTTTCTTTGAATAACAGCACTCGGCAAAATGATTCTTTCCTCCACAATTCCTGCAGTCCTTTCCGAAAGCTGGGCATTTTCTCGGTGCATGTTTGTTGCCACACTTTCCACAGCGCCTGCTCTCTTGGCTTGGCTTGTTCTTTTTCTTCTTTGACATAGCTCTTTCAGTAGCACTTCGAACTGCATCCACTTCTGCTGTCTCCTCATCACTGAAAGACTTCAGCTGTGCCATTGCACATTCTGACGCTTGGCAAATTTGTATTGCCCTTTCTAATGTGAGGTCAGTCTCTTTTAACAATTGCATCCTCACTCTTTTATCTTGGACACCAAGATATTTGCATTACTATTTGATCTCGAATCATGGAGTCTCAAAGCGTTCCAAAATTACATGACTGACTTTTCAGTCTCAAATCCGTAACATACTGTTCAATGAATTCTGACTCTTTCTGCAGTCTATTTCTGAAGACATACCTTTCATAGGTCTCATTTTTCCTCGGTGAGCTCAAATTTCTCAATCACAGCCTCATACTTATCTTTTTCGTCTTCTGTGAAAACAAATGTATTGTACACATCCAGTGCACTGCGTCCTGCCACTGTTAGCAGCAATGCTATTTTCCTCCGTTCATTACCATCCAGCCCAATGGCGAGTGCATAAAGTTCAAAACTTAGTTTGAAAGGTTTCCAATTCTCGTTGACATTACCAGTCAACTTCAATTCGTCTGGTGAACGGAAGGAATTCATCATCTTTTAACATTTCTCCTGGTACCACTGTATTGACGAGGCTCACTCACCGGGTACTGTTATCAGAACGCTTTTATTCAGTTCAGTAACACACAGTGTTGAACTTGGCTTACTGCCGCTTTATACTGCCATCTAGTGGCCCAGTTAGCATGGAACACATATCAATACACCCACTATCCCTCCTTTGTCCATATTTGATTGAACCTTTTCCAGAAAATAACATGTTGCTGTCTCTGTAGAATGATAAGCCCTAAATCCAAACTGCATTGAGTGCAAAGGACAAGAGCTGCAATTAAGATGATTGGTGATTTGTTTAGTAACCAGTTGTTCAAAAACTTTAGATACTGTTGGCAAAATGCTAATAGGTCGGTAATTAGACGTGAGAAGGGGGTTACCACCTTTAAGTATAGGAATGACACTAGCAAGTTTCCATGACTCAGGAAATTTCCCTTGATCTAGTGACACATTAATGATATGTGTTAGTGGACCCATAATTGACTGACCTATGTTTTAGCATGAGTGTGTCCATCCCATACACATCTTTTGCTCTTGAAGACTTAAGCTGTGTAATTGCCTTTTCCACATCAGATATGGATACAAATTTTGGATATAGTGGGGGCTCAGTTAACAAATCTGAAGTAATGACAGGTAAGGTGTTATATTTCACAGGAAAACTTTCAGCTATGGTATCCACAGAATCAACAAAATACTCGTTTATAGTCTGATGGATCCTGCAGAAGCATGCCATTGTTCTTTAGCTGTATTGAATTATTACTAGAAGAAGTTTTACCTGGTAATTTATCGATATGTTCCCAAATCGCTTTTGAGTTTCCATGACAGTTTTTAATACTTGTGATAAAAAAGTCTGCCTTTGCT
Organism: Rutilus rutilus; assembly: GCF_951802725.1. NCBI lineage: Eukaryota > Metazoa > Chordata > Actinopteri > Cypriniformes > Leuciscidae > Rutilus > Rutilus rutilus. Next base: position 49,942,458 of record NC_140212.1, on the reverse strand, counting down.
TTTCGTAGTTGTCTTGTCACTTTATTCCGTAACGAAGCAAATTTTTGTCTCTCACAAGATAGATTTGATTTTATGGCTTTTTGAAGGGCATTGTCTCTGTCTTTCATTAACTGTTTGATATCATCACTGAGCCAGGGAAGAGAACACTTTCTGTTTCTATGTTTAATTGCCACTGCAAATTCATTCATTTTTGTTTGTAAGCATTCAGTGAATTTCTGACTAATTATTTCCAATTCATAGTCCAATAATAGAGTGTCCCAGTTCATATTTCTTATTGCTGTGTGAAATTGTTCCTGTTTGCTCCTTGGAATGCCAATGAACTCCTTTTTTTCCGGGATAAGCTGCAAGTCGCTTTCTGGTTAATGTTCTTGTTATCAGCACCATGTTATGATCTGAAGGTGATGATACACGGGGCAACTTTTTGAGCAATGTCGCCGGGCACTTTCTCATTGAGAATGGGCAACATATTTCTATCTGGATACTTTAGATCAGTCGAGGGCAATCAGAATGCTAGCCGCCGATCACGTGACCGGCTTGGAGATTTCAAACAAGATGGCGGCCTCTCAGCGGCAGTGGAGCGAAGAAAAGGAGCGTCAACTAATATCTTTTTATGCTGGTAAGTTGTCATGTGTAAACCCAAACCAGAAAATTTGATTAATTTAATGCTTAAAATACCAATAGATGTCAAATTTAGTGTGCCCAGGCTGTAATATAGACATTGAATGTTTTTGGTTTTGATAACTGCCGTTAGCCACCGCTCCATAGACTTTCTATGGGATTTAGCTAACTTGAGGTGAATTTGCTACATAGTTAGTAACCTGAACATTAACTAGATACCCTGACTTCTTGTGTCTTGGTAACTCACTTGTAACGGTGGTTCTGAAATTGAGGCGACAGAGAAGGTACACGAACAACATTGGCCGTTTTAATTCTACCGCATAACATGTATATCTAGCAGGTTAAATGCCGTAAATACATGACATCGTCCAATCAAAACGGACTGCCTCCACACTATTAGTGTCCATATACGATAGGTTGTGTGCAGAGTCGGCTTCCTTAGCAAATTGCACTAAATACATTACTGCTGTTCTCGACAGTGTACCTTTGTAAAAGTGGGGATTTGGCACTTACTAGCATGAAGAACAAGTATAAACCTATTTGTTTTACAGACCGTGCATAGAGATCGATTTAAGATTCAAACTCTCTTCGATATAAAAAAACATACCTTGTGTGAGTCCTTGTTTTTAATGTTGTTCATATATTGTACGAGCAAGAATACAATATATTAAAGGGATAGTTCACTTTGAAATTAATTTTTGATATGTTTTAGCTTACCTCAAGGGCATCCAAGATGTAGGTGTCTTTGTTTCCGCAGTAGTTTCAATTTTGATATTTTTAGGTCAAACCGTTCTTGTCTGTCAGTCATATAATGCAGGTCTATGGTCACTGTCTCAAAACACAAGCACAGAGTCCAAATGATCTGACGGCGCGGGCGGGTATAGATATATAAATAGATGTCGCCTTCGCTACTGCAGTTCATTGGAACGAAACCGTAGCCAAGGCGACATCTATGTATATATCTATACCCGCCCGTGCCGTCAGATCATTTGGACGTGTGCTGTGTTCAAGAGATAACAACGATATAAATACTGTTCGTTTTCTCACACAAACCGCTCGTTTCGTGTCTTAGGCCATCAATGTGTACTTATGATGGGGAATTGTTTAATTTGGACGATGGGGAATTGTTTTAATTTGGACTCTGTGCTTGTGTTTTGAGCCAGTGACCATCGACCTGCATGAAATGACTGACAGACAAGAACGGTTTGATCTAAAAATATCAAAATTGAAACTACTGCGGAAACAAAGACACCTACATCTTGGATGCCATTGAGGTAAGCTAAAACATATCAAAAATTTATTTCAAAGTGAACTATCCCTTTAACCATCTGGACAAGATTAGATCCATCCATAATTTGCTGCAGCTTTTTCCTTGTACTGTTATCGTCCCAGTGTGTATAATATTCAGATCAAGTCGAATGTCAAATATTCAGGCATAAACATTTCTAAGGATGAGGTCATGATCATCAACGGGATTTGTCTATCTTTGGAAGTAAACTGGACAGTCTCTCTAGGTGTATCTGTCCTGCATCTCGCCTCTCTTTTTCTAATCGAGCTGTTAAGGCCTCCTGGTTTTGCATTCCCAGAGGTGTGTTTAGAGAATTGGGTGGACGTGATTTTCTGCTGAGATGTGATGCTACTGTTTCCAGACTGCCAATCAAACTGTCTTCCTTTCACCAGCAGATTCTGTTATAATGGGAGTTATTATATAACCACAGCTTTTCTCCACATTGAATCCCTATATGGGACAATAGATTTATTGTATCTAGATTCAAGTCTCTATGTGTTCTTGATTGGCTTGAAAAGGGTATTTGAGTGCCATTCCAAAAAGTTTTATACATTTTGTACAAAACGCTTGTGTCAACGTGCCAGAAGGATCTTGTGAACTCTCTTCAAGGGTAATGACCTCAGTGCTTCCCAACAAACTTATTCGCTCTTGTTTCAATTCTATGTTACGTCCGACACTTCTGTATAATAACTGTGTTTTGCAAGCTTTTTTGCAACACAGTATATAAGCTTTCCAGTGGCTCCTAAAGCTAAGGAAACTCATTTTAAAATATCCAGTGGGGTATACCCGTGAATCTTTAAGACAACGGTTTAATTTTGAAGAAAATGCCTGTATTTTTGGTCAAGTTGACATAGAGACGACTGATCATCTTTTTTTTTTTTTGTGTGTGTTTTCTCAAATACTTTTTGGGAAAATACGTCTTATTGGTTGGAGACAAAGATTCATTCACTGCCCACTTTTGCTAGGAAACATATTATGTTTGGAATGCTGTTGGGTGAGAACAGAATTTTTTTTTTTTTTATTAATGTTGATTCTGGGCAAATTTTTCATTTCATTCATAAATGCAAATGTATGAAGACGAAACCTTATTTTTCTGTATTTAAAAGAGACTTTATTTGTAATTTCTTTTCATCGTTGGAATGTATGAAAAGTAAAACAGGCCAGAAAAATTGTCTGGAATAATAAGAGACCTTGATCTCTTAGAAGAGGAATGAAGAGAATTATTTTTTTCTTTTATCTCCAAATATATGTAATTTTCTTTTATCATTATCTATTTACTGATATGTGCCTTGCTTAATACTCGTTGATCTGAACTTACCAATGCCATTGTAGATGTATATTCTGTTTTTCTTCCGTTCTTGGTCTTCAATAAATAATAAATAAATAAATAAAACAGAAGATCCCGATGACGCGAGGTGAGAGGCGTCATGACGTCACACAGACGCGCTGACGGCGGCTCCCAGCATGCAGTGCGCGAGCGAAGATGGCGGAAGGCGGCGCGGCGGATGTGGAGACGCAGAGAGCAGAGATCGCGACGCTCCTGAAGACGCCGCTGCGCAGGGCAGACACCTGGTGAGACGCGCTGGAGAACACGCGCTGATGCGTCGCGTCAGACAGCGTCCGTGCGTCAAACACTCGCACTCATACAGCAGCAGCAGCACGAGCTGTCATCAGAGATCACGTGAATATTCATCATCACAGCAGCGTGAACCCGCAGATACACACGAGATGATCGCTCAGTTACCGTGTTTCTGTCAGAGCACCTCAGTCACCGCAGTGTGTGTGTGTGTGTGTGTGTGTGTGTGTGTTGACGTGACTCGCGTGCAGGTGAGCTGATGACGTCACTTCCGCTGTCTCCCGCAGGTACCTGGTGGACAGTCACTGGTTCAAGCAGTGGAAGAAGTATGTGGGCTTCGACAGCTGGGACAAGTACCAGATGGGCGAGCAGAGCGTGTACCCGGGACCGGTGGACAACCACGGGCTGCTCAAAGGTGCGGGTCACAGGGGTCACAGAGGGGTCATAGGTCACAGTAGGGGGTGTAACCTTCACTAAACTCACGGTTCGGTTCGATACGACACTGTGGCGTCACAGTTCGGTGCGTTTTCGATACAGCAAAAACAAAGAAATGCCTGAGAAATGTCCTTGATTTTTACCAAAAAAATGATTTATTAAAGCTAGCATTATACAGTATGATCTTTTCTGGTTTTGAACAATGATGGAGCTTTATTTCCTGAAGTGTCGTCTTAGTAGGGTTGGGTATCGCTTGGGTTTTTTCGATACCGGTGCCAAATCGAGACTTTGACAAAAGAGAGTGAATGACGTTAAAGAATTTTTTTATTGAAAAATAGATATATATTGTTTAAATTGAATATATAAAAATTTTGGAGTAGCCTAAATATATAAATATAAGTAGTCTAAATACAAAACACAGCACATTTACATGACAAATTCACAATAAAACCTAACCCAAATACAGTAATCTAACACTAAATAACACTATAATAACAGGAGAGTCTGTGTTCTCGGTATGCCACAAACCAGCTCTACAGTTCAGCAGTAGTTTCCACATGTGTTCTCTGGCCAACACGAGCCCTCTCCTGACTCACTGCACGTCCTGCTCACGGTGAGCGCTATTCTAGAGCGCATCCCCTTAAATGCCGTGACGCGAAACCCCTCGTGGAAGAAGAGCGCCGTCATGTTTACAGCTGAGACAGTGAGCTCATCAGATTTCAGAAGTGCGTGAGGTTCGCGGCTCTATTGTTGCTGTAAACTTGCACAACGCTCTTGAATGAGTAATGTATTAGATGTACGCTGTTATTGTAGGGACATGGACTTTACATTTTCAATGTGTATCTAAACACGTCATCCATTTATAATTGAAAGGATTGTTATCAGTGTGTATTTTACAAACTACTAGTGCTTATGTGTATTTAGCTGTCCGAACCCTAATATAAAGCTTGTGTGGTAGAAAACATGGAATAGTTGTGATGTATGACAGCGCTGAGAAGGGTTCAGGGTTAGCTGGCGATCACATACACATACATGCTAGCGTCCGCTTCGGAGGACCAGAGGCCAGATGTTTCAGCCGACCGCGGAGGCCTTTAAGGTTTGATTGGGTCCGGTTCCACCCCGGTTACTCTGGTGCCGGTTCCACATCGCTGCCCTGCTTCGGGACCCAACCCTATCCCCACTTTCATTATGTTTCCATGTGATGTTGGGCAGTGTTGTGGTGGTCACGACTGCTAACACGATTTTGGACGCACCGGCAGGAAAACTGGCCCAACGAATCGTTCGATTTGTGATGCGTACTGAACCCGAAAGCCTTGTACTGAACGGTTCAATACGAATACGTGTATCGTTACAGCCCTAGGTCACAGGGGTCATAGGGGTCTCTAAAGCGCCTCTGCTCTGTCCCGTCTGCAGATGGGGACGCGCTGGGCATCAGGGAGCACCTGATCGATGAGCTGGACTACATCCTGCTGCCGGCCGAAGGCTGGAGCCGCCTGGTGAGCTGGTACGACCTGACGGAGGGACAGGAGCCCATCGCACGCAAGGTACACACACACACACACACACACGTCAGAGACACACCCACACATCAGAGACTCTGACACTGGACTCCGGAGCAGCGGAGACGTGTTCTCTGGAGTGACGTATCACGCTTTTAGACGAAGCGCCGACCATTTGAACTAGCAAAAGTGGATTCAAACACTCTCTAAGTGAACTTGTGCCATGCGCTTAGATCCGTAAAACAGGGCCCTTAGAGTGTGTGTCTAGATGAATGGTTATGGCAAGGCATCATACACTGGTGAACGTAGTGGTGAAGCGCGTGTCAGTGGCCAGATCTGCTGAAGAGCAGCAGTGAGTCGGTCTGACTCAGATCAGCGGGTGATGATGGTGTCCCGTACACCCCCCCCCCCCCCCCCCCTCTCTATCTGTATGAGGGTGTCGGGTGGCTCTGAGCTATTTCTGTGCTGACCGGAGCAGCGCATGACCGCCGCACAGAAGCATGGACTCCAGCATGCAGCAGGTTCGGACGCTTCTCTCTCTCCTGGGCTTTGGGGAAGAGGTTCGCGAGGGTCCAGAGACGTCCGGGGCGAGGGCAGAGAGGGAGGAATCCGGGTGAAGGAAGGAGCGGGCGTCCTGATAGAGAGGAGAGCGTGGGGTTTTCCTGCTGCGCTTCAGGCCGGACGGAATAAATAGTCAGGAATCCTTCAGCTGTTGGGCTTCAGCTGCTGCTAAAATAAGCCTTTCTCCGGCCGCCTCGATCAACACACTGACCAAAACCTCGGATCTATCGCTCTTTTCTCATCTTCTTCCTCAGTCTTTCAGTCTTAGCATACCAGCACACATATCTAAACTTTCTGAAATTAACATGTTGCGAGTTCGTGCTTAAACCGAGATCAAATATCTGCCAGTGGGGTCAGAAAAATAAACCTGGTTTCTCTTTGAATTAAGTTGATTTTTCTGACCTCATTGGGAAATATTTTATCTTGTTTTAAGCACAAATTCACTTCATTTTCATGTTTTTTTCAAGAAAACAAGACTTAATCTTCAATAATTTGTGCTTAAAACAAGATCAAATATCTGCCAATGGGGTCAGAAAAAATAAACCTGTTTTCTCTTCTAATTAAGTTGATTTTTTCTGACCTCATTGGCAGATATTTGTTCTTGTTTTGAGCACAAACTCACTTCGTTTCCATACTTCTTTAAAAAAATTGAAAGAAAACAAGATTTAATATCTTCAATCATTTTGTTTCTTCTGTAAATGTATCTTGATTTAAGAATGTTTAGATATTTGTGCTGTAAAACAAGACAGAAACAAAATTTCTGAAGAAGAACATGATTTTTAACAGTGTGAGAAGATGAATCTGATTTCAGCCTTATTTCCACAGGGCTTTATACAGTACAGATCGCAGCTCAAAGCAGCTTCACGGGGATAATCAGGAAAACAACAGAATCAATGATGCAAACTTCATTAGTTCAGCTGTAGAGCAGCTCTACAGAAGACGATAGAGTCATTATTGAGATCAGTCTGATCATATTAGCAGTGCAGTCGAGTCTTTGATGTGACGGATGGCTGTTGTCTCTTGTTGATGGTGTGTGTGTTTGTTCCTCAGGTGGTGGAGCAGGGCATGTTCGTCAAACACTGTAAGGTGGAAGTCTACCTCACCGAGCTCAAGCTGTGTGAAGATGGCAACATGGACAACATCGTCACCAGGAGGTTCAGTAAAGCAGACACTATAGGTACTGGATAACACCAGTCTGAGATCCAGCCTAGACTCCATCTGAACCACTAACACCATGTCTGATCACTATCACACATGACACTTCACAGGAGGTTCAGTAGAGCAGACACTATAGGTACTGGATAACACCAGTCTGAGATCCAGCCTAGACTCCATCTGAACCACTAACACCATGTCTGATCACTATCACACATGACACTTCACAGGAGGTTCAGTAGAGCAGACACTATAGGTACTGGATAACACCAGTCTGAGATCCAGTCTAGACTCCACCTGAACCACTAACACCATGTCTGATCACTATCACACATGACACTTCACAGGAGGTTCAGTAGAGCAGACACTATAGGTACTGGATAACACCAGTCTGAGATCCAGCCTAGACTCCATCTGAACCACTAACACCATGTCTGATCACTATCACACACGACACTTCACAGGAGGTTCAGTAAAGCAGACACTATAGGTACTGGATAACACCAGTCTGAGATCCAGCCTAGACTCCATCTGAACCACTAACACCATGTCTGATCACTATCACACATGACACTTCACAGGAGGTTCAGTAAAGCAGACACTATAGGTACTGGATAACACCAGTCTGAGATCCAGCCTAGACTCCATCTGAACCACTAACACCATGTCTGATCACTATCACACATGACACTTCACAGGAGGTTCAGTAGAGCAGACACTATAGGTACTGGATAACACCAGTCTGAGATCCAGCCTAGACTCCATCTGAACCACTAACACCATGTCTGATCACTATCACACACGACACTTCACAGGAGGTTCAGTAGAGCAGACACTATAGGTACTGGATAACACCAGTCTGAGATCCAGCCTAGACTCCATCTGAACCACTAACACCATGTCTGATCACTATCACACACGACACTTCACAGGAGGTTCAGTAGAGCAGACACTATAGGTACTGGATAACACCAGTCTGAGATCCAGCCTAGACTCCATCTGAACCACTAACACCATGTCTGATCACTATCACACACGACACTTCACAGGAGGTTCAGTAAAGCAGACACTATAGGTACTGGATAACACCAGTCTGAGATCCAGCCTAGACTCCATCTGAACCACTAACACCATGTCTGATCACTATCACACATGACACTTCACAGGAGGTTCAGTAGAGCAGACACTATAGGTACTGGATAACACCAGTCTGAGATCCAGCCTAGACTCCATCTGAACCACTAACACCATGTCTGATCACTATCACACACGACACTTCACAGGAGGTTCAGTAGAGCAGACACTATAGGTACTGGATAACACCAGTCTGAGATCCAGCCTAGACTCCATCTGAACCACTAACACCATGTCTGATCACTATCACACATGACACTTCACAGGAGGTTCAGTAAAGCAGACACTATAGGTACTGGATAACACCAGTCTGAGATCCAGCCTAGACTCCATCTGAACCACTAACACCATGTCTGATCACTATCACACACGACACTTCACAGGAGGTTCAGTAGAGCAGACACTATAGGTACTGGATAACACCAGTCTGAGATCCAGTCTAGACTCCACCTGAACCACTAACACCATGTCTGATCACTATCACACATGACACTTCACAGGAGGTTCAGTAGAGCAGACACTATAGGTACTGGATAACACCAGTCTGAGATCCAGCCTAGACTCCATCTGAACCACTAACACCATGTCTGATCACTATCACACATGACACTTCACAGGAGGTTCAGTAAAGCAGACACTATAGGTACTGGATAACACCAGTCTGAGATCCAGTCTAGACTCCATCTGAACCACTAACACCATGTCTGATCACTATCACACATGACACTTCACAGGAGGTTCAGTAGAGCAGACACTATAGGTACTGGATAACACCAGTCTGAGATCCAGTCTAGACTCCATCTGAACCACTAACACCATGTCTGATCACTATCACACATGACACTTCACAGGAGGTTCAGTAGAGCAGACACTATAGGTACTGGATAACACCAGTCTGAGATCCAGCCTAGACTCCATCTGAACCACTAACACCATGTCTGATCACTATCACACATGACACTTCACAGGAGGTTCAGTAAAGCAGACACTATAGGTACTGGATAACACCAGTCTGAGATCCAGTCTAGACTCCATCTGAACCACTAACACCATGTCTGATCACTATCACACATGACACTTCACAGGAGGTTCAGTAAAGCAGACACTATAGGTACTGGATAACACCAGTCTGAGATCCAGCCTAGACTCCATCTGAACCACTAACACCATGTCTGATCACTATCACACATGACACTTCACAGGAGGTTCAGTAAAGCAGACACTATAGGTACTGGATAACACCAGTCTGAGATCCAGCCTAGACTCCATCTGAACCACTAACACCATGTCTGATCACTATCACACATGACACTTCACAGGAGGTTCAGTAGAGCAGACACTATAGGTACTGGATAACACCAGTCTGAGATCCAGCCTAGACTCCATCTGAACCACTAACACCATGTCTGATCACTATCACACACGACACTTCACAGGAGGTTCAGTAAAGCAGACACTATAGGTACTGGATAACACCAGTCTGAGATCCAGCCTAGACTCCATCTGAACCACTAACACCATGTCTGATCACTATCACACATGACACTTCACAGGAGGTTCAGTAGAGCAGACACTATAGGTACTGGATAACACCAGTCTGAGATCCAGCCTAGACTCCATCTGAACCACTAACACCATGACTGATCACTATCACACATGACACTTCACAGGAGGTTCAGTAAAGCAGACACTATAGGTACTGGATAACACCAGTCTGAGATCCAGCCTAGACTCCATCTGAACCACTAACACCATGTCTGATCACTATCACACATGACACTTCACAGGAGGTTCAGTAGAGCGGACACTATAGGTACTGGATAACACCAGTCTGAGATCAGCCTAGACTCCACCTGAACCACTAACACCATGACTGATCACTATCACACATGACACTTCACAGGAGGTTCAGTAGAGCAGACACTATAGGTACTGGATAACACCAGTCTGAGATCCAGCCTAGACTCCATCTGAACCACTAACACCATGACTGATCACTATCACACATGACACTTCACAGGAGGTTCAGTAGAGCAGACACTATAGGTACTGGATAACACCAGTCTGAGATCCAGTCTAGACTCCATCTGAACCACTAACACCATGTCTGATCACTATCACACATGACACTTCACAGGAGGTTCAGTAGAGCAGACACTATAGGTACTGGATAACACCAGTCTGAGATCCAGTCTAGACTCCATCTGAACCACTAACACCATGTCTGATCACTATCACACATGACACTTCACAGGAGGTTCAGTAAAGCAGACACTATAGGTACTGGATAACACCAGTCTGAGATCCAGCCTAGACTCCATCTGAACCACTAACACCATGTCTGATCACTATCACTCATGACACTTCACAGGAGGTTCAGTAGAGCGGACACTATAGGTACTGGATAACACCAGTCTGAGATCCAGCCTAGACTCCATCTGAACCACTAACACCATGACTGATCACTATCACACATGACACTTCACAGGAGGTTCAGTAGAGCAGACACTATAGGTACTGGATAACACCAGTCTGAGATCCAGCCTAGACTCCATCTGAACCACTAACACCATGTCTGATCACTATCACACATGACACTTCACAGGAGGTTCAGTAAAGCAGACACTATAGGTACTGGATAACACCAGTCTGAGATCCAGCCTAAACTCCACCTTAACCACTAACACCATGTCTGATCACTATCACACATGACACTTCACAGGAGGTTCAGTAAAGCAGACACTATAAGTACTGGATAACACCAGTCTGAGATCCAGCCTATTATGATCATTCTGTCATTAATTATTCACCTTCATGTCGTTCCAAACCCGTAAGACTTTTGTTCATCTCTCAAAAAGTTCATCAGTACTCAAATGAAGATATTTTAATGAAATCTTAGAGCTTTCTGTCCCTCCATTGACAGCTACGCATCCGACTCTTTGATGCTCAAAAAGTTAATAAGGAGATCGTAAAACTAATCCATATGATTTGACCAGTTTAGTCCAAATTTTCTGCAGAGACTCTATCGCCTTATATGGTGAACAGATTGAATGAAGGCTTTTATTCACATTTAAACATTGACATGTGTTCATTACACATTGACATCATTAGAAATGTGTATGATCTCTTCATGAACGTTGGTAGTTGTGTGGACAGGAATCTCTTCATCTGTGTTTCTGAAGATGAGCCTTGCAGTCTTTCAGGTTTGGATTGAGATGAGGGCGGATGACAGAATGATGATTTCTGGCTGCACTAACCCGCTCTTTGAATCGTGGCTGTGGTTTGGTTGAGATCTGCACACATCTGTCCCGACAGACACCATCGAGCAAGAGATGCGGAAGCTTTTCAGTATTCCCGACGAGAAGGAAACCCGGCTGTGGAACAAGTACATGAGCAACACGTTTGAGCCGCTGAACAAGCCGGACAGCACTATCCAGGACGCCGGACTCTACCAGGGACAGGTGAGGCGCTGTTTCATAGGCCTTGCATAGACCTTTCCACAGGACGTCATTGTTTTCGCAGTGATGGGAACGAGGTTTTTGAGTCGGCCATTTTCCTCTGTCTGTCTGCAGGTTCTCGTTATCGAACAGAAGAATGAAGACGGCACGTGGCCTCGCGGCTCTTCGGCGCTCAAGTGAGTCAGTGTGACGAATGGATTGTCACATGGATCATCAGATGCTTTGACACTGGCTTGTTTGCTTTCTCGATCTCCTTGACCTCTTCCCGACGGTTGGCATCATTTCCTATAACTCATGCTCTTCTTGTCTTTTGAAGGTCATCTGGTGCTTCCTCTCTCTCTGCTTTACCAAAGATCTGCCCTTCATCTCTCGCAAACAATCATAACAGCAGCTTCAGCGGCCGCAAGTAAGCCTGCAGGGGGCGGGGCTAAGAAGAGGGGCTTATGTGGGCAGGGCTCGGCGGGGGTGGGCGGGGCTTGGGGAGGGTGTTATTTGTGGGCGGGGCTAATGGAACACTGCCAGTGTCATGGAAAACCTTCCAGTTTTCTCCATTTCTTCAGCATCTGATTGTCTTGCATCTTTTGGGTCATTATCATGTGGAAAGCATCCACTTACAGCTCGTTTTCTCACAGATGGCCTCACGTTCTCCTCAAAGACTCTTTGGTGTATTCACTGTATTGTAGATTTCGTAGTTGATGTTGTGATAGCGTGTTGTTACGAGACTCCAGTGCAGTGTTGTGCTCTTGGGACGTCCTGGCCTGCACTGTAAAACCTAACGTCCTGGCCTGGGCAGTTTGCCAGTGGTCTGAAACTCTGTAGAGTATAATTTTAAATGGCTAGGAAATGCTTTAAATCCTGTAATCATAAGCTTTTACAACCTTCCTTCTGGTCGGGATGCTCCGATCAAGATTTTTGCAGCCGATCCCGATCATTCAAGCTTTATAAAAGTGATCTCTGTTGACCGTCCCTATCTGTTAACCCCTTAAGGTAGGAACCCACCAAACCGATGGTGAAGGCCGACTGTGTTGTTGCCTAGCATCGCCTGCGTCGGGGGGGGGGAAAGCTGCTTGAACACACCGAAGTTATGGCATTTGGCAGCATGTTAGTCTTTCTATCAGAAGTCCAAACAAGTGTTATAATGAACATAAGAACAAGTTACATGTGTAAATCTTGAAACTTTTAGTTTTATAAATGGGGACAATCTTTGAAGGATGAACAAAAATGTTAAAAATAACATTTAATGACTATTTCTGCCACAATACTATGGTTAGTTAGTGTTACTACATTAAATCCATGGTGAATGTTGCTGATTTGTGGCCTTCTATAACTCGTTCATTCACGGCACGATGTTTCTCCTGGTTTGCACGTCAGCACTGTTTGATCTGATATCTATAGTTTATACCAGAGAACTCTGCGCTGAATCTGAATGTTTCCTCTGGATCTCGCAGTGATGTTCTTAATTCTGTGGTGAATTCAATGGCTTTCTTCACTGGATCTCCAGCGCTGTGTAGTAACGGTGTCGCTGCGCTGTCTATTACTGGTCCAAACTGATAAACGGTCCGTGAAGCACAAATGAGTAGCGCAGTTTCGTTCCGCTTTCATTACGTTTGCCTTTTGATGCTGGGCAGTGTTGTGGTCGTGCCTATATCAGATTTTAGTCACACCGGCAGGACAGCGGTCGAAAAATGTCTGGATCTCTGCAAGGTGTGCCCTTCCTCTTCAGTTGGTGCACTTGTTTTTACTGTTAGACCCATGGTGTAGAGGTAATGTCATTAGTTAGATAGTCCATCTGTCGGGGTTGGTGACTGAACCGTGATCTCCGCCTCTGGAGAGCGTGTGCTTTACGCTGCTCTCCCTGCATGTGTTGAGCTGTGTCTGCATGACCCTGATCATCTGCTTTCACTGCTGCTATAGGCTAACTCTGTTGGGCTTCTCACTCACATGCACGGGGGTGTGTGTGTGTGTGTGTGTGTGTGTCCGCCCGCAGCATGAAGAACAGCTACGGCCTGTACAGCAGCAGTAGCTACGAGCACTCGGATCAGGGCCGGCGCGCGGAGAAACCCGGCCTCAGCGGCCTCTCCAACCTGGGAAACACTTGCTTCATGAACTCGGCCACACAGGTGACCCTACAGGAGCACAACCTTCCCTTCCACCTATAATCCCTGATCTAACTACAGCCTGAGCAGAGAGAAATGAGTTCAGTGTGTGTGTGTGTGTGTGTGTGTCGTAGTGCCTGAGTAACGTCCCTCCTCTGACCGAGTACTTCCTGAAGGACAAGTACCAGGAGGAGCTGAACGAGGACAATCCTCTGGGAATGAAGGGTGAGATCGCCAAGGCCTACGCCGAGCTCATCAAGCAGCTGTGGTCGGGGAAACACAGCTATGTCACGCCAAGACCCTTCAAGGTAAACACCAGGAGGAGTTGCTCTGACATCCACCCATACAGACGCTCATCCGCGTGTCTCGTTTACATGCAACCAAATAATCTGCATTGGCGGCTCCTGTACAGTACTGTGCAAAAGTCTTAGGCATGTTAATACCCCCCCCCACACACACACACACTCAAGGAGTCTGACAACAGCCGGTATGATCTGATCTCACCATCATCAAGTCCGTCTGTGATTACATGAAGAAACTGAGACAGACTAAATCCAGAAGAACTGCAGGAACGTCTCCGAGACGCATGAAGAAACCTTCCTGCAAAGCTCCCTGAAAAACTATGAGCAAGTGTACCTGGACTAAAGCCGCTTTAAACGCAAAGGGTCGTTACACCATATATTGATTTGAACTAGTTAATAGAAGTTAAATCATAAATAAATTCAATTTGTGATTTTATTTTTGAAAGCATCCTCACTTTACAGCATTTTAACAACAGTGGCAGTGCTCTTCACAGTACTGTAGCTCTGCAGGAAGGTTTCTTCAAGCATCTCGGAGACGTTCCCGCAGTTCTTCTGGATTTAGTCTGTCTCAGTTTCTTCATGTAATCACAGACAGACTCGATGATGGTGAGATCAGATCATACCGGCTGTTGTCAGCGTCCTTGTGCATACACAAGTGCACCATGTATTTTCATGTATTATGATGTGAACGTTTCCACCTCTCTTCCTGAGGGCCCCTGTTGGGCTGTTAAACGTTGAAGCACATGTGGTTGGGTTGTTGCTGAAGTCAGTGTGCAGGGTTTTTCCTGGGTCAAAATTGGTCTTCGGTGGTGGCTGACCGACATGGTCATCCACACACAGCAAAGAGTACTCTAGTACCCACATGATCCGCAAGCCCAATATTGACAATAAATGTTAAATTTAAAATAAATACAAAGAAACAGTTTGTGATTTTTTTTCTTAAAGAAAAGAAAGTAATTAAATGAACAAATATGAAAATAAAACAAAACATAGACTTCACTGTATAAATTATACATTGATTCTTATTAAAGCTAAAGTTATCAGTGAAGAGCAGTGAGTGATTTTCTCTTTGCATTTTGTTGTCTTATTAGGGATAGTTCTCCTAAAAATTCTAATTATCATAATTTACTCTCTCAAGTTGTTTTAAACTCGAATAAGTTTCTTTCTTCTGTTGAAAATAAAAGTTATTTGGAAGATTGTGGGTAACCAAACAGTTGATGTACCCCAGTGACTTCCATAGTATATTCTCCTATGAAAGTCAATGGGGATCAGCTACTGTTTGGATAGCCACATTCTTCAAAATATTAATATTAAAAAAAATTAGAAAATATTAGAAGGAAATTAATAGAGGATTGGAACAACATTAGAGTGCATTAATGATGAGATAATTTTTATTTTTGGGTGAACTATCCCTTTAAGGACAAGCGGCAGCGTGTTTACTATAACTACTGTCTCTTTAAGAGTTGCGCGCGACGCGTCTAATATACACGCATTTGACAAGCAGATTTTCTCTCAATTTTCTCAAGTTTGCTTTCACTTTAGACATAACCGACTCTGTTTATATAAACCTTGTGTGTATTTAACAGTATAAGCACAATAAGACTCGAAAGATAACTTAGTCCAGTATCCAGGCGCTGGTAGACAGGCTTTTAGTGCATGTGAGCTTCACAGCACACGTCAGAACAGCGCATCAGCACACGAATTAAACGTTTAACCGACAAGGCATTAAAGCACATGCAAGTTATGAACTGCAGTGTCCCGTTCCGCTGCGTTAACATTTATGTAACATTAATCCTCACACCCAGCGCTAATTCAGCAAAAATATTCTCCAAATGCACCGCGTGAAACATGGATTCGGTCTTCCGACCTTTATGATCAGTTGATTTTGATGCGAGGGAGAGAGCAAAGACAGAACTGAAGACGGAGAGTGCCCGCGCCGGGGTTTGGGCGCTCAGCGCTGTGATCGTTCTCTCCATCACTCCATCAGTAGCCTGCTCCACTCACAAAACCCAATTACTGATCAAATAAGGCTTTGGCGGGACAAAAAATCGTTTTGGCGGCCGCCAAAATATTTTCAATGTAGGAAAAACCCTGAGTGTGTTTGTGTGTCTAGACTCTGGTGGGCCGGTTTGCGCCTCAGTTCTCGGGGTACCAGCAGCAGGACTCTCACGAGCTGCTGGCCTTCCTGCTCGACGGGCTTCACGAGGACCTGAACCGCATCCGCAAGAAGCCCTACATCCAGCTGAAGGACGCCGACACACGACCCGACAAGGTCCATCACACACACACACACACACACACACACACACAGAGTTCAGAGATACGCCAAACACACGCTCTCAAGGTTACAGCACAGAGAAGCAGAAGTCCATCTCACGAGTTATCATGGAGAATAGTGTGTTTAGTGTTTTGGTCTTTTGCTCCACCAATTAGTATCTTTCTTTGGAAATTTTAACTGTGATTTTTATATA
The DNA here is from genome assembly GCF_951802725.1 of Rutilus rutilus. Taxonomy (NCBI): domain Eukaryota; kingdom Metazoa; phylum Chordata; class Actinopteri; order Cypriniformes; family Leuciscidae; genus Rutilus; species Rutilus rutilus. The sequence continues at coordinate 49,925,865 of NC_140212.1, read as the reverse complement.
TCTACATGTCTGAAATGCATAACTTAGTTTCCTCTGATAACAGATGACTCTAAATTGTAATGTGGACTCATGCATTTTCTGTAAAGCTGCTTTGAAACGATGTGTATTATGAAAAGCGCTATACAAATAAATGTGAATTGATTTGATCTGAATTGGAATCACAAAGTCCTAAAGTGTTAATTTAACTAATTAACTAATAAAGAGACATTTTCTCTGACACAAATACTGAATCTGATATGTGTCATATTAATACAAACAATTCACAGTTTTAACTGGATCTTTGATCTTCGCTTTTCAGTCGATTCTTACAGTCGTCTCCATTTAGTTTGTCGAATTTATGAAGATAATATAAATTACATCATGGGGGGGTAAAGGTCAAATGCTAATCGTAGCTTAAATCGTCCCGTGGTCTAAAAACATTGTGAATTCGTGTGTAAAATGAATTTGCCTGAAAAGCAGTGAAATCACAAAGAGGTAAAAGCTTGAGAAACTGTTTTTCCTTCACTCAGCTATATCTCAGTTTTAACCTGAAGGTTTGATGTAGAAACCTCCCCGCCTCACGTACCTCATATGAGCGATACGTGTGTGTGTGAATGAGACGGCTGACGGTGTGTGTGACTCGATCTCCTGCAGGTGGTTGCAGAGGAGGCCTGGGAGAACCACATCAAGAGGAACGACTCCATCATCGTGGACATCTTCCACGGCCTGTTCAAGTCCACGCTAGTGTGTCCCGTGTGCGCCAAGGTCTCGGTGACCTTCGACCCCTTCTGCTACCTGACGCTGCCCCTGCCCATGAAGAAGGAGCGCACGCTGGAGGTGTATCTGGTGTGGCTCGACGCCCTGGCCAAACCCACGCAGGTACCGTCCCTCAGCTCAGATCTTGTGTTGCGCTGAAACGTGATGAGATATAAATCATTAAAAGACTCTGAACCCTCATTTCATAGTGAAACGCAACAATCTCTTTTACTTTCGTTTTCAACAACGTACATCCCTTCAGAGAAAAAGCAAGCAAGGAAAACATGCCTAGAGCACCTTCTAGTGGCCATTATATAAAACACAAAGGAAAAACCCTTCATGAGTTTGCTTTAGGCTATAACTTAACAGCTTTAACTAAAAATATACACAAGTTTAACAGAAATGATTCTGATAAGAGTGTTTTCCAACAGTGATGTAATGAGACAGTGATCGTTTAAGTTTGAAGGGAGTAAAGCCTCTGTTTAGGCTATTAAAGAAATGTAATTTTGCCAAAGAAGGCAAATTTTAAATAAATGTTCATTTAAAAGCAGCCTACTTCAGTGTGATATGCTGTCATATCATCGTGCTTAACACTGAGAATGGGAATAATTGTAATGTGATGATCAGGTGCAGATTTCTAAATCAGAGAATATTGTATGTTTGAGCGGCTGGCGTGTGGATAATTTATTTTTAACAGCAGATTCAGGTGATGTTAGAGCTGATCTGCACATCTCTAGCAAACGAGCCCCCGTCAAAGTTCAGCTACAAGTCAACGCACAGACTTCCTTGGTTCAATTTGCACACTGAACATGGGTTGGAGCTCTTAATTTTGAAGTCTCAAAGTGCACCAGATTACTGAATTTATCTTTAAAATGTACAAAACTTTCTTACGGGAGAGCATGACCCCCGACCCCCCTAGCAGGACCAAGATCCAGCCAACACAGTTTCACAATATCCTTTGGGAAACACAGTATGTGATAGTGTCCTCAAAATAACAATCTACTTGCCTTATTGTTAAAATACCTCAAATATTCACTTGTAAAAAGTGGTTTCTTCAACCATGACCAGGATTTTACCACCTCCGCCTTGTTTTGATCCAGGAAAAACCCTGGGAGCGCTGAAACGTGTTACAGGTGTGGCTGTTGTTTTTGTTTCAGTACAAGCTGACGGTGCCTAAAGTGGGCCTCATCTCGGACCTGTGCGCGTCGCTCTCGGCTCTGTCGGGCGTCCCGGCTCAGAAGGTAACCGTGGGCACGGAGACGCTAACCTCTCGCATCTAATGCTGAGCTTCCCAGCATTCACTGTGTTTCCTCTGCCCGTCCAGATGATTGTCACGGACATATACAACCACAGGTTTCACCGGATATTCGCCAGCAACGAGAACCTGAGCAGCATCATGGAGCGGGACACCATCTATGTGTGAGCTCCTGTGGTTACTGAGGCGGGTGAGAGGTCAGTGCGTGTTTCTGATCCCTGCGTCTGTGTCCGTGTGGAGCAGGTTCGAGCTGGCCGGCAGCCAGGACACCGATCACGTGGTGATTCCTGTTCATCTGCGGGAGAAGTACAAGCAGTCGGGCTTCAACCACACCAGTACGCCGCTCTTCGGCCAGCCGTTCCTGCTCAGCGTCCCGCGCACCATCAGCGAGGACAAGCTGTACAACCTGCTCCTGCTGCGCCTCTGGTGTGTAGCGGCTTCACACAGGGCTGGGTTTCCCCACGCCTACGCTGTCTTAAGCTGTACCTTACCGTTAATACGTGTTTCCCCACACCTACGCTGTCTTAAGCTGTACCTTACCGTTAATACGTGTCTCCCCAAAGCTTCCCTACGATACGCCGTTCTTAAAGGGATAGTTCACCCAAAAATGAAAATTCTATCATTGTTTACTCACCCTCAAGTTGTTCCAAACCTGTATGAGTTTCTTTGTTCTGCTGAACACAAAGAAAGATATTTGGAAGAATGTTTGTAATCAACAGATCTCGGTCCCCATTGACTTCCATAGTAGGAAAAAAATATACTATGGTAGTCAATGGGGACCGAGATCTGTTTGGTTACAAACATTCTTCCAAATATCTTTCTTTGTGTTCAGCAGAACAAAGAAACTCATACAGGTTTGGAACAACTTGAGGGTGAGTAAACAATGATAGAATTTTCATTTTTGGGTGAACTATCCCTTTAAGCTGTACCTTACTGTTAATACGTGTTTCCCCAAACCTTTCCTGCGCTACGCCGTTCTTAAGCTGTACCTTAAAGGGGTGGTTTACTGCCTTTTTTCTTTGCTTGATTGTGTTTATGGGCTGCAATATAACATGTCTTCGTGTTTCGTTTGTTAAAAAACGCCTTATTTTTCATAAATGTCACCTTTATTGTAAGCCGCTTCCTCCTCTGTCATTTGAACGACCGGTTGACTTCCTTAGTCTATGAAACCACTCCCTCAGAAACAGGCAATGAGCTCAGATTGGTTAGTTCGGCCGGTGTGTTGTAATTGGCTAAACTGCGTCCGGAATCTTCACGCCCATTACCCGGTCAAATGTAATGGTGTCAATATTGCCTCGTCAGTTTGAGCCAGAATCAGACCCAGAGAGCGGTGATAAAGAGAGTCAAGCAGAACCTCCGCAAACACGGCTCTTACTAAACGTTTCTGAATGGTAATTTTTTTTTTTATTATTATTATTTTCTCAAAGAATTTCCATACGCTGTTACTTGAAAATGCTACTGTTTGTTAGCTTTTGAGATACGGTTTCCCCCTGATTAAACATTTAATATAACTGAATACATGACTGAGTAATACCGTTTTTTAATTGATAGAATGAACAACCGTTTAACTATTCACAAAACTTACCGGTAGTTTACTCAGTTTGTCGTTTTCTTACATGATAACAGCAGCTGAAGTTTGCTGTTGCGATGATTTTTTGAAGTTTGTACACGTTTCTTATACACAGAAAATAACATCGAACTAACTAGCTACTATAACCAAACAGCTTTGGCATTGGTTTGCGTTCTTGATCAAATAAAAAAAAATACGTCATAAAGTATACATGGAAAATACGTTTACAAAATTTCTACATATTACAAATTCGGATCCAAAATGTTTGTACGCATCTGTCATATACTAAAGCCAGCGCTGGTATTTTTTTACATCCTTGATAAAACTAAAACATTACGTCTTAAATTATACAGGCAAATACATTTAAAATGATTAAATCTTACTTGCAGGTTGTGGCCTCTGGTTTTAAAGCTGTAACTGCTTCATGTTGGAGTAATAGTTTCTTGTTGAATCCGACATTGAACTCGTGTAGATTCTGGAAGCTGTCTTCCGTAAAATGCGCAGCACAGAGAGCTAAACTACGATTGTAATTGTCAGGAACATAATCAAACTTAAATTAACCATTGTTGACGAACTACAGCGTCTGTAGGAAGCCTGAACACAGAAGACCTGACAGCTACAGCTCTCCACTATAACTCCTCCTCTTCGACAGCAGAACATGTTCCGGAGGGAGGGTTGATGTAAATGTATGGGTTAGTTACGTATAAAACCCGGGAAGTATCTCGTTGTAGTCCCATTCGAGTCGTTTTTGTAGGCATTAAACTTCCTGATTTTTAAAAGACAATATCTCCGCTTACGTTGAACTTTCAGCGCAGCAACTTTGCAGATACTGTTCATGCACCAACAGCAACATTACACAGTATTTAAAATGAAAAAAGTGAAATAGCAATCAACCACCCCTTTAAGCTGTACCTTAAGCTCTACCTTATAATTAAAGCAACACTAAGGAAGATTCTTTACCTTAAAATGATGTTTCCAAAGTCGTAACAGGGTGAAAGGCACTTTCCCTTCGCTCTGCGGTCCTTTATCTGCTATATCCACACTATGTAAGATTGCCAGATCGGGTAGCGTTTCTGTAGTTCTAATGAGACATAAGAAAACTACAAATTTGACTTGCTTTACTAGCGTTACAATAGTCATTATTTTGTTTGGTAAGGGTCAATGTTATCGGGAAATCCAGCCCAAAACACACATAGATGTATCAAAAACAGACCCTCTCATCTAATGTTTAGTTGATGGGAATGTTCATTTGTTGCTGCTAGTTGAGAGTTTGTCTGGTGTCGTTTCAGTCGTTTCGTCCGGCCGGCCACTGAGGACGAGGAGAGCGAGGAGACGCTCTCACCCAAACAACACTCCATCAATGGCAACGCCACCAATGGTATAATGGAGGAGGGGTGGCCTAGTAAGCATGTGTTTGACTGCATCTCTTCTTACACATGTCAGTGTTGGCATTCACTAACCAACAATGCATCCTGCGCCACTGCATGTTGACATGTTTACCTCATCATTCCCTCGGGCCATTTTGTCCCTGAATTGTTTTTCGAATTTTTGTAAAAATTGAGTGTTCATCAGAGGGGTCCAAGACCCTAGGACTTTTGTCACACTTGAACCACGAATACACAAAAATAAAAATGGATTTGTGGAGTTTTGTGGTTGAAATTTAAAAAAGTAACAAATCCTTCTCTCGCGGGTCAATTTGACCCCCTAGGAATGAAGGGAATGTGAGGAATGCTTCAGTACACATAGAAAAACCTAAAAATGCTCAAAATTCAGACTAAAAATGCTAACACTTTTCCAAAAAAATATGTCTACACGTGTATTTAAAGGCATACTGAAGTAATCTGACCCAGTGGAGCAGCTCATTTGCTCCATATAGAGCTATAAGGCCATCTAGAGTCATGAAATATCATGGTATATATATATTTTTCCACAAGAGGTCGGCAAAGACACAATGAAGATATTGAGAGCTGAGTTAAAGGGTTATGCATGAAATTATGAGTTATTTTGAATTTAAGTTGAACGAATGTGAGGAATGTGCTAAAATTACTATTTATTTAAATTTTTTTGATCAAATCAGTAATTTAAAGGTAATTACAATAAAAAAATCCTAGATTTGTCCTAGAACGCAAGGGAAGGATGAGGGTTTAGAGGTTTGAGGCACTGAAGTGCGAGGGAAGGATGAGGGTTTAGAGGTTTGAGGCACTGAAGTGCGAGGGAAGGATGATTGTTAAGAGGTTTGAGGCACTGAAGCGCGTGGCTCGTCTGTCTGGCAGGTGAGATGGAGACGGACGAGCCGGACGACGAGTCCAGCCAGGAGCAGGAGCTTCCCTCGGAGAACGACAACAGCAGCCCTTCGGAGGACTCGCTGGGCGGCGGAGACCACGAGCTGGGGAACTCCTGCAAAGCCCCGACGCCCAACGGCCAGAAGAAGCGCCTCTTCACATTCCAGTTCAACAACATGGGGAAGACCGACGCCAACTTCATCAGGGCAGGCGAGCCACGGCAGATCCGCTTCGACGAGGACCACGCCAGACTCAGCGGTGGGAGACGCTAACGTGTGTTTCCAGAGATCACTGGTGTTTAACGTGATCATCTGACTCGTTTCATTGTTTTCGTGCAGATAGATGCTATCTCTCCTTGGACTGGGAGCCAGAAACGAAGAGGAAGTACTTCAACGAGTCGGTGGCTGAGGTAAATCTCTCCCGCTTCCCGTCGAGAGTCGTTGGTGTGGTGAGATTTGAGATGCTTGACTGTTTCCTCCGCAGGACTTTGATAAGCACGAGAGTATGGAGTACAAGCCCCAGAAGAAGAGCTTCTTCAAGCTGAAGGATTGCATTGAGCTCTTCACCACCAAAGAGAAGCTGGGAGCTGCAGACCCGTGGTGAGGCCGAGCGGGTGTTCTGGGGGTGGGCCGTGTGGCAAAAATACCACATCACGATTCTTTCAGCAAAATCACCATTCTTTTTCATGTTGGTTTTTCTACATGTATAAAATAAGAGTATAAAATTAAAAGAATGGCAGACATTTAGGCCAAAGTGGTGAAGATAAAAATCTGTTATTTTATGTTTGTTATAAAAAAATAAGAGCAAAGATACACATTAGATACTCACTCTGATGGCAATCAATTTTCTAATACTGAATAAGAGACAAAATGGATCAATTGTCTTTAAAGGTTATTTAGTCCCTTGCAAGGAAAGGTCAGCAGTCATACAGTCATTACAGAGTGCCTGCAGAGTGTGACATCCTTCATTCTTTATAGTTGTTGCTCCCCCAAGGTTGTTTTCCCGAGGCTAAATGAAGATATCTCTCAGCCATAACTAATACATTGTTTAGATTTGTCTATCATATTATACCCTTAAATGTAGACCCTCTGTCTCGGTCATACACTTAGTCACACATTAACTTTTGTCAGGTCATATACAAGGAGATTCACATACATTCATAAGGGTATGTATCGACACTACATTAATCTAATTACCAGCATGTTTCTAAGATTCTATAAATATAATTAAATTATATTAAATTTCTTCCACAATTCACATTACATACACATACCATAATATACAAACAAAGTAAACGGTGCTTTATTTGTTCAGCCACAGTAGTGATACACATTCAAGAAATGGAATGAACAAATATAAAAATAAAACCCTACTAGAGACTTCCCTGTATAAAGTATACATTGATTCTTATTACAGCTACTGAATTAAAGTTCTCAGTCAAGAGCAGTGAGTGATTAACATTTGAAGGCAGCATTTTATTCATAATGTCGAAATAATAATTCAAAAGCAAAACGATTAAAAAATAAATATTTGGAAGTGGAAATGGCAGCCACCTACTGGTTACAGTGGTAATTTAATGTCTTTTTTATTTTTAAATAATTGTTGGTTTTCCTACATCTTGACACTTTTAGTTTTATAAATGGGGACCATCTTTGAAGGTTGAACAAATACTGTTTTGGTCATCACATTAAAAATAACATTTAAATATGATAATATTTGAGTTTTGAAGTGCTGGAGAAAGATGTGTGACGTTCTTGAAAGCATTTGACTATTCCTGCCACACTTCCATGGTTACAGTGAGTGTTACTACAGTAAATCCATGCTGAATGTGGCTGATCTGTGGACTTAAAGCCTTCTTTAACTTGTTCATTCATGGCACAATGTTTTTCCTGGTTGTTCTACGGTTAATTACAGAGAAATCTGAATGCTGGATCTCGCAGTGATGTTATTATTTCTGTGGCGCATTCAAATGCTTTCTTCACTGGATCTCCAGCGCTGTGTAGTAACGGTGTCGCTGCGCTGTCTATTACTGGTCCAATCTGATAAACGGTCCGTGAAGCACAAACGAGTAGCGCAGTTTCGTTCCGCTTTCATTATGTTTGCCATGTGATGTTGGGCAGTGTTGTGGTGGTCGCGACTGCTAACACAATTTTGGTCGCACCGGCAGGAAAACTGGCCCAACGAATCGTTCGATTTGTGATGCGTACTGAACCCGAAAGCCTCGTACCGAACGGTTCAATGCGAATACGTGTATCGTTACAGCCCTAGTATTAAAATAGCATTAATGCACACACTTGAGATGATTAGTTTAATAGTTTAATAGCGAGTCTTCACATAATGACAGAACATGATACGGGCTGATATCTGAGACTCAATGTGAGATCCAGAGACCTGATCAGAGGGATTGAGATGTTTGAGTTGCCTCTGGTGCTCTGACTCTAGCTGTGACTGAGTGTGTGTGTGTGTGTGTGTGTGTGTGTGTGTGTCAGGTACTGTCCCACCTGTAAGCAGCACCAGCAGGCCACGAAGAAGCTGGACCTGTGGAGTGTGCCGCCGGTGCTGGTGGTCCATCTCAAGCGCTTCTCCTACAGCCGCTACATGAGGGACAAGCTAGACTCGCTGGTGGATTTCCCTCTGCGGTACGTCAGCGACAGCTCAGTGTGACAGAGGTGTGTGTCAGAGGTGTGTGTGTGTGTGTGAACGGTCTCGCTCTGTTGACCCTCAGAGATCTGGACATGTCCCAGTTCCTCATCAACCCCGACGCCGGGCCCTGCCGCTACGACCTCATCGCCGTCTCTAATCACTACGGAGGCTTGGGGGGAGGACACTGTGAGTATCACGAGCCCGAGCCGGGCCTCCCTCATCACTGGTACTAGTAGATTAGTAGTATTAGTAGAGTGATATGTTAGGGTTTGTACAGTATTAGTAGTGTTGGTAGACTGTTAGGTTATGGTTTGTACAGTATTAGTAGTGTTGGTAGACTGTTAGGTTAGGGTTAGTACAGTATTAGTAGAGCATTAGTTGATTGTTAGTGTTAGTACAGTATTAGTTGAGTGTCAATACAGTATTAGTAGACTGTAGTTTCCATTTCCGTTGGTCTTGACTGAAGTAGTTTTGGTAGCGTGAGGACACAGTTAAGCAGCAGTACTGATGTGATTAGTAGAGTGTTAGTAGAGGGTCTGAACACAGATGATGTGAGAGTATGATGTGATTTAGTGCTGCATCTAACGATTATTTTTGTTGTCGATTAATCTAACGATTATTTTTCCGATTAATCTAATGATTATTTTTGTGATTAGCTGATTTATCCATTGGCAAACTTTCCAATAAATAAGTACAACAATATATCAGCTGTATTTTGAAGAGGGTAGTGCATCTGTAGCCTATATTATTTTAACATGAAATCTATGAATGATGACAAAAAAAACTTGTATTTCTGAAAGGGTAATTATCATTTTATTTGTGAAATATGTGAACAGGAAGCATTTTAAACTTTATTTTTAACTAATGGTACTATTTCATAAAATGTAAGATACAGTTACAGACCTATTTAGGAAATGTGTTTACTATAGTCTGTTATTAATTACCGTAGTGGGAGTATGATTTACTCAATTAACTTGTCCATTATCTTGTCCGAAAATGCACTTGTGTTTATCTGCAAAAAGGTTCACATACACTAGATTAGAGCCTCGGCTACTGTTAATGTAAAAGGTTAGTTGTTTGTTTTTAAAGTTTACATTAGAGACCTGCGTGGGAAGGATTTCTCCCTTAATAATTCCTAAAAAGCTGACATCTCAGTTCATCGCGTGATCTCACAAATCTCTGTTATTATAAATGAAACTGGCTGCACAATGAATCTTTCATAATATCTACACTTTGTTTGCTATAATCAGATGATTTGCCAGTATGCAGAATTCAGCACTGAACAAAAAGTCCATTTTGAGTGGTGAGGGGATTCTATCTTAAATGCATGTGATTGGCGTTCAAGAAATCAACACACATGTCTGTGATTGGCTACATTGTTCAACGCTGCAAACATGTTATAAATAGATAGAGACTCTGGCCTGTAAATCGTTTCTATTTTGTTTTAGTTGTTCTTGTTGCTTTTGTGCAACAGATGAATGACAATATATTCATTTTAGATGTTCAGTTTATAGATAATTCTATTTTGCAGGAGTCCCGCGAATCGTTTTATTCTCCCGCAACCAGCACACACTCGAGTGCATTAACGCCCGCGCCCGCACTCGGCCATCAGATCTATGTTCCCGCGCCGCACTCTGCTGCGTTGGGTCCCGCGGGAGTGCAGGTCTCTAGTCCACATGTGCATACACAACTTTTAAAAACTGGCAAATGCACTGAAAGCTTGATCGTGGTCTGTCATTTTCACCATGAGCGGGAGCAGAAGCCGCCAGATATTTAAACGTAAATAATTAATGTGACTCGTCGACGCATGTGTTAGTAGAGTGTTAGAGTATTAGTAGAGTGTTAGTAGAGTGTTTGAACACAGATGATGTTGAGAGTATGATGTGATTAGTAGAGTGTTAGTAGAGTGTCTGAACACAGATGATGTTGAGAGTATGATGTGATTAGTAGAGTGTTAGTAGAGTGTCTGAACACAGATGATGTTGAGAGTATGATGTGATTAGTAGAGTGTTAGTAGAGTGTCTGAACACAGATGATGTTGAGAGTATGATGTGATTAGTAGAGTGTTAGTAGAGTGTCTGAACACAGATGATGTTGAGAGTATGATGTGATTAGTAGAGTGTTAGTAGAGTGTTAGTAGAGTGTCTGAACACAGATGATGTGAGAGTATGATGTGATTAGTAGAGTGTTTGTAGAGTGTTTGAGCACAGATGATGTTGAGAGTATGATGTGATTAGTAGAGTGTTAGTAGAGTGTCTGAACACAGATGATGTTGAGAGTATGATGTGATTAGTAGAGTGTTAGTAGAGTGTCTGAACACAGATGATGTTGAGAGTATGATGTGATTAGTAGAGTGTTAGTAGAGTGTCTGAACACAGATGATGTGAGAGTATGATGTGATTAGTAGAGTGTTAGTAGAGTGTTTGAGCACAGATGATGTGAGTATGATGTGTTAGTAGAGTGTTAGTAGAGTGTCTGAACACAGATGATGTGAGTATGATGTGTTAGTAGAGTGTTAGTAGAGTGTTTGAGCACAGATGATGTGTTAGTAGAGTGTTAGAGTATTAGTGTATTAGTAGAGTGTTAGTAGAGTGTCTGAACACAGATGATGTTGAGAGTATGATGTGATTAGTAGAGTGTTAGTAGAGTGTTTGAGCACAGATGATGTGAGTATGATGTGTTAGTAGAGTGTTAGTAGAGTGTCTGAACACAGATGATGTTGAGAGTATGATGTGATTAGTAGAGTGTTAGTAGAGTGTCTGAACACAGATGATGTGAGAGTATGATGTGATTAGTAGAGTGTTAGTAGAGTGTCTGAACACAGATGATGTTGAGAGTATGATGTGATTAGTAGAGTGTTAGTAGAGTGTCTGAACACAGATGATGTGAGAGTATGATGTGATTAGTAGAGTGTTAGTAGAGTGTCTGAACACAGATGATGTTGAGAGTATGATGTGATTAGTAGAGTGTTAGTAGAGTGTTAGTAGAGTGTCTGAACACAGATGATGTGAGAGTATGATGTGATTAGTAGAGTGTTAGTAGAGTGTTTGAGCACAGATGATGTGAGTATGATGTGTTAGTAGAGTGTTAGTAGTGTCTGAACACAGATGATGTTGAGAGTATGATGTGATTAGTAGAGTGTTAGTAGAGTGTTAGTAGAGTGTCTGAACACAGATGATGTGAGAGTATGATGTGATTAGTAGAGTGTTAGTAGAGTGTTTGAGCACAGATGATGTGAGTATGATGTGTTAGTAGAGTGTTAGTAGAGTGTCTGAACACAGATGATGTTGAGAGTATGATGTGATTAGTAGAGTGTTAGTAGAGTGTCTGAACACAGATGATGTGAGAGTATGATGTGATTAGTAGAGTGTTAGTAGAGTGTTAGTAGAGTGTTTGAGCACAGATGATGTGTTAGTAGAGTGTTAGAGTATTAGTGTATTAGTAGAGTGTTAGTAGAGTGTCTGAACACAGATGATGTTGAGAGTATGATGTGATTAGTAGAGTGTTAGTAGAGTGTTAGTAGAGTGTCTGAACACAGATGATGTTGAGAGTATGATGTGATTAGTAGAGTGTTAGTAGAGTGTTAGTAGAGTGTCTGAACACAGATGATGTTGAGAGTATGATGTGATTAGTAGAGTGTTAGTAGAGTGTTAGTAGAGTGTCTGAACACAGATGATGTTGAGAGTATGATGTGATTAGTAGAGTGTTAGTAGAGTGTTAGTAGAGTGTCTGAACACAGATGATGTTGAGAGTATGATGTGATTAGTAGAGTGTTAGTAGAGTGTTAGTAGAGTGTCTGAACACAGAGGATGTGAGAGTATGATGTGATTAGTAGAGTGTTAGTAGAGTGTCTGAACACAGATGATGTTGAGAGTATGATGTGATTAGTAGAGTGTTAGTAGAGTGTCTGAACACAGATGATGTGAGAGTATGATGTGGTTAGTAGAGTGTTAGTAGAGTGTTTGAGCACAGATGATGTGAGTATGATGTGTTAGTAGAGTGTTAGTAGAGTGTCTGAACACAGATGATGTTGAGAGTATGATGTGATTAGTAGAGTGTTAGTAGAGTGTCTGAACACAGATGATGTTGAGAGTATGATGTGATTAGTAGAGTGTTAGTAGAGTGTTAGTAGAGTGTCTGAACACAGATGATGTGAGAGTATGATGTGATTAGTAGAGTGTTAGTAGAGTGTTTGAGCACAGATGATGTGAGTATGATGTGTTAGTAGAGTGTTAGTAGAGTGTCTGAACACAGATGATGTGAGTATGATGTGTTAGTAGAGTGTTAGTAGAGTGTCTGAACACAGATGATGTGAGTATGATGTGTTAGTAGAGTGTTAGTAGAGTGTTTGAGCACAGATGATGTGAGTATGATGTGTTAGTAGAGTGTTAGTAGAGTGTCTGAACACAGATGATGTGAGAGTATGATGTGATTAGTAGAGGGTCTGAACACAGATGATGTGAGAGTATGATGTGATTAGTAGAGTGTAAGTAGAGTGTTAGTAGAGTGTTAGTAGAGTGTCTGAACACAGATGATGTGAGAGTATGATGTGATTAGTAGAGTGTTAGTAGAGTGTCTGAACACAGATGATGTGAGAGTATGATGTGATTAGTAGAGTGTTAGTAGAGTGTCTGAACACAGATGACATGAGAATATTGTCAGCAGAAACTGAACTGTCGAGTGTAACTGATTCCCCCGTCAGACACCGCGTACGCCGAGAACAAGGACGAGCAGAAGTGGTACAGCTTCGACGACAGCAGCGTGTCGGCCATCAGTGAGGACCAGATCGTGGTGAGGAGCTCAAGCGTGTCACTGACTCTCCTCTGTTCTTTCAGCATTCACTCGCCCAGTCAGATGAGTGACGTTCTCTCTCTGTGTGTGTGTGTGTGTGTGTGTGTGTGTGTGTGTGTGTCCAGTCCAAAGCAGCGTACGTGCTCTTCTACCAGCGGCAGGACACGGTGCGAGGCACGGGCTACTTCCCCCTGGACCGGCAGACTCCCGACCAGACCGATGAGACCACCGAGGAGACCGAGGAAGAGGAGGAAGAGGAGGAGGAGGAGGATCTCAACAGCAACCAGCAGCAGCAGCAGCAGGAGCTCCACCGGTCCATGAACACCAGCTGAGGTGAAGCGCACCCAGAGCCATGCCCACTCCAGCTGAAGAAGTGCTGGACCTGCGGGGCCGCTGTAGTGTTCGCATGAGTCCACGAGTGAGAGATTTACATGTACGCTTGTTTTAGCCTGTATATAGCGCTGATGAACGGAGGGATCCGAGGCTGCCTTGCACAATCACTTGTTTGCCAGTTCCTCCCAGCCCTTCTGTTGGCTTGAAGAGGGAAGTTTGTTTTCACCTCAGCCTTAACCGCACTCTCAGACTGTTGCCTTGTCTTTGCACACGTGCGTCACTGGTTTGAGCTCCTGACACAGATGTGCACATGCTCGCTCGCTCTCTCTCTCTCTCCTGAGGAGGATCCCGGTTCCCACGCTTCGCCTTCGGTCTCGATGAATGTTCTCGGTTCTCGATCGGCGATGGCAAACACAGTCTCTCTCTCTCTCTCTCTCTCTCTCTCTCTCTGTGGGAACCGGCAGACTCACTGACTGACTGACTGACTGACTGACTGACTGGCTTTATAAATTCTGTACATAAGAGTTCACTCTGTGAGTGCGCTTTTAATAAATCTATTTATTTATATGGAAGAAGGCAGAACATGCGTGGAATGTGGCTTGGATCCGTTCACAGGATATGCTGAATCATCTGTGGGTTTTGTAAACTGAACCGACGTCCTTGCATGATACGGGGATTTCGTGCACTTGAGTTCACTCTGGTTTACATTTGAAATGTGCATGTGTATTTATATACAGACTTCAATAAACGTGGGTGAAGTCTTGAGTTGAGTGGGTTCTTTCTTGTGTCTGAGCTCATGTTCGTCGTCTGATCAAGCGTTATCTGTTAACATGTTATACAGAGCTGGGGCTAATGTAATGGACAGAGACGCTAGCAGTACTCGTTGAAGAGTGAGTGAGTGTGTGTGTGTGCGATTTGAGTGTGTGAGTGTGTATGAGTGAGCGAGTGCGTTTGAGTGTGTGTGTGAGTGAGCGAGTGTGTGTGTGCAATTGAGTGTTTGAGTGTGTGAGTGAGCGTTTGAGTGAGTGTGTGTGTGTGTGTGTGAGTGAGTGCGTGTGTATGTATGTGTGCGAGTGAGTAAATTAACATGAGTGAGTGTGTGTGTGTGTGTGAGACGGCACGAGAGGACTGGTCAGGAAGCAGCGTGTAGTCTGTCATGTTTCTTGTCCTCAACACAATATTGTAGGGGTCAGAATCGCGTAATCTGACACAGTGACTATCGTAACAGCAATTGCAATTGGCTCTGTCATCTAACTGTACAGCTTCATTTATTGTACAGCTCTTTTATTGATTCCTGACAATGACAATGACAATTTATTTGTATAGCACAATTTAAAACAACAGCTGTTGACCAATGTGCTTTCCACAATGTAATTAAATTCATTTAACCCACAAACGAGACAAAATGACAGAAAAAGACCTAAAAATCACACAAGAACATAGAAAGCACATAGAATCACAACATTAAAACACATGATAAGAGAACTTAAAAATCACATCATTCACAGCACAAGATACAGGGTTAATCGAAATCTTCTGAAAATAAAAAAGTTTTAAGTCTGGATTTAAAAGTAAGGAGAGATGGAGCTTGTCTTAAGCTAATAGGTCAGGTATTCCAAAGCCTTGGGGCAGCGATGTGAAAAGCTCGATCTCCCCTACACTTGAGCCTCGATTTTGGGGTACACAATAGAGCCTGATTTGATGAGCGGAGGGATCTTGCAGGATTATATTCAGTCAGTAGTTCCGATAGATAAATTGGTGCTAAGCCATTTAAAGATTTATAGACTAGTAATAGTACTTTAAATTCTACTCTGAAACGCACAGGTAACCAATGTAGTGAGTGTAGAATAGGGGTAATATGCTCCCTCTTTTTTACACCACACAAAAACCCGTGCCGTAGCATTTTGGACAAATTGCAAGCGGGATAGTGTTTGCTGACTAATCCCCAAATATAGTGAGTTGCAATAGTCCAGCCTAGATGAGATAAAAACGTGAATGAATTTCTCAAGATCTTTAAAGGAGAGAAACGGCTTAGCAGACGCAGCTGGTAAAAGCAGGTTTTAACGGCAGAATTTATTTGGCGGTCAAACTTTAGATCAACATCCAGAGTAAAGCCCAGATTTTTTACCCAGGGTCCTCAGGTACACGGACATCCCACCCAAACCCAAATCCAAATTTATAGATTTTGATAACTCAGATGGGTTAAAAACAATAATTTCGGTTTACTTTTCATTGAAAATAAAAAAATTCATAGAAAGCCAAGCCTTAACCTCCTCTGGGCAAGCTATAAGAGACTCTTATCCTGCAGAATTACGTTTGACAGGCAGATAGACCTGTGTGTCGTCTGCATAGCAGTGAAATGATAGACCATGTTTCTCAAAGATGGACCCGAGAGGAAGCATATACAGGGAAAATAACAATGGAGCCAGAATAGAGCCCTGAGGAACTCCACAAAACAAATGTGCTTTACTCGAATAATGTTCGCCCATCTTGACTGAGAAGCTCCTATTTGTTAGATATGATCTTAACCATTTTAGAGCCGTACCTCTTACACCAACATAGTGTTTAAGACGATCAACAAGAACGGTATGATCAATGGTGTCAAAAGCAGCTGTTAGATCAAGAAGCACAAGAACTGCAAAATCACCAGAATCACATGAAATTAAAATATCATTAAGAACTTTAACCAGTGTGGTCTCTGTGGAATGACATTCTCGAAAACCAGACTGAAATGTTTCATACAATGAGTTCTCGACCAAAAAACTCTGACTGTGAAAACACAATTTCTTCCACAAGATTCCTGAGGAATCAAACCAATGGCCTTGAGTTTTCCTCATGCTGTTTAAAGGAACATGGCGACCTTTGGGGACTTCAGCTTATTCACCGTATCCCCCAGAGTTAGATAAGTCCACACACACACACCCTTCTCATCTCCGTGCGTGCCGTAACTCTGTCTGACGCACACCCACTGCTAGCCTAATAATTCCCTGACTCCCTCTCTAGTTTAAACAGGAGAAAAGAATTACAAAAATAAAAGAAAGGGGCACCCACTCCCTAGAACTTCCAGGTTAGGTATATTTACCATATTTACAAGAGAAACAGAGAAGAAAAAAAAGGTTAACAGTTGGTTTCACAACAGCAAAAAGGCGTCTACTTCAGCGTAGCACTATTTAGACAAGGCAACAACAACAACAACAAATAAAATTTGAAAGTTTTTAAATCAGTCACAACTGAACAGCAGTGAGAAAAAAAAGTGACAATGCATTGATCATGGCCAGAATACACAGCAGTTTTACCCCAAAAGCGCATTGATGACATCTATATACGCACGGAGATGAGAAGGGTGTGTGTGGACTCCTCTAACTCTGGGGGATACGGGGAATAAGCTGAAGTCCACAATGTCGACATGTTCCTTTAAGGGATCATTCATTATTTACTCACCCTGGTGGTGCTCTAATGCTGTATGACTTTCTCTTTCTCACACCACAAAAGGAGACATTTACAATTCACAGTTTTTATTTCCTCTTTCAGATTAACAAAACACTGCATTCATTCTGTCACATCAAACTCTTATATCACCCACCCATCCAACACGTGTCAGCTACAGTTGCCTGAAGATTGCTAGAGGACATCTGCAAGAAACAAGTGCAAACAAAGAATACTTAAATAATTAAAACATCCATATGAAAGAGTTAAAAAGGAGAAATACACTAAAAGTGTCCTGCTCGTGCTCGCCCATGTAATAGCAGGGGATAAGCTTCGGGTTTCTACATTTCTCAGTATTGGGTCACTTATTCTCTTCACTCTTCCCAGTGTTCTCCCTGCCAGCTTTCTGCTCGGCACAGCAGTGAATCCAAGATCCGTGTCCCAAGATGAGACCCAATCCATGTCCGTTCATCTCTGAGGTGAATATATGCGTGACAGTCCTCGGACACACAGAGATGTTCGTCTGTTTTCCATCAAACCCTCTCGTAAACCCGCTGAACCCTCGGATTATACGACACGTGACGCATCGACACTTCATCGAGTCTTCTTCTAAAAGCATGATGCTGGTCTCTATCCACTGCCATTATGTGGAAGCGTGTGAGTGGGACATTTGTGTAGATTTCTCCTTTTGTGGTCCATCAAAGACTAACCCTCTTTAAAATCTTATTTATTTGTGGAAGAGTAATCTGGTGTTCATCTGAATGTGAAGAAGTGTGAGTTTATAACGGTCAGAGAATGTTCAGGGCATCTTATTATAACACTCCAGTCAAAACAAGTCAGATATCTAGGAATTACTATAAATAAGAATCAAAGAATAGAAGTTCAGTAAACTTTAATCCTGTTATCCAAAAAACATTTAATCAGTGGCTTCTAAGAGACTTGCTCTGATCTTATATCCCGCTTAACTTATACAGCTCTGGCTCTTCGGGTTGATGATGAATAGGGAGATCGATAAGATGCTCTCTGATTCTGTGTGGAAAAATAGGATAATTATATAAGAAAAACTTAATGAACTCATGAAAATGGTGGTCTCAAGTTCCTGAACTACATTAAACAATACATTAAATCATTTTGACCTGGAAATTTTTTTTTTATTGAGTGTTCATCAGAGAGGTCCAAGACCCCAGGACTTTTGTCACTCTTGAACCACGAACACACACACACACAAATGTAATGGATTTGAGGAGTTTTGTGGTTGAAATTTAAAACGGTAAGAAATATCCTCGCGGGGCAATTTGACCCTCTTAGGAATGAAGGGAATGTGAGGAATGCTTCAGTTCACATAGAAAAACCTAAAAATGCTCAAAATTCTGACTAAAAATGCTAAAAAAAAATCCAACAAATGATTTTATAATGTCTACATGTGTATCTGAACGCACACTGAAGTAAACTGACCAGAGGAACAGCTCATTGACAGCTATAAGGCCATCTAGAGTCATGAAATATCATATTATATTATTATTTTTCCACAAGAGGTCGGCAAAGACACCCAATGAAGATACTGAGAGCTGAATTAAAAGAGTTATGCATGAAATTGTGAGTTATTTTCAATTTAAGTTCAAAAATTGTCATTGGGATTTCATTGTGCTTGATTTCATTGTTGGAAATGTTGATAAAAATTTGACATTAATGTGGAAAGATGTTCTTCTAGGTATTATTGTAAACCCAAAGATAAACAACCACGCACTTATTTTATTAATGTTTTTATTTTGATGGCTAAATTTCCCATTCTTAAGTGTACATTTTCAGGGGGAAAAACATGTTTTATTGCATTTAAAAATGACTGAAGCATTATATTGAGTAAATATTGCCCTCGAAGAAACAAAAAGCTATCAGAATTTTACAGGCATGTACACACTAATGTATTCATTTAATACTGTTATACCTCCCCAAGCATTTGATTTGTATTGTTTGTTTTGATATTTCTTCAATAAAAGAAGAAGAACAGAAGAAAACAAACATCAGCACTCTTAATAGGAGAGTTATGTTGTACAATATACATGCACTAGATATAACAGCTGGTTAAGAGTTTAAAGGAGGCTTAAATCATCACTTAAACCATTTAGAAGACCTGCTTTTCATCCACAGAAGCGTGACTGAAACTAACTAGCTATTAAAAAATGCAATTGCGACTTTTATCTGACAAATCTTGCCTTTGGTTCTGAGAATTATGAGATATGCTGAGTTATAGAGTCCGAGTTGTGAGAGATAAACTCGCAGTTCCGCTCTCGTCCACTCGAGTTGTGGTGGCGCTAATGCGCCTAAAGCTGGTTTCCCAACCGTCAATAAACAAGAGAAGAAGAAGAAATCGAAACTGAAAGCTTGCGTTCATCTTCAGATAAGACGCCATTTTAAGACTACCGTTAACCAAAACAGTTCCATCATAAATGGTAAGTTCAGCGATGTCCTTCTCATAATAACTCCTATGATGTTGTGATGTTTGTGTGTCGGCATTAGATGAGATTATATCCACCACGCTTTTTCCTAACGAGTCGACTGTGCGTTAGATCAGGGGAGGCACTTCCGGTTTAGGGAAGTTACACTCACAAAGACTGAAACAGATCATGAGTTTGCGCTACAAATAATCCGTCAGTTCGACTGAAACATCTGTATAATCTCATGTTCTCATGTTCAGACTGACAGAATAACACACGCGTGGTGTTTTAATGGGACGTCACGCGCAGAAAGCAAGAGCTCTTCTCAGTCGCTCCGCTGAAATATCTTCATTTGTGTTTGGAAGTTGAACGAAAGTCTTACAAGTATGAAACGACATGATGAGTGTGAGTACATGATGACAGAATTTACATTTTTGGGTGAAACACTAAGCAAAATGATTTAATGACTTGTGTTGAAAAGACGTCACTGACTGAGGAGAACCAGAACTAAAGTTTTTATGGCGTCTTTTATGACGTGTTCTGCCCCTCCGATATAGGCGTTCATGGATCCTCCGTACAAGGCTAAACACTAGTTCAAATGTGGTCATTGTCAGGGCTGGATTGGGACAAAAAATCGTCCCACTACATATGATCATAAACACCACCCATCTTTGCACACCCTTGAATATGTACTAACTCCTGTTCCTTAAATCCACTAATGCCATGCAATTAACAGATCTGTTAGAGTTAACAGATGAAATAAGTACAAAACTGTCATTTATTAATACAGTTGAACTATACTCCACAGTATGAATCCTAAAACAAGCTATAAGCTGCATTGGCATAGCAATACCAGTGTTTCTTACAGGATTTTTGGTAAAACTGTGGTGTGTGTACCTCTGGACTTCTAGGGGGGTTCGGGGCCCCCCGTGAGAAAATGTTGTGCATTTTAATGTTAAATTCATCAATCTGGAGCACTTTGAGAGTTCAAAATTAAGAGCTCCACACCATATTCAGTATGCAAATTAAACAAAGAAAAATTCAAACCTCTTTTATTTAAAGTTTCTGTCTACATTACACTACTACATAATAATAGTTATAATATTAATCATATGACAGTAATAGCCATATTTTGTAAAACAAATGCACTGAAAAATTAAGGAAACTTTCATAATTAGTTTTGTACTAATTTCTATACTCGACAGAGATAAGCACATGATCTTTTATTTTGACGGACACTTCCTCATCTCTCTCCTGATCCTCCTCCTATCCTCATCATCACTGGAGCTGATGAAGGTCAGAAAACATATATTTTGACACAGTTTACAGCGTCTGCTTTAAGGGCCTGTGTCTATTTTTCACGCTATTTCTCTGCACATTCCTTGCGTTTCTTCTCCATCTCTCTGATTATTTTGACAGATACACACTGACACTGCACACTCGCTCAGAGCCCAGAGGGAGGTGTATAGAGTTGTGATTGGACCAGCCAGTTTCTTGTCAGTCAAGAAAAGAACCAATGGGCCGCTGAGCTACGCGCTTCATGGAAAAATGAAACAAAAAAAACTAACGCTGACTTTTTTTGACCAATGCATTACACCGGCACAAAGATCCCAGCCCCGCCAATCAGGCAAAACAAAACTAAACGAATTGGCCGCCGATGTACGAGTTTTATGGGCCGTTAAAAAAAAAAGAAGTATGAGATGTATCGGCCCAAAGAGCACGTCGGCCCACCGGGCGTTTGCACGGTATGCCAGATTACCAGTCCAGGCCTGGTCATTGTGGACACATTTTCAACATCATTTAATGTGCTTTTTAAACACACGGGTTACAGCGGACAGAGGAAAACTTATGAGAAAAAGGCAAGGGTCAAAGCCCAACTAAAGCAAACACTGATCTCCGAAAATCAATAAATCATCAACTTCTAGTCAAGTCATCTTCATTTACATAGCGCTTTTAACAATGTAGATTGTTTCAAAGCAGCTTTACGGAGATAAACGTATAATTTAAGGTAATAGAGATCTAAACCTCTGTTAATTCTGTCCAGAACTTATGTGTGTTATGTCTGTGATGAAGGGCAGCACAAGTGGGAAACACTGTCTGACAAAGTCTTTTCCTCAGATCTGGTTTCTCTCATGATCCAAAGATGTGTGATTTACAGATGTTTCTTTTATGTTCATGATTATTGGACAAACACAAACTGTCTGTGACAGACAAACACAAAATCCACGCTGCTGAGAGCAACATTTAGATGAAGATGTATTGAAATCTGTCTACTGAATTTGCATTTTCATGGGTTTAAATAAAACATGTTTGTTATAAGAGACAATAAAAACAACTTTGTGCATCAGAACCACTCCTAAAAACATTTACTTGATTTTTAAAAGTCAAGGAATTTGCAACGGCTTAATGTAACACTTTTGACACGCCAAACACGTGTAGCGTTTATACGCCCACGTATAAATATTATTAATTATTATTCATAACGGAATATGACCAATAATTAATATTTTAATTATTTTTAATTATTTTCAGAATTTACTGTAGCAGAATCAATAGTATGATCATTTTATCAGTTCATCCAATGAACAGAAAGCATAAACAAGTATTAACTCTAGGAAATATAATATCTTCCTGGCCAAGAAAGAATTAATCCCCAGCTAACAATAAATTACGAAGTAAATTAAGGGTAAAAGCATAGGTAACTTAAATCGAAGTTCAAGACAATAAATCTGATAAGCACACACGAGTAATCTCTTTTAAATACAAACAATACTTTATTGATTATATAGGCTACTAACACATAAAGCTAATATCTAACACACACACACACACACACATACACATTCATACGCGTTGCAGAAAGGGATAGAGTGAGGAAAGAGTGGGTTTAAGAGTGAAAGGATGAAATCTCACGATTCCATATGCACTTAGACATGACCTGAACGAACCATCAATCATTAATTTAACCCTTCTATCGTTTTAGGCAGGTTATTAAAGTTATATAAATACACCAGTTAAGATTTTAGCCTGCATGGAGGTACTTGCTTGTCTTCTGCGTTCCTTTTGGAATTCCCTTTGTAGCGTAAGAAGGGGGTTTCCCTTGGTTCGTCCGTCGGCTGGCCTCCTCGTGCTTGGATAAATGTCTGTGGCGTTCCAGTCACGTGGTGTGCTGGAGCTGCTGAATGAAAAGTCTTTGAAGTTGAAAGTGTTCGTTGCAGCCGTGAATCGTTGATCGAAACTTTGCCTCAAAACTTAACTTATAACCGAGACTTTCAATCGGAAAGGGAAAATAACACAAAGAAAGAAATGAAATGAGATATGGAGAGTAGTTAGATGACTGGAAATGAATCTAACCCATCTGATCTTAATTTGGGTTGGTCTGCTCTTCAGTTACATGGTTACAAGTCTTGCTTTAGATCTTCATCTTTTTCTGCATTTGTTGAGAGTTCTTCTTCAGAGCGAGAACCGAGAGAGAGCACCGAGAGAGATCTTCGAGAGCAGCGAGAGAGCAGCGAGGAGTTTTGAGTCTAAGGTTTTTAAGCTAAAAGTTTGTCCAACCTCCAGGATGAAGTTCTGGCCAATTAGACACTGGCTGAATTTAGGAGGTGACGTTCTTTTCAGTTCTGATCGTAAATCATGCTTATCTGTGATCTCCTTACTAGCAGAGAGAACAGAGGCTACAGTTTAGACATGATTACTATTATAAGAATATGAACATTTTACACAGATTTCAATCACGTCATCTTTTGAATCATGAGCATACGATCATATTGACATGAAACACAACACACTTTCATTCAACATCTAACAGTTATAACAATTACATGAATTATATGGGATCTAAGCACATTAGACACACATTTATTGTAGACACAAAATTGAATCATTGTAGTTGCATGATGTTTGATTTATAAGTCCGTTGAAAATTGTTCTTGAATGATTTTATGTATAGTTAGGTAAAATCTCAGTTCTCTGGTTTGAAAAGAAGAGAATTGGTTTGTTCGGAGGTCTTAAGGAGGAGGGGTTCAGGAATGTTGTGGTGCAATTTCTGAACCAATCTGTCTTTTAACAACCCCACACATTGACAAGCTTTTCCGTTAGTTTGGTCATTAGAAGGGTCTTTTGCAGACTCTCTGGCACCGGGATGGGTGACTTATGGCTCTGGTCTTGGTGATTTGACTCTGGAATGTGCGGACACTGTCTTTATCTTAACCAGTCCGTAGTTGGCCACAAAGCTAGCCATTGACCGGTTATGTGTTAGTGCTGGGGGCTCCTTCAATTAGTCAGACCGGTGATGATCATGAGACGTTCTGAACAAATCTTCCCCCCTCAGTCATCGAGAAGTAGAGAATTTGAATTAATATTCAAAAAGAAGATTAGTTGGTGGTTGCTTTCTACCCATTGTCGCTACACACGTCAGTCTCTGAGTAACATAAATCAGGGCAGAACTTGTGAAATGTATTCCAGCCTTAAGTCATTTGTAGTTCTTGTGTTTCTGCTCACTAAAAGTATCGAAAGCCAAATGGTTCAGAATTCGCGTGCTTTTGACCGGCGTATCAATATTAAAATGCCGTCTTTATAACGCCGCTAGGCATTAGATAAGCGCCGTCAGGCGATAATTTAACGTCACACGTCGCCACACGTTAAAATAACGCCACTCGCCAATAGATGTTAAAGTGACTCTACGGCAAGTCTGAGAGGACAATCCAGTTTGGAAGAGCGCGAAAATGGCAAGGAGAGGATTTACACACTGTAAATGACTGCACTCGCCTTTTACTCTGATAATTCAGGATCTGATGTCTTTCAGTCATCATTAACTCTCTGCCCATTTCGTGTTTTTAGCCCAAATCAACTCAGATATACAAATGCACTTTATTTTAAAGGCTAAATTTAAAGAAGAAATAAAAAACTTAAATAATTTAAACTATGTGACATTATGATAACAAACTAACAGTAAAATGTTCCGGAAAAAATATTACTTTTATAGCACAATGACCTGTTTTTGGAATTAGCAGTTTACGTCTTATAATAATTACAAATTCAGAAATGCAGGTTTGTTGTGACTGCGAGTGCAAATCTCAACATTCAATTTTAGATTTTTATTTGACAGGTTTTCACATCAGAGATGTAAGTGTAATTTTTCCATATGTAAAAGCGCTTTGAGGTCTCAGAAAAAGCGCTATATAAATGTAACAAATTATTATTATTATTATTATTATTATTTAGCATACAAGTTCTCAAATTCAACTGAACTTCCTTTTCTACGTGCAATTCACACGAGCTCTAAGTGCTTTATTATAACTAATGTTGCTGTCTTCACGAAGTGCTGAAATGTCAATACAGTATCATTATGACTAGGGCTGCCCCCAAATAGTCGACTAAACGTTAGTCGATATGAAGAGGGCTTGGTCGAATACATTTTCATTAGTCGGTTGGTCGCAAAAAAAATCATGTGAAAAAATTACGCAATCAGGGGCTGCGCACTGCGCAGTCAGTGTATGACATGACATCAAAGCAACGAGAGATCAACGAGATCTGATGAAGGATGAACTAAAAATGTACTTGGCAGATTAAACAAAGGTTGATTCGGGACCAGTGGCAAAAAAATTAACATCGATATCCAAAGCTCGCTAAAGCAGCTTCCATTAGAGCGCATCTTTTCAAAGGCCAGCTTCATTGTGAACAAGTCGAGAAGCTCCCTTCTTCAACAATGTGGACAAGCTGGTGTTCCTCTCACATAATATGAAAAAAATAAAATCGAATTGAAAGCTTAGGTAAGAATGCTTAATTTCCTTTTTGTAGTGTTTCTGTTTGCTATCCGTTAGGCTATATATATAAAAAAAAACGGGTAGGCCTATTATAACGGGTAGGCTATACAAATAAATAAATACATATTTTTATTTATTCGTTTTTATATAATGCAGAAGTTGTTTTTTATTCTGTAAGAAAAATTTGTCTGATGTTTGCAATTTGTTGTTTTAGGTCAAGACTCATCCGTCGTCTTAATGGCAGTTTGCGGCTGTGCTCTGATATTTTTGATTTGTATTAGTGTTCTTTAAATTATTCGTTCCACATTTTGTCTTAAATATAGTTGTTCTAAACAATTTAATCAAATACTTAGGCTGTTGATTTGTTTGCCGCCTTCTTTTTTATTCTAAGTTTTGGCGTTGTGCGATGTGCCATGTGCATTTATTAAATTGTTCGTTTTTGTTAATTTTCCTTTTGAACAATATAAAAATTAAATGAATTTTCCACTATTTTTATACCAAACAGCGTTTTTGCTACAGTATTTATTTGTTTGTTTTTTTTGCCTTGTTTTGTACTAGGCCTAAGTTACTAATAAGTTTATTTAATTTATTTTAAAGAACGAATTTTATTTTATTCAAAACAGTTTTTTTGTTTGTTTGTTTGTTTGACATGTAACTGTTACAGTTTGTATTTTTGATAATAAATTATTAAAATGCACAGGCAGTCGGATTGCTGTTTTTATGTTAGGCTATAATTAGCCTATAACGTTTTTAAGCGCTGTATACTTTAAACGCTTTACTATGTTTTAAGCGCTTAATTTTCATTTTGAACGCGCTAATATCATGCTTTAGCATTTTCTGTCATATGGAAGTGTTAAACTTCAACTTGGACTATACCTTTCCTTGTATATACGCAAGTTTTTATATTAATATCATAAATGAACGATTATTCGACTAATCGGAGTGTTAGTCGACTAGGAATATCTTTAGGGGGCAGCCCTAATAATGACATGGCCTATAGTCAGGAAAAGAAGAACCAAAAGTGGGAATATGTAGGAAATGCAACTTTATCAATGAAACAGAAGATCAGAGGGAATCATTTCTTGAATTTTTTTTAATTATTTTATTTTTCAATTTTAATTTTTTTACCGGTTTTGGCCGGTCACGGCTTTCATAGTTTTCATTTAGGCTAAGTGACTGCGGAGACCTGCAGTTATTTTCATTTTAAATTTAGTTTTATTAATATTTTGATTTTGAATTTGTTTTATTTGTATTTTTCATGGTAATTTTAGCTTAATTTTAAGCAATTTCGTTATGTGCTTTTGACATTTAAATTTTGTTTTAAATGAGGCTATATTAAATTATTTAGGCCTAGCCTATATAATTTAGCTATAGGCTATTTGAGTTTAGTTTAAGTTTTTATTTCTTTCCAGTTCATAATTTTAGCTTCAACATAAACTTATTTCAGTCTATTGCAAGGCAACATTTCTAATTTTCGTTAATTTTTGCAACGAATATTATAGGCTCATTTTATTTAGCCTAATTTCATCTTTATTACAGTAAACTTAAATGCTTAATGTTGTGAATTATTTAGGCTAATGCTGGTCAGGGACACCATTAGGCCGGGAGTCACACACTCAGACAGGACACCCCATAAAAACAGGCCACCCCATAAAAATAAAGTTTGATTTGCTACATATTCTCAGCTTTTGAGTCTTCTTTTCCTGACAGGCCATGTCATGATGATACATTTCAGCACTTCGTGAAGACAGCGACATTAATAGCCTAGTTCTAAGCCAAATGGCTAACTCAATCCTATCGCACTCAATGAGTTGATTAGCCTAACTCATCCCGTGCTGATTTGGTTGATTATCTGAACGTGCTCCTCTCGAACTTTGTTATATAATTTAATGTATGAATTTAAGGGATCGCATAAAGGGAAATTAAGTGATATTTATGCGCAAATGAGCTGGGCATTTATGCGATTTTTCTGGTCTCTAGACCTTTTTATTTTATTTATTTAAATTTTTTCTTGAACAAAATTCATTTACATTTACACTTCACACTCACAGTCATTTACAGTGTGTTTACACCGCAAAATAAATCCTCTCCTTGCCATTTTTGCGCTCTTCCAAACTGGATTGTCCTCTCAGACTTGAGTCCTCAAACTCAGTAGAGTTTGCCATGAGGGCCATGTAGATGAGCTCGTAAATCTGCATTTTGAGTGGCGTATGGCGTCACTTTAACATCTATTGGCGAGTGGCGTTATTTTAACGCGTGGCGGCGTGTGACGTTAAATTATCCTAGCGGCGTTATAAAGACAGCGTTTTAATATTGATACGGCGGTCAAAAGCACGCGAATTCTGAACCATTTGGCTTTCGATCTACCAGCGCCTGGATACTGGACTAAGTTATCTTTCCAGTCTTATTGTGCTAATACTGTTAAATACACACAAGGTTTACATAAACAAAGTCGGTTATGTCTAAAGTGAAAGCAAACTTGAGAAAATTGAGAGTAAATCTGCTTGTCAAATGCGTACAATAGACGCGTCGTGCGCAGCTCTTGAAGAGACAGTAGTAATAGTAAACACGCTGCCGCTTGTCCTTAAGGGGATAGTTCACCCAAAAATAAAAATTCTCTCATTATTTACGCTCTCTAATGTTGTTCCAATGCTGTATTAATTTCCTTCTAATATTTTTCTAATATTAATATTTTGAAGAATGTGGCTATCCAAACAGTAGCTGGTCCCCATTGACTTCCATAGGAGAAAAATATACTATGGAGCCTCCATATGGAGGTTAAGTAAGGGATAATGTATAGTGAGGCGGTTGTTATAGTGAATAACAACCCCGACAGGCTAAACGGGACCGCGACGCGAAGCAGAGCTTGAATCAGCCTGAAGGGGTTGTTATAAGCTATCCCGCTTATTACATGGCTACCTACAAAATAAATAGGCTAAATAATTTGACACAAAATATTGATTTAAAAAGGAGTTTATTGATTTAAAAACGATTGTATTGCTTCCGCTAAAGAAAATAGTCCGTTCCACGTCCATAGCAACGCTCTGTTTTCATGGCAACGGTGTGTTATACTTTGCAGCGTCTGTTATCAAGAAATAACACACCGCATTCTACATTGGAATTCAGCCAAGCCATGTAATAATGGGGTACATCAACTGTTTGGTTACCCACATTCTTCCAAATAACTTTTATTTTCAACAGAAGAAAGAAACTTATTCATAAATTATGACAATTTGAATTTTTAGGAGAACTATCCCTTTAATGTTAATAAAACAACAAAATGCAAAGAGAAAATCACTCACTGCTCTTGACCGATAACTTTTAATAGTAGCTTTAATAAGTATCAATGTATAATTTATACAGTGAAGTCTATGTTTTGTTTTATTTTAATATTTGTTCATTAAATTACTTTCTTCAATGCTACTGTTAAATACACCTACTGTAGCTGAAAACATAAAGCACTGTTTATTTAATTTGTATATTAAGTTGTGTATGTGTAATGTGTATCTTTGATCTTAATATTTAATAACAAAGGAAATAATGACAAAAAAATTTTATCTTCGCCCCTGTCTGCCATTCTTTTTTATTTTATATTTTGATACCTAAGGTTTTGTTTTTAAAATATGGACATTAGTTTGGCTGTAATGCTCAGTCACAAAATAGTAAAACCAACATAAAAAAAGAATTGTGATAAAATCGTGAATCGTGATTTTCCTGGAAAAAATCGTGATATGATGTTTTTGTCATATCGCCCACCCCTAGCGTCAAAATAACACCAATGTGCATTTTAAAATGGGTTGGAAAAAAAAGATGTGAAAAAAAGAAAGCTGTTACTAAAGGAAATCAATTTAATCTCCCAAAGGAAAAGAAACAGATCTCAGGAGTCAGAGAAGACGATCAACTGAAGACCAAAGAATGAGACGGATAAGAAACTGAATATCATCATGTCCAGCAGAGAGAGCAAAGGTGAGATATACACACAGCAAGACACATAGCTACATATACATATACTACATATATAAAACAGGGATGTGACGGTGAGAATGTTTTCCCACCGGTTAATCAAAGTGTGACAACACCAGTAATACCATTATCACCAGCGGGGGCTTTTAAATCGCTAATTTGAAAGCGAAACTAAAATGCACACGTCTGCAGGGGCATTCATTATGGTGCAGAGCGTTTTCAATTAATTCCTACCATAGGAGTGATCTGAACACACTCACTCTCTGTGGACGCGCACCGTTATGAATACCTGTGCAGACGTGTGCCTTTTAGTTTCACTTTCAAACTGTCCGTAATGTCGGACACTGCATTTGAGCTTAAACTGAAAAGTGAATGAATGGTCGGTTAACTGCAGCGTTTTGCCCGCTGGTTATTAAACTAAACCAAACGCGTCTTATATTTGTTTATATTTACTTATATATTAATCAGATATAGACAACATAAAAGTAATCTTGTGTACATCTGCACAAAAGGACGTGAATGAACTTGACTGTGCTAGTCTGATGTGTAACACGTGAACGTGCTCTTCCTTTAAAAGCGCGCTGAAAAACTAAAGCAAAGAGAATTGACTAAATTATATTACAATCGTGTTCTCATTATAATGTTATGAATATGATAGATTGGCGCTGCACATCTCACACTTAAAGGCAGGGTAGGTAGAAATGGTCTAAAAATTTTATTTTTCAAATTTGTTTAAACTTTATGTACATATCAATACATAATTAAAATGTAAGTACTCTGAAAAAGAAAGTATCAAAATCGAGTGTCTGTAGACCTCTCACGACTGTTTTAAAGACATCTCATTATTTCCATTCACTCCACCCCCTCATTTCTGTGCTTCTTCCAAAGCCACGCCCCCAAAACACATGAACGCGCGACTCCGACCCCGACCGCTGAGCTAGAGGACGCATTATTTACCTGAGACAAGCGGAGGGGAAGGGGCATTTTTTTGCCTGGTTTGCCTTCACTAACTGCATATGCCGGTACTGTAAATTTAGATTGCTCTTTCTCTGCCATTGTTTTGGTATTCCTAGGTTCAGTGCCTTCTTCTTCTTCTTCGATAGATTTTATTGGCAGCTTGCAAACATAGTGCATTACCGCCATCTACTGGACGGAGGTGTGATCAGGTTCCGTGCCTCTCGCACTCCTCAAATCAAACGGTCGCGCGCAAGTGGGCAGGTGCTGTGTGGCAAAAGGGTGGTTGCCATGGTTGCGAGAGAGTGACAGTCGCCTAAGCCAATCCTTTGATTCGTCCCGAATCGAAATAATGAGCTGTGTTTAATACAGATTAAACGGTCTAGAGTCACTTGATTTTTATACTCTTTTTTTCAGAGTTCTTACATTTTAATTATGTATTGATATATATAGAAAGTTTTAACAAATTTGGATCTTTAATTTTTAATAAATCCTACCTACCCTGCCTTTAACTGCATTTCTGATCAAAGTGATTGGAGGCATCACTGCAGTGCGCACTTTCAAATCCAGCTTCACTTTATTTAGCCGTCTGGAAGGCACGCTGTCTAACATGTAACGAGTAGGCTACTGGAGCACTCGTGCGCATTTTAGTTTCGCTTTCAAATTAGTGCCAATTCAGGGGCGGAGCTAATCCAGCTAATCCACTGGCTCTAATGTCCAGAGTGGAGAAACATGAGATGTGATTCAATTTAGTCTTTCTAATGGGCAATCTTTGGTTTCCTGCACTGCTCCAGACCAATAAAACCTATTTAATTTAAAAGCAAATTTATTATTAAACCTTTAATTTCAGTCATCCTGTCATGCGTTTACGCCTGCCCTCCTTTAACAGCATCAGCATTTACATCCATCTTGTGGATGTCCTGGGAACTAAGGTTCTTAAAGTGGGAACTGAATATCTTATTCAACTTGAGAACTACACACAGTCACAAAGAATTGTCCTTTACACAGAATCTGAGCCAGTGTCACTGACCATAATAATGTCAGCGTCAATGGCCACTGAGTGTAGTTCGGCCTCCTCAATGCATCCTATAAATGCTGTCATATCCAGTGTATTTGCAGACTGCTGCAGATTCATTTAGGGGTTGATAGTGGTGCTATAGGAACGCATAATTCCCGGTCCAAGGACGTGACCAGCTCTGAATATTACTACTGTAAATGGGAACACAGCACTAGATCTCTAACCCTAATACAAAAAAACCTGAAGCTGGTGCGATATAAACTTTGAAGGCCAGTGAGCCTTTAGGAGCAGGGTTGAAGACCTATGATGTAGGCAGCATGTTAAGTAAAAATATAATAAATATGTAATATAGTGCATATATTAATCAAAATGCTCCTCTCTAAAGTAATTTTTCTAGCTGACTATCGAGTTTATGGACACAAAGGCTTTTCTGAGGTAAAAGTTGACGTTACGTGACATTATTGTTCTCCAGCTGACAGTAGGATGCAGCTGACAGATGACAGTAGGCCATATTCATGTATTTACTTAATATTTCTCTTGTGGCCCATATACATACTGAATTAAAAAAAATAAAATAAAGTATTTTATATCAAGCAATTTATTTTCCCAAATAAAACTGCTCTTAATTTTCATTGATTACTGATTATTGCAGTGTTCAGAAATATTATAGACTGTTAATAATTTTAATTATAGGCCTGTGATTCATTGTGTAATAGACCTAAATGTTTTTAAATAATTTTTAATAAGGAGTAAGCTGATCTATCTAATCTTTTATTATCCTCACAGTGCGTCGGTTATGCTGTGATGCTCTATGAAATTATTGTGAGGCAATTGTAATATCAATTTAATAATAAAAATAGGCCTGCACTAATAATAATAATAATTGAATGCATAAATTGGAAATGCTAAATCCTCTTGATATCAATAGCTAATTGTCGATATCACTTGATACACAATATCATGGTCTGTTATATTGGCACGGCTGGTTTATCGCACATATTTCACAGGTATAGAGTGAGCAGTGAAGTCGCAGCTCGATGATCAGACCGTACAGTGTGAGCACATAAAACATGAGCTTTAGCTTTACATCGCATGAGATCTACTCGTTCAGTGTGAGTTGGTAACTTTGCTGAAATCACACAGAAATCACACATTTTATGCCCGCCTTAAGTTTTCAGACGCAGCCGATGTTTGCGTGAACGAGCAGTTGAACAGATGTACCTAATAAAGTGGCCTTTGAGTGTATATTGTATGAAACACTTCATAAATAAAGATGTCATGATTAATCTTCAGAATAAATCAACAGAGAATATCACCAAAATCAAACACTTAAATTCACTAATAATTGAAATTACAATTCTGTTGTTGTGTTCAATCATTTTTATCATGTTGAGATAAAGAAAGCGTCTAGAAAGAAAGCTTTGTTGTTTGTTTGCCAGTATTTATTTATTTATTCAGTAAAACTGAGGTGTGGAATTACTGTGGTGTAAGTATCAAAAATAATGTTTTTTTCAGCAGATGTGGTCCGTGTTCGTCCTACCAGGAGAAGAAACAGCAACGACATGATTCCTCCTGAGAGTAAGTCTAGTCTTTATAGATTCACAGAGACACCATACAGGGTAGTTGAGGGACCTAAAGGCTATATTTTACATATATATTATATTTTATTTTGCTATATTTTATAAATGTCATAATCATTTGTTAACAAACAAGTATTCATTACTTCAATGAACTCATTGTTTCTGCATTCAATTATTACATTGTTTCAATTAATACATTTTTTGTATATGTATATGAAATGCATAACTTAGACAGTTTCCTCTGATATTTGAGATCACTCTGAACTGTAATGTGGACTCATGCACTCTCTGTAAAGTTGCTTTGAAATGATGTGTATTGTGAAAAGCGCTATACAAATAAACGTGAATTGAATTGAACCGAGTAAAGGGTTCCTAGAGGTTCTCGAGAAGGTCGCTTCAGGTTCCAGACTAAATGGTGCCTCATTTTCACAGTCACACATTACATTGTGACACACTGTAACATCCTGTGTGCTGTGTGTTTCAGTGAGTGATCTGAGGATTGTTCTTCTGGGCAGGAGTGTATCAGAAAACAGCCGAGTGGGAAACTTCATCTTAGGAAGAGCAGCGTTTGACAGTGAATCTCCTCCAGCTGATGTTGAGCCGTACAGTGAGAGAGTCAGAGGAAGACACATGACGGTCATCAACACTCCTCTCCTGTTCAGCCCTGATCTCTCACTACGTCACATCACACAGGGAGTGAAGGAGTGTGTGTCTCTGTCTGCGCCGGGACCTC
The DNA here is from genome assembly GCF_951802725.1 of Rutilus rutilus. Lineage (NCBI taxonomy): Eukaryota > Metazoa > Chordata > Actinopteri > Cypriniformes > Leuciscidae > Rutilus > Rutilus rutilus. The sequence continues at coordinate 49,892,379 of NC_140212.1, read as the reverse complement.
ATGTGATCGTTCTGGTCCTCAAACCCGATGAGTGTTCGAGAGAAGAGAAAGTGTGTGTGGAGATAGTGCTCAACTGTTTCTCTGACAGTGTGTTTGAACACACTCTGGTGCTCACGACACAAGAGCCTGACGGGGCAGAGCCGACCGAAGTCAATGACGTCATAAAGAAAATCATCAATAAGTGTTTTAACAGACACTACAGACTGGGGACAAACAGCACTCCTGCCGACCTTATAGCGACATTTCAAGAAACTGTTCAAGGCAATGATGGACGTTACTTGATTTGTAACAAATATGAAGATTTATATTTCTCTACAGAAGCCACAGAAAGAGGTGAGTCAACACAATATTTGAGTAAATGTTATCTTTAATTGTAAAAAAAAAAAAACTTTATGCTGCAATCACATCATGTTGCATCAACATTTCAGCATATTGGTGTGTATGTAGACACTCCTGTTGGCTGTGTTAAACTTGATAAAAAAAAGTTAAGACAAACTTTTTGTTGGCTTTTATGAAAGCCTGAAGTACTCCTTCATATTTTGAAATCTGAAGGTTTAATGTTGTCTCTCAGACAAGCAGACAGATAAATTAACTTTGTAAGATGGTATATGGTGTTGCTAGGATGGTGTGGATAGATCGAAATCCTCTGATAAATCAACACGGCTCAGTGTTCATATGGTCCCACTCTACAGAGTGTTAAAGTATATTAATTGATTGATGATTGAGCATTAGTGATGAACACCTGCTGTTAACAAGCAGAATCACTGAAGGAAAGAACAGAAAAAGAGAAGAGGCGAGCAGAAACACAAGAACTACAATAGGCGGTGATATTAAGAGTCTGAGGATGTGATGAGGCAGATGCCCTTCTGGTGACGTAGAGCACTTCTTCACCTGCTTAAGTAGGGTCGTACAGGGTGCTTGAAGTGCTTGAATTTGACTTTTTTAAATTTAAGTCCTGGAAAACCCATGAAAACAGCCATATTTTTGAAGAGGTACTTGAAAAGTGCTTGAATTATTAAAATTAGGGATGCACTGATACCGAGCTCATGTACTCGCACTCGTAAAAATGCTCCGATACCAACAACCGATACCAGGCAGCGTGTATATAGTAACACATTGTCATGGTGCGTGAGCTGATAAGAGGAAAATTGAGTGCGCACCGGCACAGATGCGCGAGCTGGTCGAGCACATCCCTTTAAACAGACATCAGTGGAAAGTTTGTAGTTCAGTCGAATGTTCATGTAGCTTATTATTAACGTTAACTGACGAGAGAGAGAGAGAGAGAAAGCGCACTTCTGTTGAATGCTCTTGATTGCTGATCGTTCACTCAGCACGTGTTATTTGGATTAAAACTAAATTGTATATGTAAGTAAAGTAAAACATGAACTGTTATCTGATTTATGTATAACGAGTGGTTCCCTACATTATTACTGGACGTTTGCAGGTCAAGAAGTTTCATGAACGTAAACATCTGAAGAGCGCGCCCCGAAAACCAACGTCTCAGACAGTGTGCGAATACTGAGTTGAATTCTCTTTCACATCTTGTGCTTGTACGGACGAATTCACACTAAATTATGTAAAAAAGTTAGCCTGGGAAAACCCAGACAAACTTCCGGCAAATTTAGATTTGCTCTGCAAGTAGTCTGGCAAAGAGCTCATTCAAGCCCATTTCCATGGCCTCGAAATCGCAGCACCAATCGGAAACGTTGAGGCGGGCTTTACACGATGACGATCGCTCTGATTGGTTTTAGGTCTAGCCTATCCAATTGTGCCCAGAGGCATTTGAGCGACATCCGTTGGTGAAGCGCACCAACTTTTAAATGCTAAAAAGACCCACTGGCAGATGAACGTGCTACTACATTTCTCTCCGAAACGGTAGGAAATTAAATTAGATTTAATAGAGGATTTTAGCTGTGATAAGATGATTGACAGGGCAGTTTAAGTGACAGGACGCACGCGACAGATCCGTCCGATAAAGATGACGAAGTAGTATGTCCCAAAGCTTGCCTACTTTTTTGCTACACATTCAAAAGAAAATACATTTTCTTCACAAAAAGAGTACATACTTTTATGGCGTAGTGTAACTTAGGCGAATTGGGACGCGGCATATGGCTTTACACGATGACGATCGCTCTGATTGGTTTTAGGAGTTTTAGGTCTATCCAATTGCGCCCAGAGGCATTTGAGCGACGTCCGTTGGTGACGCCCCTTTGGAAATGAGTTATTAAAGAAGCTTTTGCCAGATCATAACTCAGTTACTACTGAGAATGGTCTGGTTTTAACCAGGCTATAAAAAAGTCTGTCTTAGTGAGTATCCTAGTAAACAAAGTCGGTTATATCTCAAGTGGACGCAGCCATGTTCAAATGGGTTTCGGTCTTAAATTCGGTCTAATAAACCTGCTTCTGTGTTTTAATGTTAATCAAACAATACTCACTGCTCTTGACTAAATAGATATTTTTGTAACAAGGGTAGTCTATCTATATATAATTTATACAGTAATGAATATGCATTTTTTTCACATTTGATGACTTTATTCATATTGCTGTGCCTGTTAGATCTACCCGAAAAACTCTAAAAACACTGTTTATTTCATTTGTAGCCTTTCTTTGTTCTATTGTATTTATTTGTCCTATTTGTAATTTGATTATTTGCTCTTATTTTGTTACTGACTGCTTACTTGTCTTTAATAATGGTTTAAATGCACATTAATTAGGCTGGTAGTTTTTGTTGTATCAAAATTGGACTAAATAATTGATATTTCACTGGTATCTCAACATCTGAACCGCTGACCCGATCTTCAGCACTGAGCCCTGCTGGAGCTGCTCTAAACATGTGCTGTGATATTAAATGACAGATCAAATATGATAGAGCAATAGAATGAACAGTGACAGTAACAGAAGCTCATACAATGCATTTAGCAGGCTTAATTAAGTAAATAATAGATTTATTACCTGTATTATAAGTCTATCTTTTGTGGTACTTCTTAAACCTTCTTTGCACTATAACAACAACCCTGTTACATGCTTCCTCTTTGGCTAGGCTATATGATCAAATCAAAACACATGGTAATTATTCTTTTGACAAACAGAAAGCTCACCCCTCGTGTGTCTCTCCCAGAAAGGACTTCCTGATCCAGGCAGAAGAAAACTGTACTCAATGATCCAAGGTCCAGTCAGATGATTATAAGAAATGTTTTAACAAACTTTATTAAAATAATCAAATGAAAAGAATACTTGTTACAGATTATAAATGAGTACTAACTAACAGATGTAAAAATAGCTAAAGCTGGCATGCTTCTTGCGTCTAGTAAAAGCTGGCGTACTAGATTGTCGATTGCAAGGACGAGCAATAAATCTTCCTTTGTTCGCTTCTTATATAGTCTTGAAGTCAGCTGAATTCAGGTTCTCTTTTAAAAAAAATTTCAACACACACATATTACATAGGGTGACCAAACGTCCTGTTTTCCCAGGACATGTCCTGTTTTCCCGTCCTGTCCTGTCTGTTTTTTATAAAGTGATGAAAATGTCCTGGTTTTCATAATTTTTCATTGAGCCATTAAGTGTGTACTTTAAATACATGCTTGCCTTTGCACACAAAACATATGAAACCGGCTTTGGCCCGTCTTGTTATAATCAGCACGTTCCTCAATCCGCAGCGGCAAGCAGAGAGCACGTCAGAATACAGAGGCCTGTGTGTGTGTGTGTGTGTGTTCATCTCAGCCTCATTGGTCTGTCACACTGCTCGTCAATGTCAGAATATTTGAAATGACCAATCAAATCAAAGTAGGACTCGGCGGTCGACGCTTCAGTTTACGGTCAAGTGCGAGGTAAGATGTAAGTAGCTAACAGCGTAAAAAAAAAGCCCAAATGTAAATTCACAGATGATTTACAGAGAAAATTCCTGTGTTTTCGTTTCCGTCGGGATCCGTGTAAAGCAGAATGCATTAACTGCAAAGCTGGAACGTAGCCTACGTGTCAGTGTCAAATAAAGGTGCTAGCGACCTAGAAGCCCACATAAAGAAAGTATAGGCTACAAGAGAACATCAGGAGGATTTAAATTGTTTTTTTACTGAAATGGTGTAGTAGATTTATTATTTTAGTAGTAGATTTTTAACCTGCTATGGCCATGAAAAGAAATAGTGTCATGTAAAAGGTGTTAAAAGCTAAACTTTTTTTAATAGTATTCTATTGTTGCAGGCCAAACATTGACTGGAAAGGATGTATTACTTTATGTATTCAAGTACAATAACATAGTTGCAAGGTTGTGAATGCATTTGTCAAGTATTTTTTGATGCATTCACCCAAACCACTCCCCCACCCCTTAACCACGCCCCCACCCCATCAACCACGCCCCCACCCCATCAACCACGCCCCCACCCCTTAACCACACCTCCCAAACCACACCCCGCCCCTTAACCACGCCCCCATCCTGTTTTCTGAAAACTAAAAATATGGTCACCCTATATTACAGCATAACTCTAACAGAATTTGCTAACAGCATAGCACTAAAAGTCTTTGATACTCAGCTTGTGCACAAGCTCCAGCATTTCCGCTTCTGACATCTCGCTGAAAGTAGGTGACTTCCTGTTCTGTTGTTTTGTTCCAGAAACAACCATTGCGTAGGAAATGTCATTCTGATAAGGCCTGTTGAGAGGCTCTCTGACAATAGAAAAAAAAATCTGTTTCAATATCCTTTCAATGGTTAAGGTGATTTCATCTCGATCACGTGAAACATTACATACCATATGTAATTTAAGTAAAAAAAAAGAAAAAAAGACATTGTTTGATAAGTGCTGATTGAAGTCCTTGAAATCCAAAGAAGTAGTGCTTAAAGTCCTGCAATTTCATTTTACAGAATCTGTGCGAACCCTGTGAACAGTATTGGGGCAGTGTGTCCCTTCAGCCACGGCCATCTCCATAAAACTCAGGAGTTCCTGTAGGATTAGGACGTCTGTTATATTGTAATAGGATTATCAAGGTCTGCAAGGAGCCAGAAAATCAACTACTAGCTTTATTATTATTTATCATTATCTGTTTATTTTCTCTTCAAGATTTAGATTATCTTGAAATTTAGATTATTTAAACCATGTCATGACCGCATGTGTAAAGATTAGGCTGTTCACAAAAGACATCAGATTTAGTCTAGGTACAGTACAGCCGTACACTGTGTGAACACTGAGTAATTATACTGTATTGATGACTGTATGTTCAAACTATTGTATTGTTTTTCTGTAAGCAGCTCGTGTGGAAACAGATCAGGAGAAGACTAATAGACTGAGCCAGTCTGCTGTTAATGACACACTGAAGACATCAAGAGAAAACTCAAGCAGCAGCACCATGGGAAAAGGCCACAGTGATGGGAAGAGTTTAAGGGTTGCACATGATATCGAGAACAACTGGAGCAGAAAAATAGCCAATGGAAGCAATGAAAACCTGCCCATGTTTAAACTCCATCTGTCTGAAGCGTGGAAGAACTGTGATGGATTCTGCAGAAGAAGCACGTTTGGGAAAAGCGTCACTAAAGAGAACAAGACCATCATGATGATCGGAGCCACAGGTTCAGGAAAAACCACTCTGATTAACAGCATGATCAACTACATCCTGGGAGTGCAATGGGAAGATGGCTTCCGGTTTGTGCTGATAGATGAAGGGAAGCAGAAATCCCAGGCTGAAAGTCAGACTTCGGAGATCACGGCATATCAAATCAATCACATGGATGGTTTCCGGGTCCCATATTCTCTGACCATTGTGGACACACCAGGCTTCGGTGATACCAGAGGAATTTCACATGACCAGAAAATCACAAAGCAGATTCAGAAGTTCTTTTCTGATCCAGGAGGGATCAACCGCATTGATGCCGTGTGTTTTGTAGTACAGGCTTCACTTGCCCGTCTGACGCACACACAGAAATACATCTTTGACTCCATTCTTTCCATATTTGGGAAGGATATTGCTGAAAACATCCTTGTGCTGATCACCTTTGCAGATGGGAAAACACCTCCTGTTCTCGAGGCCATCAAAGCCTCTGGGGTTCCCTGTTCTACCAGTGAGTCTGGAGAGCCACTTCACTTCAAGTTCAACAACTCTGCTCTGTTTGCTACCAGTAACACATCGGCAGAGAATGAGGAGTCTTACTGTGACAACTATGATCAGATGTTCTGGAAGCTGGGATTTTCTAGCATGAAAAAGTTCTTCACATCCCTCAACAAGATGCAAACCAAGAGCTTGTCTCTGACACGGGAAGTCCTGAAAGAGCGACAGCAGCTAGAAGTGCTTGTGGAAGGCCTTCAGCCCCAGATCAATGCTGCTCTGATGAAACTGGATGAAATCAAGAAGACAAGAGCAGCTCTGCAGCAACACAAGGCGGAAATGGAGGCAAGGATTTTGAATCTGAATTTGAAGTAACTGTCCCAAAACAGATGGAAAACACATCTGGCTACTACTCAACCAACTGCCAGAAGTGTCACTTCACATGTCATGACAAATGCGCAATTGCAAATGACAGTGATAGATATAAGTGCATTGCCATGACAGATGGAGTGTGTAGGGTGTGTCCAGGAAAGTGTGCCTGGAATGTGCACTTTAATCAGAAATACAAATGGGAATATGTCCCAGAGAAGAGAAAGGAAACCTATCAGGATTTAAAAAGGCGATATGAGGCGGCACATCGACAGGTCATGTCAAAAGAAAAGATCTTTGAAGAGCTTGAAAAGGAGCTTAAGGTTGTCCAGGATATTGTGACCGCACTAATTGAAAGTTCTCAAAAGTCTTTGGAGCGTCTGGAGGAAATCGCCCTCAAGCCCAATCCTCTGTCCACTCCTGACTACATTGATCTGATGATCAAGTCTGAGAAACAAGAAGCCAGGCCTGGATTTAAACATCGCATTCAGTCTTTAATGGACATCAGGAAGAGGGCAGAGATCATCAGTAAGGTGTCCACTGGAGGAGTGCTTCCAGAAGACTGGGAAACATACACACCTGCAACAAGAAAACAATCCTATGATCCAAGAGTCGTGTTCAGTGATGTAAAGAATTATCTGTTCAAGTGAAACTTTGACCCTTTATCAACAATTACTACGACTATAAACTAAAACATTTGGCTCGGTCTTCAGATGCTCTGCATGCATTTTTATTATACTTAAAATACTTTGAAAAATACAGTAGTTTAAATGGTCTTCATCTTCTAAACCTGATGTACAGTATAAACCTGTATTATTTTGCTGAACGGCCTGTGAGAAAATTATACATCTAAAATTTACTTATATTCATATTCAGCTCGTTCAATACAACATGTCATGTGTCACAAATGATCAGAAAGTATCAAACGGCTGTTTTGAGAAGATGTAATTTTACTTTCATTGATTCTAGTTATTCATTCTGCATGAACAAGAAGAAAGTAAAATTAATTAAATCAATGAATGCATTTGAAACACACACACACACACACACACACACACACACACACACACACGTACTTTCATTTTGATAATGTAATAGTGAATGTTGAAATTAATATTAACTAAGATTAATAAATGCTGTATTAGTATTGTTCACTCTTAGTTCATCTTAACTATGTTAGTTAACTAATGTTAACTGATGAACCTGATTATGAAGTGGTAGCATATATGATGGTTATGATAAACAGGATATTTCTCCTACTTTAACTCAGATCTGAGACGTGTCGCACGTGTCCTGGACTCTTATGTTCTGCTGTTCCTGTTGTGTGTTTGTAGTTCTCTGAGGTTTTCCCCGTGATTAGACTTGATTGTTCGCAGCTGTTAGCCTGTTGCTCTTGTGTATGTTATCCTCAGTCAGTCATTCTGTGAAACGAGGAGCAAAGGCAGGAGACGAGGAGTGGATTTAATGATGAAAACACGGGAACATGGAGAACTGAGAATAAAGTCATGAATCGAATAAACAAAGGCTATTTGATTTGTTTGCTATTGGGTGTGTGCATACTGTAATGGCGTAATGTTGAAGGTATGGTAATGCAACAATGTGAAAGACATGCATCATCTAAGATCAGACCAATATTGTCATTTTTATATATTTTACTCAAGAAAAAATGCATTAGATTGTGGCATTCTGCTAGACCTACTAGAAAAACCCTTTGGTCAGTGTAATACATAAGTTACATTTTTCTCTAGAAAAAATACATTAGTTCAGTAAAATACAGTAAGTTTGAGTTTCAAAGAAAATGACATTAGGTCAATGCAATTGTGATAATGCAGAAAGAAATAGTTTGATTACATCCGACAGACATGATTACATACAGCTTTATTAATGTAATAATTTTATGTGGGAATTTCCACATGATTAATATACTGCTCCAGAACTGGAACAAACAAGAGTCATGTGTGTGAATAAACTACAACAGTTGTGACATCATCAGGTCACATGACCAGGAGGTTTAATTGATCTTTATATTATCCATGTCACACTTTAGAGACCCTCCCTAAGTCTATATTATAAACAATATACTGTAGACACACACCACATCAGGAAGTCCTTACGGTCCTTACCAGTGATTCACCATCTCCGCAGCTGATTGAGAATATTCCTCTCTCTTATCATCTTCTGATTTTATGCTTCTCAATTTCATTATACAGGTGTAACAAAATGAAGGGTAAAGTCTGTCCACAAAGAAATCGGACACACTGGAGACAGTTCACACTTAAGAAACTTGCGATTGCATTTTCATTAAAGGTCCTGCAACGAATGTAGCAAAATTCAATGTGCAAATTGAAAATGCATTCCGAGCCAATCACGCCAATCACGATCAAATTGAATCAAATTATACTTGATCTGAGTATACTGTAATAAAGTTGATCTAAGTATACTGTAATAAAGTTGATCTGAGTATACTGTAATAAAGTTGATCTGAGTATGCCGTAATAAAGTTGATCTGAGTATGCCGTAATAAAGTTGATCTGAGTATACCGTAATAAAGTTGATCTGAGTATGCCGTAATAAAGTTGATCTGAGTATGCCGTAATAAAGTTGATCTGAGTATGCCGTAATAAAGTTGATCTGAGTATGCCGTAATAAAGTTGATCTGAGTATACTGTAATAAAGTTGATCTGAGTTTGCTGTAATAAAGTTGATCTGAGTATGCTGTAATAAAGTTGATCTGAGTATGCTGTAATAAAGTTGATCTGAGTATACTGTAATAAAGTTGATCTGAGTTTACTGTAATAATGTTGATCTGAGTTTACTGTAATAAAGTTGATCTGAGTATACTGTAATAAAGTTGATCTGAGTATACTGTAATAAAGTTGATCTGAGTTTACTGTAATAAAGTTGATCTGAGTATACTGTAATAAAGTTGATCTGAGTATACTGTAATAAAGTTGATCTGAGTTTACTGTAATAAAGTTGATCTGAGTATACTGTAATAATGTTGATCTGAGTATACTGTAATAAAGTTGATCTGAGTTTACTGTAATAAAGTTGATCTGAGTATACTGTAATAAAGTTGATCTGAGTATACTGTAATAAAGTTGATCTGAGTATACTGTAATAAAGTTGATCTAAGTATACTGTAATAATGTTGATCTGAGTATGCTGTAATAAAGTTGATCTGAGTATACTGTAATAAAGTTGATCTGAGTTTACTGTAATAAAGTTGATCTGAGTATGCTGTAATAAAGTTGATCTGAGTATACTGTAATAAAGTTGATCTGAGTATACTGTAATAATGTTGATCTGAGTATGCTGTAATAAAGTTGATCTGAGTATGCTGTAATAAAGTTGATCTGAGTATACTGTAATAAAGTTGATCTGAGTATACTGTAATAAAGTTGATCTGAGTTTACTGTAATAAAGTTGATCTGAGTATACTGCAATAAAGTTGATCTGAGTATACTGTAATAATGTTGATCTGAGTATACTGTAATAATGTTGATCTGAGTATACTGTAATAAAGTTGATCTGAGTATACTGTAATAAAGTTGATCTGAGTTTACTGTAATAAAGTTGATCTGAGTATACTGTAATAAAGTTGATCTGAGTATGCTGTAATAAAGTTGATCTGAGTATGCTGTAATAAAGTTGATCTAAGTATACTGCAATAATGTTGATCTGAGTATACTGTAATATAGTTGATCTAAGTATACTGTAATAAAGTTGATCTAAGTATACTGTAATAAAGTTGATCTGAGTATACTGCAATAATGTTGATCTGAGTATACTGTAATAAAGTTGATCTAAGTATACTGCAATAATGTTGATCTGAGTATACTGTAATAAAGTTGATCTAAGTATACTGTAATAAAGTTGATCTGAGTATACTGCAATAATGTTGATCTGAGTATACTGTAATAAAGTTGATCTAAGTATACTGCAATAATGTTGATCTGAGTATACTGTAATATAGTTGATCTAAGTATACTGTAATAAAGTTGATCTAAGTATACTGTAATAAAGTTGATCTGAGTATACTGTAATATAGTTGATCTGAGTATACTGTAATAAAGTTGATCTGAGTATACTGTAATAAAGGTGATCTGAGTATACTGTAATAAAGGTGATCTGAGTATACTGTAATAAAGTTGATCTGAGTATACTGTAATAAAGGTGATCTGAGTATACTGTAATAAAGTTGATCTGAGTATACTGTAATAAAGGTGATCTGAGTATACTGTAATAAAGTTGACCTGAGTATACTGTAATAAAGGTGATCTGAGTATACTGTAATAATGTTGATCTGAGTATACTGTAATAAAGTTGATCTGAGTATACTGTAATAAAGTTGATCTGAGTATACTGTAATAAAGGTGATCTGAGTATACTGTAATAATGTTGATCTGAGTATACTGTAATAAAGTTGATCTAAGTATACTGTAATAAAGTTGATCTAAGTATACTGTAATAAAGTTGATCTGAGTATACTGTAATAAAATTGATCTGAGTATACTGTAATAAAGTTGATCTGAGTATACTGTAATAAAGGTGATCTGAGTATACTGTAATAAAGTTGATCTGAGTATACTGTAATAAAGTTGATCTGAGTATACTGTAATAAAGTTGATCTGAGTATGCTGTAATAAAGTTGATCTGAGTATACTGTAATAAAGTTGATCTGAGTATACTGTAATAAAGTTGATCTGAGTGTAGTGTGTGGGTGACGTAGATGTCACTCATTGGTTGTCAAATCAGGAAACGCGTATTTAAGTAGGCTGCGCCTGTGTTGTGATGCGATCGGTTGTACAGAATCGTCGTCTTCGTGGCGTCTGTGCACCAGCTACAGTTCACCTAGGTAAACAGAATCGTCATCGTCGGTATGTATGGAACATTTATCCCACTAGGATTGATTTGACTATATTTTGACCTTTTATCTTCGTGTTGGATAGGTTGGGCATGACGTGCTGCAATATTTGGCAGTAGTGTGAGCGAGATGAATAACTTAAAAGAAGACTAGAAGGACAGAAATCAACGTGTTTGGTCGTGTGATCGGACCGAGGAAGACCAGATAGCGTCCCAGATCACCGTGAGGTCTGGGATTCCTCTGGCTGCGTTGGTGTGACACACATCGGCTGACAGGGACAACGCAGGAGGAGGAGCTGCCGGAGGCCTGACACGGGATCCTCGATCGATCACGGGTTTGCATCGCACACTAAGTTGAGGTATATTGTTGATTTTATTTGTGCTCAGGAGAGTGAAGAGGCCAATTTTCAGTTTCTCTGGCCACCACGAACACGAGCTACGATCCAGGCCTGCAACGGGTTGTGTTTTGAATGACTGTGTGTGTGTGTGGGCCCAAAAGTGTTTAAATTCAGTTTATACAGTGTTATTCAGCGCGCTTAGAAATTGCAAACACCTAACTTACAGTGATTATTGTGGTACTTTCATTTTCAAGTGTTACGTGCTCAATTAATTCAGTGTAGCCTATTTTACATTTTTGGTCATTTCAGAAATTCAGTCATCTGTAACCTTTCCCATTGAGCTTAAATTTGTATCAAATGTGATATTTATTTGATTGTTTAACTACTACAAAGCTTTATTTTGTTTATCCATTTCACACTTTCCAATCCTTTATTTGAAATTTAAGTAAATCCTTTACATTTTTCTACTTATTCTACGTTTTTTCTTTATTCAAAAGGTTTTTATAAGAGCCTGTAAAGGTGCAGAATAGCCATTTTATTTAGAGTAACTTTCTAATATACATTCGTTCAGTCAGTGACTCCAGAGGGGCCCATAATACAACATCTCTTAGGGCACTAGATTATTGAACCTGGTGCTGCCCCTTACTAATCTATTATAAAAAAAGGTAGGGGGCGCTACATTAATATAACGCCATACAGTGTTAGAAATATTGGTGCTGATTTGTTCATAATTAAAATGAAAATGTTCGTTTTGGTTTTAAAATCGTACTTATTCTGTCATTTTTTTGTGTGTGTTTTAGGAAGAAACTAACCAATCTTAGTGATTTTGTGTGCAACAAGAAGATACTCACCCCGCAGCAATGTGCACCATTGACAGACAATGCTTTAAACATGCTAGTGAAGGACATGAGACCGCTCTCGATGGTGGAAGGAGCAGGCTTCCAACAAATGTTAAAGTCATTCAATCCAGGTTACACTATCCCCTCTAGAATGCATTTTGCGAGGTTGTTGGTCAAGAAATACAATGCCACAGTGGATCAAGTGAAATCAACTATCTCAGCCATTGACAGCAAAGTGGCTCTGACTGCAGACATTTGGACTAGTGTAGCCACTGAAGCATACTTGGTTATCACATGCCACTACATTGGATCTCACCTCTGCTCTTAAACACCAGATCATTTCCAAAGTGGTTGGAGCTTCACAATGCCTTGTTGAGCACTGAAGCAAAAACAACAACAAATGGGCACAACTGAACACAAACTTATCCAAGATGTTAGTACTAGATGGAATAGTACCTATCACATGATCAGTCGCCTGCTCGAGCAACGGTGGCCTGTTACTGCAACGCTGTCAGACCTAACTGTGACAAAAACAGGCAAGCAATATTTAGACTTAAAACCAGACCAATGGAGCCTAATTGAAGAGCTTTCCACAGCCCTGAAGCCTTTTGACTGTGCCACAGAGTACATGAGTGGTGAAAAATACACTACAATTTCCTCTGTGCCACCACTGGTAAAAGGATTGGTCAAGTCAATGCAAGGTATGGATTTTGAAACACCAGGTGCACAAGCGTTCCTTCACACAGCTGTAGAACAGCTTGAACAACGATGGAAGAGTGAAACCACTTTCTGTGACACATCACATAACACTGTAATCCTTAGTTCTTCCCTGGATCCAAGGTTTCGAAAACTAAATTTTCTTTCTTCTGAGGACAGCTTCAAAGTTCAAGTCAAAGTCCAAATGAAGGCAGTTGAAATGGAGCAGCTGTGTCCAGCACCACACAGCACCTGACAGTACACCACCTGCTCCTGAAAAGGTTCCTGTCTCCTTAATTGATTCTCTTCTGGATTCCGACACCAGCAGTGAGGAAGAAGCCAAGGAAGGAGAAGCTGAGGAGCTCAGTAGGAAAGTCAGGCAGGAGGTCCTCACGTACTTTGGTGAGAAGCCCATTCCCAAGGGGGAAAATCCGTTAGAGTGGTGGAAGTTGAATGAGGTGAAATATCCCTTTTTGTCAAGATTAGCAAAGTCCTACCTCTGTATACCAAGCACTTCCACACCAGCAGAGCGGCTGTTTTCTGCGGCAGGAAACATAGCCTCTAAAAAGAGAGCAAGCCTTGAACATTTGGACATGTTGACCTTTTTGCACTGCAATGCAAAGTTTTTCTCAAATGAGTGAAGAGTGTTCTGCCTCATTTCCCACAGGTAGTCGAATTCCTGTCAATTCAGGCATAAGCTGTTTTGTGTAACATTTTATCGCTTTATTACATTTTTTAATTTTGCACTGTTATAAGGACCACTACATATTTAAATCCGATGAAAAAATCACAGTGTGCAAAGACTTTTATTTGTGCAGATTCTGCAGTACAATGTTGTTTGCAAATGTTTAGTTGTAAAAGCTGATAACATTGCTGTTTAAAGCTTTACAAACATGTTCTGTGATCAGTTTGTCGTTTACCAGTTCATAATTCAGTCTTGCAGCCTAATTATGACTGAATGAGAGAGGTAAATGTTTAAATGTATTTGAAATGCACTTTTTTTCTAAGTATTCACTGCTGTTTTTCACACAGCAGGTTTTTTGTGTGTGTCCAATTTTTTTCTGGACAACCTTTGCCCTGCTGCTGTTTTCATTTAAATGATTAGTGTGTTAAAGGGGTCATGACATGGTTTTTTCTTTTCTTTTATTGTGTTCCCTTAGGTGCAATTATAGTATTACTATAGTTTTTTGGACAAAAAAACGTTTAAAATTGAGTGATTTATGACCTTTTCCCACCCTGTTTCTCATGCTCTGATTCAAAGTCTGTTTTGGGGATGTTTCCCCTTTAAGAGTTCAGTGTTAACACCCACTGTTATGATTGGCTAACATCAGCGCCTATGCATCAATTATTAACATAGATATAGAAAGCCAGAAAATGAACCATCTGTCCACCACTAACAACTAAGAATGGATTACCCCGTGTCCACATGGACAGTGTGAGGCTATTTTGAATGAATATGTCAGATTTGTAACCAGAAACACTTGAATAGGGTTATTTTGATGCATATGCGCGAGGGAGGGAGAGAGAGAGAGAAAGACAGTGAGAGAGCGCGCGCGCGCGCGCGCGGCCGGGGCGCTCTCACTCGCTCTCTCAGTAACATGCGCCCTGTCACAATCATCTCTACACATCACTCACCGACAGAGCCGCCTTAACCTAACGTTAGGCCCCGGGGCTGAGAGGTTTTGTAGGCCCCCCATCCCCTCGATTAATAGAGTCTCATTTTAAAAAAGTGTAATATGTAGGTAATCTACATCACATAATGCATTAGTTTCTTTCGAGACCTACAACAGTGAGTTTTTTTTTTAATATTGTTTTTAATTTTAATATTGTTATTAACATATCACTGAGCACATAAACACAAGACACTTTATTTAACAACCACACACAGCAACTAAATTTCAACTTTATGCAAATGAGAAGCGATTTTCGCGAGCGACAACCAATAGGAAAGAAGCCTTTCAGTGGAGCTCAGCTCCCGTCACCGTCTCGAGTGCAGGAGAGACAGAAGAGTTCGAGGGCGATTTCACTGTTTTATATGATTTGACAGTAACTAACCACAAACATGGATATAATAAAATGATGCACGGAAAAGAAACTATCGACAGTCTCAGTGAGTTTATTCTGGATTTAGTGCGTAAATCATTTTGTTTACAAATTAGACGCTTTGCAGTTGTTATATAGCCTACATGTTAAAGATTTTATTTTGGATGTGTTCATTGTGATTATATTGGCTGGGTTTATAAAAGTTTATAAAATTGAAAGGATCATTGCTTGGTGCATTTGGAAACAAAGCTTGTCTATTTCTAAATGTAATCGCGTGCATCGCTGATGATTATACTGTCCGTGTGTTGAAAAAAACGTCGATTAAACACACTCGCAACAGACACCCCAAAGCGGAGACGTTAGCGGCACTGAGCGGACACGAACCGTAACGCCTCATTCGCGCCGCGGGACCTCTAGACGCGCATAAACGTGTCTTTGCATAGACTTAACATTGAAATCACTCGCGCCAGACGCTCTTTTCGCGTTTGGTGTGAACGCACCATAACAATAACATTAGAGCGACAGCACTACCAACGTCCACAAGCGACTAGCGACATACAGCGACAAAATCTGACAAGTTAAAACAATATGACCTTTTCAGCTCATCATAAACCTGAACATGGGAGGCCCCTGAACTTGGGAGGCCCCTGGGCTTCAGCCCATGTAAGCCCGTGCATTAATGCGGCCTTGCTCACCGATCAAATAAGGCTTTGGCGGACCCATAGCAATCTTGTAAAGAGACCCACTCGCTGCACGTCGACGACTGAACTCCTGTGGGGCGCGTGACAACGAATCATGCGACGATGCGAAATGACTATGAGGCCAGTGTTGCCAACTATTTTCAAAGGAAAGTAGCTAACGCCTCCCCTAAAAGTCGCTAAATGTCGCTAGATGACGTCATACGTCAATTAGCATATTCATGACGTCATCGCGGCATACTTGCGTTCTGCCTGCCTAATGTTTTTTCTCGTTAAAATCATGCTCACATAATATTACATACTATACTATAATATAATATAGCCGAATGTCCAATAAAGCTGTTCTCATTTACTATATTTTTTTGTCAGACAAATAGAACGAGTTGCTGTTGAATGACTATTTTTTTATATGTGTAAAATGATCTGAATTGAGAGAGTTCGGGAACTGGGTGAACTAAAGCACTGTGATAGTGAGTATTACAAGTCATAAGCACAAGTAATACAATAAAATGGTAAAATTAAATTCTTTAAATATAAAACAAAAGATAAGTGATAAGTCCGTGGAAACAACACTACTCATTCACGTCTGTTCCGTGCTGCTGCTCCTCTCTCAGCCATTCACTGAACAGGGTAGACGCATAGAGAGGTGTGTGACAGCAGGGAGAACGCAAACCTCGCGCTCGCGGGACATGTGCTGGCAACATTTGGAGGTTACTGAGGTTTGTCCAAAGACCTCTTATATACCAAAAGATCAAGGCAAATTTGGTTTCTCATGTCATGACCCCTTTAAAGGATAACATTAATACAATCAAATTGAAAAAAATAAAAAAACTGGCCAATTTTCATTTTGGTGCATCATTAACTATAACTGTAGCCCATGCACATTAAAAATAAAACTATTAAAGCAAAGACCTGTGGGAATCTGAACATGCACAATGTCTGGTGATGTCGAGTTTAGGGGTTTTGATGCATGTTTGAGCAGCAGTTTGAAAAGTGATTTGCTAAATAATTTTGGCTTGAGTTTATTTATTAATGAGTAACGTCTCTATTAAGTGAATGTGCACATTTTTAATGTTAACAGGTTTTACTGTGTTATTACTACATTTAACAACTTTTGTATTCATTTAATATTTTACAAGAACTACAGCTAAAGCCAGTTTGATGCTTTGATCACGGTGGGGGTGCTGGTGCCGTTTCCTGATCATCCAAGTCATCACCCTGTGAGTGTATTAACTATTAACAATTAACTAGACAAACGTGGCTCTTAAAAGTGCCTTTGTTTTTGCTTTGTAACGAAGCTGAAGTTTTAAAGTAAATGATGAAGGGACTAAGAGACCTGTTGAGAGAAAGAGTATACATTCTGATTTGAAGATCATGCTACATACTACTACATAAATACTGAATAACTGAAAGGTTTAAGAACTTGAGAAAATGTTGGTCTAGTTTGCCCATGCTTTGGGATGTGGTGGGGAGGTCTGTGGGTGCTTATAGTAAATATTAGGCCAGAATACTGTAGGGCTGGGTGTTGCCTGGAAACGCACAATACAATATCTCACTAGGTATGGACCGATCTTGACACTCATGGCTGATATTGATACCAACCATTCAAAATGCCAGTTTGGCTGATAACCAGTGCCATTTTTTTTATCTGTTTATGTTATTAATTAAACTTTTGTATTAACAAGGAAACACATTTCTTTAACTGGATTATTTCCTTTTCCCTGTGATCATTTTAATGAAAAACTTCCCTCAGCAGTCAGTAGTTTAGAACACTAGCTTTTAATTAACACTGATTTAACTTTTTTATTTTCATGTCCATGCTTTCATTAGCACAGTTATAAGTTACACTGACTAGCATGTGTATAAATGGGCACAGAACAGGGGGCAAAGAGCAACGACACACAACCACAAGAAGAATCCCAACGCAGACATACACACTTAATTTGCGTTAGCTAACTAATAGCAAATGGCCTCTATTAGCTGGTCTTCTGTGTAGCAAACTGCACATTATTTGGTGCAACAACCTGTTATAATGTGTCGGTCATTTAGTCTCTGTCCAATGAAAGTGATACAGGGCACTTCAAACTGTGCAAACAAACACAACGACAACTTATTGACATAATTCGGTCATCTTTTATATGTAAACATGCTAAATTCAGGTTATCATGTAGTACTTATGTTTGGAGTTGAGAAGCGCAATGGCCCTTGGGATCGTCGCATACTTATTTATACAGTCAATAGTCGCATAAAGTGACGGCATCAGCGTCACATCAGAGCCCGTCTACGGAGAACCTGCCCACTCCCTATTAAGTCCTATTGTACCAAATTGTGGTTGTAGTTCCACCAGAGCTCCACTGGGGGCGATCGCCCATGAGTGCAGAATGAATGGGAGTCTATGGGGCTAGACGGCTAAATGTGTCTCTTTCACCCGATTGCCGTTGAGAAATCTCAGATTTGATTGTAGGTTTTGCAAGTTCAACATGGGTTATAGGTTGAAAGTTGAATGAACGAGTACTTATGTCCTTTTGATTTCTTACAGGTTGAGTTGTGTCATCCGAAGCGGGACCAGAAACAAACAAAACAAAAACTCTTCTAGCACGTGTATTCACCTGTCAGCTGTGTGTGTTTACCTGTGTCAGCTGTGTGTGTTTACCTGTGTCAGCTGTGTGTGTTTACCTGTGTCAGCTGTGTTGTCGATGCTTCGAGAGAAAAGAAAGTGCAGAGCGCGAAAGCACCAAAGTGACTGAAGGATTGCCGTAAAGCAGTATCTCTGGTCGTACGATGTGTATGACGTCATTGACACTTTAAAAGACTTTTTAAAGCAAATAAGTGACTCTAAAAAATCGAACACCCAGTAATGTGTAATTTCTTTGCATCTCCTTTCGAATACAACATTCAAATTACTAGACAAAAAATTATATCCTGAGAAAAGTGGATTTTGATGTGTATAGCGCCATAGACCTCCATTCATTCTGCACTCGTCCTGTGAGCGCCCTCATGTGGAGCCAGAGTGGAACTGCAACCAGTTCAGAAGCCGGAAGTTTACTGAGAGTGAAACTTCTCGCCTTATTAGACATTCTCTGGTCACATTAAGTGATGTTGATGGACAGTTGATTTCCTTTCGTCTATATCCGACGATGAGGGATTAAAATGAATGTCTATCTGACGGACCCCCGCGTCGAAAAACAACGTCAAGGGTACACCTCTTTCGTTGAAACTTGACGCCAGGGGTCCTTGACCATGCGTCAGACATTTGACGAGTAGGGAGTGAGACTGTGTTGCGTGAAATGGTTAAATGAGATGTGTGAGTTGTGTCTGTGTGCAGTAGTCTGAGGAAGAAGTGTGCCAAAAATGCCAAAACACATGTTGTATATGTACACATACCCATACAAAGCTATATACATCTTACTCTGTGAACAAAAACCTCGGCAACAATCTGCTTATCCTTTTCATTTCCTGAAAACGCTTCCTAAAACATGTCCCTTCTTAATTTTGAAAAGGTAGTCTCTCAGTAAAGGTTAGGATGGCTACAATCTGTAACCATGGTGATTGATATGAGGATCATCTTCTGAATATAATAATTAGTATGTTAGGCCTACCATAAATTGATATTTCAAAAAAAGTCATTCATTTAAAACAACTAATAATGCAGTGTGATTTTAAATCAAACTAAGTCCCACACATAAATATGCAATTTTTTCCCCTTTAGTCTCTGCTATTAACATTCATCAACCACAAAATTAGAAAATTGCCCTTTTTAAATAACCTAAAAAAAAAACACCTTCTCTTTGTATATAGTTTATTTTTTGTTTTTCACAACAGTACAAGTTAAAACAAATGCAAATTAGTCAAACAAGCCATTAGGCTGTATTTCTAAACACTCAACTGTAGGTTTTTTATATAGTATATAAGGCAAATCAAAGTGCTTAGGTCAGGAAATGTAGTTATTAAAGCAAATCTTGAAGTAATTCAATGACATTTCCCTATTAAACATCCAAATTCAGAAAACATGGTTTGTGTGTCTATAATAACCACTATAGTGTCTATAATTAAGTCACATTTTCAAGTTTTGGGCCAGTTTTTGCATTTGTTGAAGCTCTATGTACCTTCACTGCACACGAGAAGCAGCTGAATAAGGTCCTGTCAAGGATGCTTTCAGAGACCATCTGTAGCAGGTGAGTTGATGCAAGAGTCCAAATTCTGAAAGAAATGGGTTTGTGTATCTATGTAAAACTGTCTGAAAACTCAGATTTGCCACAGCAGATGACATCAGTGGAATTATGTTTATTATTATTATTACAATACACATATTCACACGTGAACATATGGAGGTTTTAATGGTCTGACAATGACTTAAGAACTTCTATGTATCAGAAGTAACAGCTAAATATGGCATCTGTAGTGTAGTTTCTGAGGATTTCTGCTGCCTCAGACTTGCCACAGCAGGTGAGGTCAGTGAAATTGGCTTTATATCAGCACATTTGTCATGAACTTTTGTTCATCAATAGCTGCTATTTCTTAACAGCACATATAATACATTGCAAAATTAAGTACTCATAAAGATATTCCCTTTTTGAACCACAGCCCTTTAACTCTTCAAAACCTTTAATTATGAACAAAAAAAAATTCACATTTAACATGAATTACAACATGTCCCACCTTCCTGCAAACTGTTCTGCACATAGGTTTGTTCTAGCATAAACAGAAGAGGACTATTGGAGTTAACATTTACTTAAAATAATTTCAGTTTGTATAACTACATTCATTATTATTGTTGTAATGTCACATGTAGATATGATAATTACTATTATTCAAGCATATCTGACTTACAAACAGTGTTTCCTCTAAGTTGATTTGACCGTGGTGCCCCCCACGGTATCAGAAATAGGGCTGCATTGTTAGAGTGCATGTCAGAGAATAGCGCGGACACGCTTCACACCGCGAGCGGGCAGAAAAAGGGAGAAAGGAAAAATAGACGCTGTCCGGATGATAAGCCAGTTGAGATTGTGTGTGTATGTCCTTGAGAACTGTAAGTCGTATAACTTATGTTGTCAGTTCATTTAAGCCTGGTCTTGCAAATTTAAATTAAGTTAACTGGTGATTTTTTTGGACCTGCCCCCACTGCTAAAAAACTAAAAAAAAAAACTAAACTAAACTAAAAGGAAACACTAACAAATATAAGAAATCAAAACAAAAGTGAGTTAATGCTCATTTCTCACTTTGAGATATCCTCAAACTCAACAAACTCAGTCATCTGACAGTTCAGAATCAATCATTGGCGTGGTCGCCATCCCAATCATTCTGGAAGTCCATACTTGTTCCAGTCAAAACTTGAGCATAACAGTCTCTTGCATGCTTCATCATTCTGGTGACTTCTTGCTTCTTTCTCAAAGTTAAGCTGAGGAAACCCTTGATCCCTTCTTCATTTAGAGCCCACAGCTCAACTTATGGGAGTAAAACAAAAAATGATAAAAAAAATTAAAAAAAAAATTACAATGTACATTGTATTACAATGCATTACAACACATTACTTAAATACGTACTTTTCAATGCCTCACTGGAAAGCTGGCATGACGTCTCCTTGAGTGTGTCTGCACGAGTGGAGAGAGATTTCCAATGCTTTGCCATCTCAGAAAGAACAATCTTCTTCTCCTCCTCAAGTCTCCTTATTGCCATCACAACATCAAACCTCTTCCTCTTGGTTTTCAAATCGACAGCGTCTGGGATACAGTTGTGGGACAATTGTAAGTATGATTATTTTTCAAAGAATTTCTGAGATAATCTGGGATAAGGCATAATTGCTTTTGTGCTACTACTGTATGTGAATCATACAAAACTGTCAACAGATTTGTGTACATTCCACCATGTGAAAGTTACCATGGCCAAACGGTCTCGTCAGAGAGAATGCTGTCAAAGAAGATTCTCTCTGTATCTGGAACCGTTGTATTGTTCAACAACAGAGCTAAGAATGGCCTTCTCCTCTCTGATTTTGCACCGAATCTGGGCCCGACCTTTGCTGCCATCGGTGTCTTTGTATAGGCGCTGGGACCTTCTCTTAATGCTGACCACCAGCACCTCCATTCTACTGGTCACCACGTCAAGATCGGCATTTAGTCGGGGAGCCAAAGTCTCAAAAATGGGTTGAACCTGACATGGTCTGTTATACTTTTTATTTGTGTTTTTTCTGTTAACTTTGACCCTAAGAACCAATAATTGGAGGGTCTACTCTGCCGGAAATATCGCGAAAAAAAATGTGGCCATTTTAGTGTATGCACCCTTTATTTTTTATCAGAAAAATGTGAAAAATGATTTTTTTCCCTCAAATCCTCAGTGGGTTTGGTAGGCTGTCAATAAATGCACTCCAGATACAAAGAACACATTTGCTGACAACATCCACTGAAAAAATAACTCTTAAAACACATTTCTACATGATTTTGCATCAATTTAATGCAAAAAATTAGGCGTTTTCTCACTTTTTTCCAATATTTTCATCTTTACTTCATTGGCAATCAACTATTCCCCCAAGTTATGACATCAGTCAATATGTCATTCTTTTCACCAAACAGTATACTCACTCCACAGAAAAAATCATAAAAATCCAACCAAAATCAATGGACCTGTCATGATTTCACTAATAGTTCATCAGCAGGCTCAGAACCTCAATAGAATTGTAGGCTACTCTCAAAATTCCGAAAGACATGTAGTCCATGAGCCAGGGGGGTTGATCGGTATCATCGGGGGAAAAAATGCTATCATTGTTATTTGGCAAGGTATACACCCCTAGTATTAGAAAAATCACTATAGCAGTGCAGGGGTGGTAGAGAAATCACTTTTTTCAGCTCATGAAGTTACTAACCCCCTAAGATAAATTCCGTTTTTGAAATCTGGTGTATATCTGGTTTAGCCTCATGCTAGGGATATTGTCAATATTCTATAATATGGTGCTTGGTATCGCTGGAAAGGGGACCTTTTAGGCTTTCATTTAAGCCCAGTACTGAATCTGTCTGACAAACACAGAGGTCACATGACTTCTTTAAACCAGAAATAACACACATTTTTTCACAATTTCCGCCTAAACTAAAAATCCGCCTAAAATCGCTGTGCCACGAAAGAACACCACGGACACAAAAGTCAACAACTTCAATACTCAAGGCACTCTGATGACTCAGAAAATGTATAATATACCCATACTATTTATTTGTGAGAGCCTTAAATTAGACTTGTGCATCCAGCACAAGTCTTCAAAATAGAATAGAGCCAATAGAATGGACAAATAGAATACCCTAGTCCAGGGCCAAATGTTGTAATAAAAACACTTGTAATTGGTGTAACAAAATGTTTCTATCATGTATTTTGATATTCACCCACTTTCAGTTAGAATGTCAGAATGTAGCTCATGCACTGAATGTTGATGGATTTTGACAAGGTTTTGTCAGTTTTGTGAAAAGATTGTTGGTTCAGTTGACTGGTTATAACAACACTACCAACTATGCCATCTTCAATCAACATCCATTGAGTTCCAGGGGTATTCAATGTAAGTACAAAATACTTTTTCTCTTGTGCTTGTGAATTGGTGGGGAATAGTAGCAGTAGCTAATGTAAGCTTGGTGTTTTTCACACTAAGTATACTTCTTTTAAACTTAAAATAAGAAAGTATACTTTCAGTCTACATTTTATGTACTTCTCAGAAATATACTTAAAATTACACTTCAGTGTACTTGATGTATACTGAGAGAAAAGTCCAGGGCCCGTATTCATAAAGATTCTAAGAATCCTCTCAGAAAACTCTTAATTTTGCTTAAAGGAGAACTCCGGTCAATTTTAACATTGAGCTCATTTTTTTGTCAATTTGGAGTGCTGTCAATGCAGAGAACAACGACAAAAATCAGTGTTGCCTACACCATGTTATCCTCTTTTTAAAATTTGCACCCTGTTGACTTCAATGGGGCAATATTTAAACCTGCTTTTAGCCTCTTAACATCCTTGGTGTGTCATTACAAGTGCACAGCCATGTGAGCGCTGGCTGAATTATTATCATTTTTATCCATATCTTTCACATCTACTGCAGTCAGATTGACCCGCGTTCACTCTGAAGGAATCACTCACATTGGCTGTGCACTTGTAATGACACATCAAGGATGTTAAGAGGCTAAAAGCAGGTTTAAAACTTGCCCCATTGAAGTCAACAGGGTGCAAATTTTAAAAAGTGGATAAAATGGTGTAGGCAACACCGATTTTTGTCGTTGTTCTCTGTATTAACAGCACTCCAAATTTACAAAAAAATAAGCTCAATGTTAAATTTGACCGGAGTTTTCCTTTAAAAACTTTTACGTAGGAGTCTTAGCTTAAGAGCGATTCGGGGCCAATCTGAGAACAACTCTGAGCAAGGAAAAGACAAAAACTTTCATCTTAGTGAGGAGGCGGGGCTGACCCCGTTGCTATGTATGACACAATCTTTTGAAGACTGTGATTGGCTGGTAGTCCAAGAAGGAAAAAAATTGTGATTTGTCTATTCTAAGCCTTCACTTTGAAATTACATGCGACTGTGTACATTACACACTGCTGCGTTGTTGCATTTTCCCAGTTGCCAAATATCGTAATGTAGTGATTACTTTCATTTCTGGCGCTATTGCATTTCTGCGCTGTCGGAGATGTTAGCGCGTCTCTAAGATCAGTCACAAACATGATCCATGCACGATCTAATCTTTAGCGTCTTATTAACTCACTGTCATCCATTGTCTGCAACAGATTTCTTCTCCTTCTTCTTTCTGCCATGTTCTCCTAACAATTTTGACCTTAAGACCTCTTTTAAGGGTTAAGATGCTTTCTGAATTACTTTTTTCTTTACTGGGATTTTTTTCTTTTATTTTAAGAGTAAACGGCCACATTTCTAAGAATTTTCTTAGAATTTTGTCACTAGGAGCGACTCTTTGCATTAAGATTCTTTATGAATACGGGCCCGGGTATATTTGGCCTGTACTTGAACTCAATCTTTTGATCCAGATATACTTAAAAGCAGGGTTCACCAATCTCGGTCCTGGAGGGCCGAGATTGGTGAACCCTGCTTAAAAGAATAATTAAGAATTCAAAGTACTGTATACTTGTCTTGTAGTTGTGTTAACTCTTTTGTAGGCCAGTCCACTGGTCGTGTAAATCAATTTACTCTAATTCTACTTTTTTGTTTAAAATGTTGCCTTTCTTTATGAAACTTACTGACATTCAAGTGTTAAGATTAAAAAAGGATGCATGAAGCTAATAACATGTTTTTAAATTTAAAGTACAGTTAAAGGTATTTTTCAAGTGCAAAAATAATAATGTTACATGTTAAGTGCAAAGTATAATGTTATGTTTACTTAAAGAAAACTTACAAGTACACTTGCAGTATAAACTACGAAACTAGTAGTTTACTGAGAGTACACATCAGTGTGTACTTTCATAAACTAAAAAATGTACTACTTGTATTAAAACAGTAAACTAGTATACTTATAAGTTCACTTGTAGTACAGATGCATTACAAATGAGAAACCTAGTTGTGTACTTAGTTTACTACTCTTACAAATACTAAAAATACGAAAAGTGAGCCAATTTAGTCCCAAGCAGTATTGAAATAGTACACAATTTTACTACAAGTACACATTGATATTAGTATACTTACTACATAAAGTATACTTAAAAATATACTTGAAAATTACTTAAGTATACTTCATAAAATGAACATGAAGACATGCACTTTTATGATGAAGAGATGCACTTTTATGATGAAGAGATGCACTTTTAGAATGGACAGATGTAATTTTAGAATGGATAGATGGACTTTTATGATGGAGAGATGCACTTTTATAATGGATAGATGGACTTTTATGATGGAGAGATGGACTTTTATGATGGAGAGATGGACTTTTATAATGGAGAGATGGACTTTTAGAATGGACAGATGTAATTTTAGAATGGATAGATGGACTTTTATGATGGAGAGATGCACTTTTAGAATGGACAGATGTAATTTTAGAATGGATAGATGGACTTTTATGATGGAGAGATGCACTTTTATAATGGATAGATGGACTTTTATGATGGAGAGATGCACTTTTATAATGGATAGATGGACTTTTATGATGGAGAGATGGACTTTTATAATGGAGAGAAGGACTTTTAGAATGGATAGATGGACTTTTAGAATGGATAGATGGACTTTTAGAATGGATAGATGGACTTTTATGATGGAGAGATGCACTTTTATAATGGAGAGATGGACTTTTATGATGGATAGATGGACTTTTAGAATGGATAGATGCACTTTTAGAATGGATAGACAATAACAGATTTTTACAGCGATTGATTCCAACAATCTTTTCACAAAACTGACAAAACCTTGTCAA
The DNA here is from genome assembly GCF_951802725.1 of Rutilus rutilus. NCBI lineage: Eukaryota > Metazoa > Chordata > Actinopteri > Cypriniformes > Leuciscidae > Rutilus > Rutilus rutilus. The sequence goes on along the minus strand of NC_140212.1, from coordinate 49,866,121 downwards.
CATTCAGTGCATGAGCTACATTCTGACATTCTAACTGAAAGTGGGTGAATATCAAAATACATGATAGAAACATTTTGTTACACCAATTACAAGTGTTTTTATTACAACATTTGGCCCTGGACTAGGGTATTCTATTTGTCCATTCTATTGGCTCTATTCTATTTTGAAGACTTGTGCTGGATGCACAAGTCTAATTTAAGGCTCTCACAAATAAATAGTATGGGTATATTATACATTTTCTGAGTCATCAGAGTGCCTTGAGTATTGAAGTTGTTGACTTTTGTGTCCGTGGTGTTCTTTCGTGGCACAGCGATTTTAGGCGGATTTTTAGTTTAGGCGGAAATTGTGAAAAAATGTGTGTTATTTCTGGTTTAAAGAAGTCATGTGACCTCTGTGTTTGTCAGACAGATTCAGTACTGGGCTTAAATGAAAGCCTAAAAGGTCCCCTTTCCAGCGATACCAAGCACCATATTATAGAATATTGACAATATCCCTAGCATGAGGCTAAACCAGATATACACCAGATTTCAAAAACGGAATTTATCTTAGGGGGTTAGTAACTTCATGAGCTGAAAAAAAGTGATTTCTCTACCACCCCTGCACTGCTATCGTGATTTTTCTAATACTAGGGGTGTATACCTTGCCAAATAACAATGATAGCATTTTTCCCCCCGATGATACCGATCAACCCCCCTGGCTCATGGACTACATGTCTTTCGGAATTTTGAGAGTAGCCTACAATTCTATTGAGGTTCTGAGCCTGCTGATCAACTATTAGTGAAATCATGACAGATCCATTGATTTTGGTTGGATTTTTATGATTTTTTCTGTGGAGTGAGTATACTGTTTGGTGAAAAGAATGACATATTGACTGATGTCATAACTTGGGGGAATAGTTGATTGCCAATGAAGTAAAGATGAAAATATTGGAAAAAAGTGAGAAAACGCCTAATTTTTTGCATTAAATTGATGCAAAATCATGTAGAAATGTGTTTTAAGAGTTATTTTTTCAGTGGATGTTGTCAGCAAATGTGTTCTTTGTATCTGGAGTGCATTTATTGACAGCCTACCAAACCCACTGAGGATTTGAGGGAAAAAATCATTTTTCACATTTTTCTGATAAAAAATAAAGGGTGCATACACTAAAATGGCCACAATTTTTTTTCGCGATATTTCCGGCAGAGCAGACCCTCCAATTATTGGTTCTTAAGGTCAAAGTTAACAGAAAAAACACAAATAAAAAGTATAACAGACCATGTCAGGTTCAACCCATTTTATTGAGCTTTTGAGACTTTGGCTCCCCGACTAATTCTTTTCGGATGCTGTTGCTGAGAAGAAAATAAGTGTAAACATTTCACTTACATTTTCATGGCAGTAACTGAAATGAGCTAAGTCTCAATGTAACACAGAACGCCACAGGGAAGGCATAAGGATTATCCCTCTTTGCTTCCTTTTTTTTCTTTATAAAAAAAAGCTCCTGGAGGAAGGACAGGGGAGTCTCAATAATCATATTTCTTAGGGTGTATAGGAAGTATGTAACAGGGTACCAAAGAAAATGACAACGTAGCCAAGATGGGATCCGCTAACTGCGAGAAATGTCCAATGTTCCAACTTTTGGACTGTGCACCATTCAGGTACTTTCAGGGCACTTTGTTTTGACATGATTTCCAGTGTGCATGCACTACATACTACAATAGGCTATGTGCACAAGCGTCGCGACGAACTTCCGCTATTGTCAGAAGTTGGCATATCAGTTTCCGGTTTACGGCCGCTTCATCGGCATCCGTTGTAAACAAACAAGATGAGTGCTGCTGTTGTACGAAATAAAGAGATACTATGTGCGTGACACATCTAAGTTTCTAAGAACTGTAGGTGGATCTTACGGCCGTTTCCCACATACTCCGTGTGCAGTGTTTGTGTGTATGTGTGCGGTGCAGGAGCAGCACGCGCTATAGTGCTTCATATATGATGCGTTTGCAGTGAATAACTGATTCACGGCAGTACCACAAACACTTACTATTTTTATTTAAAATCCAGAAGTTACACTGCAACTTTTATTTATAAAATGTTTTTTCAGCATTGCGATTCTCTTTGTACACATATATCCTACACTCTTTAATGGACGCATGCACGTTTAAACACAATTTAAACAACGTAGGGCTATTATTCCATGCATTACTTATATTAAGTTGCTCAAGCAAGTGGTCAAATATTTAACTATAAATTGACAAAAACAGCCGACTCTCATGCCTTTTCTTTTCCATTTAAATTTGAATACAATAAATCTTGCATGTCACAAAGAACTTGTTTTTCCACCTCCACAAACAGTCCATCACTGAGTCGTGCGTGTGGATCAATCACTACATACCACGAACCTTGTCTGACAGCGGCACATATGGTGTGGGTAATGTTCACCAAACACACATCAAACCACTGGAATGCTTAATTTACTGCTTCATCAAGGGACATATTAACACCTTGCAGACCAGCATCGTATTGATTAATTCCAAACAACCCAGTATAAGACACAGAGGAATAGTTTATTGAAAAACAGCAATTATTCAGTGTGTGTGTGTGTCAGGAAGCTCAGCAACTTCTATGTAGCCGTTCACAGGATCACTGATTTTGCCGGCGTCTCTCATGGCACTGTACAGCTCATCTCCAAGCTTTGAGTTTAAAACTCCATAACTTAATAACTGGCAACTATTTAGATAGGACACATCAGTTTATCATATCTAAACAGAACTAAATTAATTTTCCACACATCTAGCAAAGACAAAATCATTAATCTACATAGTAATTATACTTTTAAATAAACTATTTTAGAAAACATAATGGGAGTGCAGTAAAAGCCATAACAGCAATGCATCATGCTCTGAATCCCCAGACATAACCATATATCTGAAACACTTCTACAAGCAACTACAGATGATGGCACAACCCTATTTTACTCGGTTGTACTGACATCTAGTGATAAAACTATGGTGTTTTATTTTATTTCATATTTATAACAATGAAGACTTAAAATTTAGATTTTAAATACATTTTCCCAATTTTCATTTCTTGACAAAACACACTATGCCACATCCTGCCCAATATGGTCTTTCAAACAAACATGGCAATTGAATGCTAAGAAAAAATATATAGTGAATATATCTATGTTATACATTATATGAGTTTAAATCTCCACATTAAAAATGAAGATAATAAAAAAAAAAACTCAGTGTTGATAGATAAGAGGAATGTTCTACAGGGACACACATTCAGTTTTACTCATTTCTTTATCCTGTAAGAAGTGTCTTACATTTATATTCAATTACCTACTATTATATCTTTCTAGCAGTTTAAGTTAAACAGTTAAAACAGTCATGGACCTTTGTCAAATGCTTTTGCAGTTTACAGCTGTCTACTGTTAAGAATATAAAAATACTAAAATGAGATAACCTGCTGTCGAGGCAAGAGAAATGAGCCTCGTTTCGAAAAGATTCGTTTGAAACAACATCTCGGAATTTGCGGCACGTCAAAGACAGTCTGTTAAAAGCAACATCTCCGTCTTCTTTTACGACCTCAAGCAGGATACGTCTCAGGTTTAATAATATTCTATATAAAATAATAGTCAGATAATAACATACATGTAACATGTTAAAAATGAAAAACATTTGGAAACTCTCGCCTCAGTTATGTTCACGTCTTGTGGAACCTGGAACATCTCCTCATCCGAGACTCTCGCCTCAGTTATGTTCACGTCTTGTGGAACCTGATTCATCTCCTCATCCGAAACTCTCGCCTCAGTTATGTTCACGTCTTGTGGAACCTGATTCAACTCCTCATCCGAGACTCTCGCCTCAGTTATGTTCACGTCTTGTGGAACCTGATTCATCTCCTCATCCGAAACTCTCGCCTCAGTTATGTTCACGTCTTGTGGAACCTGATTCAACTCCTCATCCGAGACTCTCACCTCAGTTATGTTCACGTCTTGTGGAACCTGATTCATCTCCTCATCCGAAACTCTCGCCTCAGTTATGTTCACGTCTTGTGGAACCTGGAACATCTCCTCATCCGAGACTCTCGCCTCAGTTATGTTCACGTCTTGTGGAACCTGATTCAACTCCTCATCCGAAACTCTCACCTCAGTTATGTTCACGTCTTGTGGAACCTGATTCAACTCCTCATCTGAGACTCTCGCCTCAGTTATGTTCACGTCTTGTGGAACCTGGAACATCTCCTCATCCGAAACTCTCGCCTCAGTTATGTTCACGTCTTGTGGAACCTGGAACATCTCCTCATCCGAAACTCTCGCCTCAGTTATGTTCACGTCTTGTGGAACCTGATTCAACTCCTCATCCGAGACTCTCGCCTCAGTTATGTTCACGTCTTGTGGAACCTGATTCAACTCTTCATCCGAGACTCTCGCCTCAGTTATGTTCACGTCTTGTGGAACCTGATTCAACTCTTCATCCGAGACTCTCGCCTCAGTTATGTTCACGTCTTGTGGAACCTGATTCAACTCCTCATCCGAGACTCTCACCTCAGTTATGTTCACGTCTTGTGGAACCTGATTCAACTCCTCATCCGAAACTCTCGCCTCAGTTATGTTCACGTCTTGTGGAACCTGATTCATCTCCTCATCCGAGACTCTCGCCTCAGTTATGTTCACGCCTTGTGGAACCTGATTCAACTCTTCATCCGAGACTCTCGCCTCAGTTATGTTCACGTCTTGTGGAACCTGGAACATCTCCTCATCCGAGACTCTCACCTCAGTTATGTTCACGTCTTGTGGAACCTGATTCATCTCCTCATCCGAGACTCTCACCTCAGTTATGTTCACGTCTTGTGGAACCTGATTCAACTCCTCATCCGAGACTCTCACCTCAGTTATGTTCACGTCTTGTGGAACCTGATTCAACTCCTCATCCGAAACTCTCGCCTCAGTTATGTTCACGTCTTGTGGAACCTGATTCAACTCCTCATCCGAGACTCTCGCCTCAGTTATGTTCACGTCTTGTGGAACCTGATTCAACTCCTCATCCGAGACTCTCGCCTCAGTTATGTTCACGTCTTGTGGAACCTCATTCAACTCCTCATCCGAGACTCTCACCTCAGTTATGTTCACGTCTTGTGGAACCTGATTCAACTCCTCATCCGAGACTCTCGCCTCAGTTATGTTCACGTCTTGTGGAACCTGATTCAACTCCTCATCCGAAACTCTCGCCTCAGTTATGTTCACGTCTTGTGGAACCTGATTCAACTCCTCATCCGAGACTCTCGCCTCAGTTATGTTCACGTCTTGTGGAACCTGATTCAACTCCTCATCCGAGACTCTCGCCTCAGTTATGTTCACGTCTTGTGGAAAATGATTCAACTCCTCATCCGAGACTCTCGCCTCAGTTATGTTCACGTCTTGTGGAACCTGATTCAACTCCTCATCCGAGACTCTCGCCTCAGTTACACTCTAAAAACTCCTGGGTTATTTCTTCAACCCATTTTCTGGGTTATTTGTGTTGGGTTAAAATTATGGGTTATTTTTTCAGAGAGTAACTATTTTCTGGGTTATAGGGCTAATATTTTGACCCAATTCATGGGTTGTTTGGGTTTCTGGGTTATTTTTCAAAGAGTAACCCATGTTCTGGGTTATAGGGTTGGCTTTCTCTCTCTCTCGCCCGCAGTTGTTCTGGAATTTTCTCACAACAGTCGTTTGAAATAACCGTCGCTCGATCCGTTTTGGCCTGTGCTTCATCGGTGCAACTTCATCTATATTCAAGGTAAGAGAGTATTTTCAGTGTTGATGTAATGTAAACTTTTCTGTGTCCATGTCCCTGTTGCTAGTTTATCACCATTTGCTAAAAAAAATACGTTGAGACTAGCGTTAGCCGTGGTAATTCTGTGGTTGGCATGTAGCCGCAGCTATCACGACAACATCTAGGACAACTCGAGGTAACGTTATCACACACCGGACGCGATTTTGAACCTGAGCCGTTGCTGGGTGTCGCGCATACACTATTATATCTATGGGTGTCGCGGACAGACGCCGGATGGCGCCGCCGGTGTGTGTACACTCATAGAGAATAATGTGTTCGAATTTTAAAGACGGCTTTAACCGCGGCTACACTGCGCTTCGAGTCCGGTGTGTGAGCCCCTTGAGAGACTGCACGTCCGTTGAGCGATACCTCGAGTTGTCCTAGACGCGACGCGGCACTTCTCGTCCGGTGTGCGAACCCCATAGCCGCGGCTACAGAGCGACGAGGCAACACAATAGTTGAGTTATGTTTTCCAGCTGCGCCGTGCTTATCATATTATACAGTGCTCTACTGGCTGAAGTAGTGAGAGTTAAAGAAGCGGGTCAAGTCTTCAAATTGTTGCTAACCTCTATATTGCTATGTTTTCTCCAGGTCATCTTGAATGGGCAGTTTTGTCGCTGATAAGCAAACTGAGTGGCAGCTGTCTGAGCTGACAGATAATTTTAGAGGTGAGCATTTTACTCTTATTGCCCTTATATCATCTCTCTATACCTACATTTTTTTTTAATAAGACTTAAATGTGTCAGTGCAAGATTTTGTGAAAGTCACAAATTCTTCGCCAGTGGGGTATACACAACGCTAAAAGATTATTGTGCCTTGTCTTTAAGCTGTTATGCATAAGAATGGGGAAGATATTCACCTTTGCATTAATGTCATTACACTTTTTAATGAAAGAAAAGATGTCATTCACACAAAATGGGTAACGTTAATGCTGCAAAAGAACCACATTAGTTAACTAGCAATTTGGGCCACGTAAAAAAAAAAAAAAAAAAAGCCACTGCATTCCCTTAAAAGTGATTATTTGTTAGCTTGATAATGAAAGAGTGTCTGGTGAGTGGTTCACAATTGTCTCAATTTATTAACAATACTCATGTTGTCTTGTTTTCTGTCTTTCAGATGAAGACATAGATGAGGAGGCATTTCTTCTCTTTGATGAGGACACTATCAAACATCTTGTCCCCAAAGTTGGCCCCAGGCTTAAATTCCTGAGGCTCTTCTGAGAATTGTTGTTTATTTTTCTATTTTTTATTTCTAATATTGTTATTACAGTGTGACCTAAAATAAATAGGAAAATAAACATGTTCAAGTGTGTGTTTTTTCATATAGATTTTAATTTAATGCAATAAAAATGTAAAAGTGCTTGAAGTGTGTAATATAATGTAAAACAAAGTTTTATTTTCTGAAATAAGGCATACTGGGATAGTGAGGTTAAGTTAGGTTATTTTTGACCCAACTCCTGGGTTAAAAAAGGATCAACTCATTTTTGGGTTATTTCTACCCAGATGTTGGGTTTTTTAAACCCAACATTTGGGTCCGGTATTTAACCCAGAATTTGGGTCAAAAAGCATAACCCAATTTTCTGAGTTGAAATAACCCATAAATTAGTTGGTCCCTTTTTAACCCAGGAGTTGGGTCAAAAATAACCCATTATGGGTTATTTTTGACCCAGGAGTTTTTAGAGTGTATGTTCACGTCTTGTGGAACCTGATTCAACTCCTCATCCGAGACTCTCGCCTCAGTTATGTTCACGTCTTGTGGAAAATGATTCAACTCCTCATCCGAGACTCTCGCCTCAGTTATGTTCACGTCTTGTGGAACCTGATTCAACTCCTCATCCGAGACTCTCGCCTCAGTTATGTTCACGTCTTGTGGAACCTGATTCAACTCTTCATCCGAAACTCTCGCCTCAGTTATGTTCACGTCTTGTGGAAAATGATTCAACTCCTCATCCGAGACTCTCGCCTCAGTTATGTTCACGTCTTGTGGAACCTGATTCAACTCCTCATCCGAGACTCTCGCCTCAGTTATGTTCACGTCTTGTGGAACCTGATTCAACTCCTCATCCGAGACTCTCGCCTCAGTTATGTTCACGTCTTGTGGAACCTGATTCAACTCCTCATCCGAGACTCTCGCCTCAGATATGTTCACGTCTTGTGGAACCTGATTCAACTCCTCATCCGAGACTCTCGCCTCAGTTATGTTCACGTCTTGTGGAACCTGATTCAACTCTTCATCCGAGACTCTCACCTCAGTTATGTTCACGTCTTGTGGAACCTGATTCAACTCCTCATCCGAAACTCTCGCCTCAGTTATGTTCACTTGTCACAAACATCACATCATCGTCGTCTGAAACCACCACCTGGTGACCCTCCATTTCAAATGATCCTATTCAAAGAAATTATATTCACACAAAAACATTAATCGTGAAATATTTATTGAAAATGGAAAGAGAACATTTTACAATGCTAATGTATTTATTCAAATGTATATTTGTTACAAATGCTTTTTCATCTGTTTAAGATGCCATGGAAGTCAACTGCAGAAAGGTCTCAGTCTTATAGGGACAGACTAAAAGAGGACCCTGTCAAATATGAGACTAATGATTTGTTGAATGGAATTGTCTGCTTCATAAGGTTTCAAATAAATATCTTCTGTTTTTCTACATGGACGTCCATTCATTGTCATTTCCACAACACCCAGTCATTTCCACCACGCCATAACTTTTTTACAAATATGTACAAAATTCTAATCACTCATTAAAAACTTCTGCATAGTTTATGGGATAATGTTACACTTAATGTAATAACACAAGTAGTTATTTTTCTGAAATGTATCTAACCAATCCAATATTATATTTCAGGTTGTGGTGGATGTAAGCTTTGTGTTTGGGCCTCTTGACAATTATTTTACTTAATCCACACATCTATGGTAATTGCAATATAGGTATAAACTGGTCAAACTATGTGTGAAAGTGGTCTTACACTGTTAAGAAATTATGTATATCATAACATTTTTAAATAATAATCAAATATTTACATGTGATGGAAATGACATTTGTTCAGTGCGGATCGTAAAATATGTCAAAAAACAACAATTTGTCTTATAATGTAAGTGCGTTCTCTTATTGATCATTAATCTAGACTAGTTATGTTTAACTGTTAGACTGTGACAATTTTGATTTGAACACTTTTTTTCCCCTCAAGTTCACAAGGCCAAAAGTGCCTGTAGTTGGTCATACAGATAAGAGAGTAGCATCGTTCAATATAGACCTTTTATAGACTTGTCTTGATTTCTAAAACACAACAGATGACGATTATTAAGTTTAACGTTCAGAATACGATTCCATGTATGAATATATTTCAGAACTTCGCGAATGGAAAGCGACTGTTAAGTCGCACATTTGTAACCTTACTCGTTAAAAAATGATGCTAATTATCTGGTAAACATTCTCTTACAAGCAGTGAAGTTGTTATTAATGTGTCGAACAAGTTGTGAACAACATTAAAACAGGAGATTATGACTTACTCTGTGTAACTCTGTGTACTCTCTGCTCAGTTTTTTTTTTTTAAAGGATTTTGCGGAAGATTATGCATAATCACGTGAACGAGTACGCTTATTTTTATTGGTTTTTGCATCAAATCATACAATACTGTTAGTTGTCTTTGGCAATACAAATTTAAAATGTCGCAATTTCATTTTAGCTTCATTTAACGACACAATGCAAGTAATAATAATAAGAAAATATATTCTGCATATATGAATTAAATATACATTTATTTTTATTTCAACTTTTTTCGTTGTTTTAATGACAGTGTCACTTTAAGACCTCATGCGCGGATTTAATATTGATGCACGTGTGTTCACTTAAAACATGAGCGACCGCATTCACAAGAACAATAGCCAAGACCTTTATTCACCAGCAATGTTTCGACATTTGACCACTCAACTTCGATAGGTTGCAAAATGCAACTGAATTCAGAATCATGCAATGATTATAATCATTACGAGCACATATCTAGTACTTTTTCCAGGTTAATAACTCATTTCAACACCAATCACGTCCTGCATCACTTATGCATTTTTCATTATTAAAAACTTGCTCAGCCATGCGCTGTACAGACACATTAACCTCTAAATCTATAGAATTTACATTATCATCATAATATAAAAGAGACTAAATAAATGGCAAAAATGTTATTCAGCATATAGATTTGTGAACTATACTTTAAAATGTAAAGGTTATGATGTTTACAATCTAAGGAAAAATATGTGTATCAATGAACCATTCAATACTATTTAATACATTTACTATTAAACTAATAAGAACAATCATAACACCAAAAATGTTTCAAATAACAACCTATTTGTTCTAATCAAAACGCTGATCAGATGAATTACATGAATTTAATACTGTAACAAAACGGTGTCTTTATAGCCTACAATTAATCACGAAATACAACCACAAAACATTCAAACAGACAAAAACCAACTTAAACAGGGCTAAAAATGGTAAAGATGATTAAGATTAATACGCAGATTACCTTTGCAGAAAGTAGACAAAATGGCTTCCCTTTTGGTCAAAACAGCACGCAGTCATTTGATTCCAAACAAGGACATTTGAGTCTTTTGGTTACAAGTGAATCAGTTTTAAATGATTCCGTTTAAGAGTCATTTTGTTTCGAACGAGTCAATTTAAGAGTAATTTGATTTCATACAAGGATATTTGTTTATCTTATAGGATATGGTTAGTTTTATGTGTCGCCTGGACAAGTCAGTGAACCATATAATTGAAGCCCTAGTCAGTCCTCTGAAAAGCTGTTATAGATACACGTCTAGGTTAAGACCACATTGGTGCAATTATAGCCTGTATATCCTATAGGCTAGTATGGAATTTTTTATGTATATTTTGTATCTCCTTTTTTGTACTGTATGATGTGTTATATGGACCTGTGTCTGCAATAAAGTTTTTATTATTTGAGTCTTTTGATTACAAGCGAGTCAATGTATAAGTTATTTTGTTTCAAATGAGTCAATTTAAAGGTTATTTTGTGAATTTCAGACTCATCTGATTACAAGTCAATTTAAGAGTCATTTAAATTTAATAATTTAGCAGACACTTTTATCCAAAGCGACATACACATCAAAAGAACAATAGAAGCAGTTAAACTAACAAAAGGACAAAGTGTATATATTTTTTATAAATAGATACCAAATAAAAGAGAAGAGAAAAGAAAGCATTAGAATGAATGAATCAAGTGTTGCCGAAAACGATGCAATATTTGATTACATACAAGAAAAGAGTTATTCTGTTTCAAACGAGTCAATTTAAGAATCATATTTGTTCAAAAAAGTCTTTATTGATTTTAATGAGTAATTCACTTGCATTTGAGGTAACTGAAATTCTCTTTGGGGTCTGACTATTTTTAGTCACTGCATGTTTTTAGTTTTTGGGTCACTTAAAGTGTTGCACTATTTGAGTGTGGTAACACTGTATTGTATTGTGAGTTGTGGTGATTATTTAATAAACCTCATGGTATATTACAACCTCTTATGGTCAACCTGTTTTTTTAGTATTCTAAAACCTGTGAGAATATATGCTTATTAATGGGAGGCACCTCGCTATATAACACATTATTCTTGTTACTATCATCTTCAAGGGAAGGAGCAGACATTACCCTTTACTACTGCTGGGATATCACGTCTCCTTTTCACCAGCATTATACGAGTGTACCCGGCTGGGGAAGGTTACCTCTCTCTATCATTTATTTCAATGATTATATCTATATCTACAAACATGTCTGTGTAAGTGTCTACAGGTATGTCTACTAGTTTGACCTACATTAAGAAAACTTTATTGCCACATTTATTACTCTTAAATGTCATAAATAAAAAAATGTCTTTGTAAACCAAAACGCTATATTTACCTGTTAATGCTCACGAGGACACCGAGGCACTGAATCGTTCTTTGTTTAAATTAGTTAAGTGTGTGTGTGTGTGTGTGTGTGTGTGTGTGTGTGTGTGTGTGTGTGTGTGTGTGTGTGTGTGTGTGTGTGTGTGTGTCAGGGATGGAAATTAACTTTTTTGTCCACCGGCCACTGTGGCGGATGGATTTCAAAATCTACCAGCCACTCAATGTTTTTACCAGCCACTTTCTTGTTTTTAACCGACAATGTGTAACTGCATGTGAAAATTAATACTACAAGATCTACAATACTTAAGCAGTTTATTTAATCTCAAGTCTCAATGAAATACTGACATTTTCTCTTTCTCTCTTATATATATTTCTCTTTTTTACCTGGATGTGGCATTTGAATGATTCGTGGTCTTTTATGGCTTCCAGTTTTAGGTTTTTAGTCCCAACAATGAAACTAGGGCTGGGCGATATGGACCAAAAGTCATATCCCGATTATTTAGGCTGAATATCGATATATATGGCCGGTAGGTGAAGCGAGTTTACCCGCCACAACACAAAATCACCCGCATTTGGCTGGTGGCGGGTGCTAATTTCCATCCCTGGTGTGTGTGTGTGTGTGTGTGTGTGTGTGTGTGTGTGTGTGTGTAAGCATGCATTATGGAGTTAACATGGAAAAACGGGTTTGCTTTAGTGCAGAATACTGGTGAAACCAACTAGTTCAAAGTGTAAGTGTGTGACAGTCGTCAATGTGTTTTTCCTATTCCGTACTGGGGATGGCGCTGTTGAGCGTATATCCGGGGAACCAGGTGGGAAGTTATTTAAGGAAGTGTGATTGCGTCTCTCTTTCTCTCTCTCTTGCACACGCTCGCTAGCCTTTGTTGTCAGGCGCGGGTCATTTCGGTCATGGCCACGCTAGCGGATGGCTTGTGAGTATTGTTGTAACCCGCGTGGCATCGATTGTGTTAGTGCTGCGGTCTTTTCCTGTTTTAATGTTTACGATTCATATTTTGAGGAATATGTTTCCCTCATTGAAATTCGTAAATCATTTGGAAGTTGATTGGAGCGATTCGGTGTTTTGCGGGTAAATGGAGCGTTTGAGAGAGAGCTTGTTCCAATCCAGTATGTTGTGGTTTAGACGCTAGTTCAGGGCATTATAGGTAGTATGTTTTGAGGAGGTTTTGGTGTAGGGAGGGTTTTCTTTTGGGGTTTATTTTTGGCGCTTGAGTTGCCGAATTATTTTTTGTAAAAATTGTGTTTGATGTAACGAATTGCATTTCAGGCTCAGTAGTTTTATGAGTGACATGGTAAGCAAACGTTTTTTCCTTATGTCCGTTTTCCTCTTATGTGGCTGCTGCGTTGTATTTTGATGCATTTATTGTTGTGAGGTAATTAAAAGGTAAATGTTTTTTGCATTGCAGTTAATTACATGAATTATTTGATATTCATTTATTGTTGTGAGGTAATTAAAAGGTAAATGTTTTTTGCATTGCAGTTAATTACATGAATTATTTGATTTATTTGATATTCATTTATTGTTGTGAGGTAATTAAAAGGTAAATGCTTTTTGCATTGCAGTTAATTATGAGTTATTTATTTGACTTATCTGTCATTCATGTATTTTTGTGAGGTAATTAAAAGGTAAATATTTCTGGGCCTGAAATTAATAGGTGTTTTGATTAATTAGTTTTTTTTTCTTTTGTTTATTTCTTTTTTTGAATTGAAGTTTGATGTACTGAGTGGTAACATGACTGGAAAGGAATTTGAATAGAAAACTTAAGTACTCAATTTTCTTGTGGTTCCTTGGTCTGTTATTACATAAATGATTGTCAACCCTTATGTGTAGTATAAGGGATTAATTAAATAATTGTGGTGGTTTTTACCCCTGGCGCCCGAACTCAATCTTGTAAGGCCAAATACCGTCACAAGTGAGCCAATAAGTGGTCTTCTACTGCCCTCTGCTGGCCATTCTACTTATTAATGAAGTCTTTTCACATGTGCTTTTGCATTCATATTTAGATACTAAAAATAACAATTACTATTATAACACAATCATATTTTGTCAGAGTTTATCACTTCATTTGTTCTGATACTTCACATAATTGCTAACAATGTGGTAAAGCATGGTAAATAACACTAGAAACATGGTAAATCATAGTAAATAAGGTAAATCATGCTAAAATCCTAGCAAATCATTCTAGAATGTGGTATATCATGGTAAATCATCCTATAACATGGTAAATCAAGGTAAACTAAGATAAATCATGGTAAACTATGGTAAATCATGCTAGAATCATATTAAATCATACTAGAATGTATTAAATTGTGGTAAACCATGCTAGAACAAAAAAGCTAGACTCTACTGTCAAGCTACTGAAAATAGCGTCGTTACATGTAGGCCAAGTTCACTACTCCCCAACACTGCACATCTGATAAAGCATTATATTATCATATAATCATATAATCATACAACTTACACGTTTATAAAACAACTTGCTTTGAAATAGAAATTATAATGTCTGAGTAATATTAACCAACTAGTTATTAAGATTATACAGACGACATCAAACCGCATGACTTACCTCTTCAAGAACTGCACAATAACGTTTCTTTTTCTGTGAAAACGGGAAAAAACAACACGCCCTCTAAAGGATTAAAGGAACTAAACATGTACATTGCACACTAAGGCCTTACGTCTAATTTTAATTTAAATAAAATATTATTTTTTTTCGTGCATAATCTAACAATTTTGTTCAAGTTAACAACAGAGTTCCTATCTCCACTGCATGTAAGTCTGATTGTGCCACACAATATTGAAAAAGTACGCTCATTAATCATTCACCCTTTTGACAAACTTGCACTTCTCTCTTGTCAAACAAGTGTTTAATAATGAAGTAGGCCTATTTATTGGGTAGGGTTAGGGATTACATATTGTCTCAATAAACTGTCATCCAATAAATAATTTTAATAAATATTACTGTATTATTGCATCCTGTTCATGAACAACAATACTGAGGTGCAAATAGTGTCTGCCACTATTTATAAGCATCATCTATCATCTAAGCCAGTGATTCTCAACCGGTGGGCCGCGGAGCGTCATCTGGTGGGCCGTGTAGGCAGTGGTAGACTACCACCAAATTTATTTTTATTTATTTTTTAATGTACAAATCTTGTTATTTTCTAATTATCTAATTGTTCTTATTAATTTATATGATCAAAAACACTCAAGTCAAGTTAAAATGCATTATCTAAAAGCAAATTTAGGTTTAAATATCACAACACCAATCATGTCAGATTGAACGTTTGTTCGATCAGACGCAGTAACATTACGTTACTGTAATATCGTTAATCGTTTTCTGAAAAGAAAAGCAGATGTGGGAGACAGACCTGTGCAGGGAAAAGCTTCGAAGTGTGTGGTGAGAAAGTACGACGCTGAATACATTAAATTTGGTTTTATAAGGGCAGGTACTGAGGGAGTCGCACACGGACGAGAAGCGCAGCGCTGCGTCTACAACTCGAGGTATCGAACACGCGCACTTTCTCAGTTTATGGCCAGCAATATAGTTATGTTTAAGGACATTACGAAATTAAGATAATGTCTGTACTATGTTATGATTGCAATTCAATTTTCAATTACAATTAAATACAATCGTTGCTGAGTCTGCAGTCTGAACACTTTACCTCAGGACGTACAGTAACTGAATTAATTGAGAATCTCACCTGAAAATCCGGTCATTTTCATCCACGCAGCTGATTTCTGTAAATTTGAATATAAACTAAATGTATCTTGCAGCACAGGGTGAAGTCAGTGGCTACATTAATGATGCTTTGATACAAATATAATGTAGTAAATATAAAACTACGTAAATGGCGCTCAGTGGCGCGACAGGTTTTTGAACAGAATATTGAGGCATAGCTGGCGCTGCGGACAGACGCCGCCGGTGTGTGTACACTCATAGAAAATAATGTGTTCGAATTTTAAAGACGTGCCGCTGCGCTTCTCGTCCGGTGTGCGACCCCCTTAAGCTGAAGGCGCATGTGGAGAAATGTTGTTGAATGTGGATTCAGGTGTTGAATGTGGAGAAATGTTGTCATATGAGGCACTAAAACCATCAAAGCTGCAGAGACATTTGAACAAAACTGGGCTGTTTAATATTGTTTTAAACAGTCAAGGTCATATCACTAACTGTATTTGATAAATTACACTTACAGTATAGCTATGTAAATTGGGGTGAATTTAATTTTGTTGAACATTTTCTCGTGCCATTCATACGGCAAACATTTTTTGGCATGCATATGATACGCAGTTTTCGCGTGCATATGATACGCACTGTATGGCGTGTAATACGCACCCACTCCCCACCCCTAATCCTACGCATATGCACGCAAAAAACATTTTTGGCGTATAAATGGCACGAGAAATAACATTTGTGTTACAGAGATCGTGTTGCAGCGAATAGAGAGAATCCCTCTGTGTCTGACCTGTTGTTACAGGTATGTTAGCCTGTTATTGTTACAGGAATGGTTACTGAGTAAACCTGCAAAGCTTTTTGATACAAGGACAGTTTTCATCTATATAGCTGACTCTGCTACAGTGGCATAACAGATTAACAGCAGAGTATATCATTGTACTTTTAGAATGTTCTGTTATTCTGTGTGCATACTATCATATGTGGAAAGGTGGTCCTCGGAATGTTTGTAAACACTCATTGGTGGGCCATGAGTTGCAAAAGGTTGAGAACCCCTGATCTAAGCCACTATTTAAAATCATCTAACAACTATTGGCACATATTGCAAAGAACTGCTATTTTTAGTGTAAATACAATATATCGCTAAGAAAATATGCTTAGTGCAAACAGCTAGCAGTGGAGTATATACACTCACCTAAAGGATTATTAGGAACACCTGTTCAATTTCTCATTAATGCAATTATCTAATCAACCAATCACATGGCAGTTGCTTCAATGCATTTAGGGGTGTGGTCCTGGTCAAGACAATCTCCTGAACTCCAAACTGAATGTCAGAATGGGAAAGAAAGGTGATTTAAGCAATTTTGAGCGTGGCATGGTTGTTGGTGCCAGACGGGCTGGTCTGAGTATTTCACAATCTGCTCAGTTACTGGGATTTTCACGCACAACCATTTCTACGGGTTTACAAAGAATGGTGTGAAAAGGGAAAAACATCCAGTATGCGGCAGTCCTGTGGGCGAAAATGCCTTGTTGATGCTAGAGGTCAGAGGAGAATGGGCCGACTGATTCAAGCTGATAGAAGAGCAACTTTGACTGAAATAACCACTCGTTACAACCGGGGTATGCAGCAAAGCATTTGTGAAGCCACAACACGCACAACCTTGAGGCGGATGGGCTACAACAGCAGAAGACCCCACCGGGTACCACTCATCTCCACTACAAATAGGAAAAAGAGGCTACAATTTGCACGAGCTCACCAAAATTGGACAGTTGAAGACTGGAAAAATGTTGCCTGGTCTGATGAGTCTCGATTTCTGTTGAGACATTCAGATGGTAGAGTCAGAATTTGGCGTAAACAGAATGAGAACATGGATCCATCATGCCTTGTTACCACTGTGCAGGCTGGTGGTGGTGGTGTAATGGTGTGGGGGATGTTTTCTTGGCACACTTTAGGCCCCTTAGTGCCAATTGGGCATCGTTTAAATGCCACGGCCGACCTGAGCATTGTTTCTGACCATGTCCATCCCTTTATGACCACCATGTACCCATCCTCTGATGGCTACTTCCAGCAGGATAATGCACCATGTCACAAAGCTCGAATCATTTCAAATTGGTTTCTTGAACATGACAATGAGTTCACTGTACTAAAATGGCCCCCACAGTCACCAGATCTCAACCCAATAGAGCATCTTTGGGATGTGGTGGAACGGGAGCTTCGTGCCCTGGATGTGCATCCCACAAATCTCCATCAACTGCAAGATGCTATCCTATCAATATGGGCCAACATTTCTAAAGAATGCTTTCAGCACCTTGTTGAATCAATGCCACGTAGAATTAAGGCAGTTCTGAAGGCGAAAGGGGGTCAAACACAGTATTAGTATGGTGTTCCTAATAATCCTTTAGGTGAGTGTATAATAACCAAAACAGCCAACTCTACAGCTGATCACTGGCAAATATTATACTCCCTTCATAACGCATATGAAAAACACAAATTCAATACATTTAAAGAATTATTTTATTGAAACACTTAAAATGTTACAACGTGACAAAGCCAACAATAATAACACACTTTCCAATTAAAAAAAATATTACACTACAAGTTACGTTTTCAATTATGTCTAGATATAGAACTTTAACAAGAACATCAGTTGTCTTGCATAAACAAAATTAACATCTTTCTACACATTTTCAGAACAAATGTAAACAAAAAAATGTAAATTAAATATAAGTGCAAACAGTTTTAAAAAACCAGGCATTACAATTACCACTTCAAATAAAATAAAATTATAAACCACAACATAAAAACTTCAACTGTTACAAAATATTTTTCCAAACATAAAAAAAGCTTTTTAAGAAAATAAACTTAAATAAACTGAAAATAAAGCTGAAAAAAATATTTATATTATATATATATATATATAAAAGTATCTATAGAACAATATTGTTGACTTCACTTATATAAATACAAACAAAACAATACAGATTCTTTAATATTCTACTAACTAAAAAAAACTCACCTATATCTTGCATATCAACACAGTAGAAATATTATCACCCTATTTCCCATCTTAAGTGACCAACTCGGTTAACATTAATCAGTCAGCCTGCTCACCCTTACTCAGTGACTTTTACTCTTCAATCGCAGTGCACAGGCTCATCTAACACATCATCACCTTCAGCAAACCAGCTCTCCATTTCAGTCACTTCACCTTCGCCAAGCAGATCTTCCTCTTCAGCCACAGGCTTTACAGCGTTCTCCAGCTTCCTCAGTGCAAACACAGTGTTGTCCAGCAACTGCACAATCCCATCTCAAACAAATGCTCCTCGATGTCCTGTCTATCCGACAGCAGCTCAACAAGTCCCTCTTTTCTCCACATGATTTGTCAGGACTGAATTGGGCACTTTAAAATCTTCTTCGCCAAAATCTCCATTTGCCATCAAACTCTGCCGGCCATCGGAGCACTTTGTACAGCATCGCCGTACACTGACCTCCGCGCCAGTTACATGACCGGTCAATGTTCTGCCTTCACCTTCATCAACTGCAGATGAAGCGTCCAAACTCACACCAGCAGAAGCTGCACCTCCTTCATCTCAGAGCTTCCAGGTGCGGTCAGGAACAGATCACCACCAAATTCCCTGGTGGACACATTCATGATGGCGTACGACTGACCTCTGATCAGTGCTCCCAGCTCCTCTCCCACAACTCAATCTTTATGTGACCCGTGTGATCAGCTGTATGACAAGTACATCTCAACACACACACCATTCATATCCACAGAACTGACATGAGTCACCTTCACTTTTAAAGCCGGAACCTGAAACAAGCAGAACATATTTTTATTAACCTAACAAAATAAAACACACAAACACAGAAAAACAACTTCTATTACAGTCATACGTTTTATGTTCTGCAAAACAAAACACAAGTGCATATTTAACAAGATAAAACACTGACATTGCTTCAGAATAAAATATATTTACAACTTAAAAATCCTATTTTTTTTTTTCAAAACAATCAATTTTTTTATTCAATCAATTGAATTACTACTTATTTACTTACACATAACAAAACTTAATGTCTAGCTGTGATTTATATGGATAAATGCATGCATTTATCTGCATACACACACACACACACACACACACACACACACACACACACACGCACAGACACACACTGTGTTTCTGCTGATAAATTACTGCTACAAAGTAAAAACACTGATGCTCAAGCCCCGAAATTATATAGGACACCATAACAAAAGTAATTTTAGTATTACCATTTGCTCCAATGGTTAAATAAACCCCCACTATTTCCTTTCTGGGACTTTACAATTAGGGCTGCAACTAACGATTACTTTAATAATCCATTAATCTGTTGATTATTTTTTTCCAATAATCAATGAATTGGATATAAAAAAAAAACACACACATTAATTTCCAATACTTTATTAAAAAACAGAATTCACAGTCCGAAGTACACACACAGGTTTTGCTCCTTGAACATCTCTGAGCTTTTAAAGGGATAGTTCACCCAAAAATGAAAATTCTGTCATCATTTACTCTCCCTCAAGTTGTTCCAAACCTGTATGTCTTTCTTTCTTCTGCTGAACACAAAAGAAAATATTTTAAAGAAGGTTGGAGAAGGTTAAAAACATTTTTTTAGAAGTCATGGAAGTCAATGGGGTCCATCAGTCGTTTGGTTACCGACTTTCTTCAAAATATCTTCTTTTGTGTTCAGCAGAAGAAAGAAAGTCATACAGGTTTGGAACAACTTGAGGGAGAGTAAATGATGACAGAATTTTCATTTTTGGGTGAGCTATCCCTTTAAAGTAATAATAAAAACATGCTTTACATCTGCCAAATATATAGGCTTTTTTTAAATACATTGCACAACAAGATGTATATTGTGTTTAAAGGAGCCTGAGCTGTCAGAACAATAAATCATTTATAAAAAATAAAGAAAATGACAAATCAGAAAACTTAGGATTTATTTGAACATCAAAACTTGGTGTATTTTATATATATATATATATATATATATACAGAATCTGAATTAAAATGTGTTTGATTTAAGCCTACATTTCAAAATTTTCTGGCATAAAATTTCTTGTTTTTAAGCCTTTCGCACGTACGATCAGAACGGTCAGTGCATCACATGATCAACTGCTAAATTCAACTGTTGAATTTAGCCAGAGACAGGCGCGCTCAGAGCTGTCATATATCACAACTTTTCAGTGTTTTCAACCACATACTGTTTATTTTAGGTTTCAGACATATAAGTACTAAAGAAACAATACATTTAGAGTTTGTAAAATACACACTGATGTCAAAGGAAGAGGTAATAATAATCCTTTCCATTATAATTAGACACGTTTTATTCATATCAGATACACATTGTGTAAGTAACTATAAAGTTTACTCTATTCTTCTCCCAGTTCACCAGCCACTTACTTTTATGTATTTCGGGAGAAGTGGATGAATTCACGTCACAGATCGATTCTCTGAACTGCGTCTGCGGCACAAACTAAGATGGCGGCGCCCATTGCACATACAGCTCAACTAACGCGATCATTATAAAGGTGTTTAAACAACAAAACACTTCCACTTGCATATATTTGACAATGGGAATATCAGATATTTCATGCCATATCTAACACATTTGTGAATATTCTGAATAAAAAAGGAAAAGTGACATAAAAGCAGATCATCATTCATTCAGCGCTGTTGACTTTAGAGCGCTCCGTGGATAGACTGAAGGAGTGCTCCGTAGAGCTCGCTGAACTCCAGACACACACGGCCACGTTTTCTTCGCGTTTATGACCCTGCTCTGCGTAAATGCATTGCCTCTTTTGACGCGTTTTGACATAGATTTCATTGAAGGTAAATTGGAGCGGCCACACTGAGCTGTGCGTAACGCCCACAGACGTGAAGTGAACGAGACAGGCTGTCCGGTACTGTCTGAAATGGTTAACTGTGGCGATGCATGTGCAAAACAGATTTAACGAATCATAAAGTCACTAATCATAAAGTCACTTATGTTTGTACCAGTGTCGGGCCAGTCTGAAGCACAAAACTTTTCATTTCCCACTCTGTGGTAATAACATGCGCTGTGACTGTGATGTAACTCTGAACAGCCCTCGAAGTCCGTTGTTATCGCCACACTCTCAGCCTTTTTCAAACCATCTGTCACATTTGCTTTAACTTCGTTGTACAGGGCTAGAATTACCTCCTGACTGAAGTGCGGGCGTGACGGAATATGGTACCTGGGCTCCAGAACCTTCACCAATTCGCAAAATCCAACATTGTCAACAACAGAGAATGGCCTCATGTCTTTTGCGATAAAAACTCTGATGCACCTGGTTATTTCTTGAGCTTTTGCACTTGACTGAGACCACGTTGAAGCAAAACTACGTTGTATAGATGATTGGCCTTCTCTTACTCTCTTTTTCGCACCCGGTTGCAGGAGTTTGTCTTTGTGGTGCCGTTTTAAATGACACATCATATTTGTAGTGTTCGACGTCGTGTATAACAGTGTTTGTTTACAGTATTTACACACAGTTCGTGTTTTGTCTGTTTTTTTACTGTCCTCCTGTCGAGTAACTGGAAAACCAAAATGCTGCCAGACGTCGGACTTGTAAGTGGACGGGGCATCCTCTATTTCAATTTCAGTCGAACTCATTTTGCCCTGCTACTGCTCAGTTCAAGCGATTCATTTGAGCGTGAATGCAGTGAATGCAAGTGTGACGCGGGTGCGGTAGCTCAATCAATAGGATAAAATGGACGTCATATCGTTAAAAAAATTAATAATAAAAATAAATAAATAACTATAACAGAACTCTACGATAGATATCGTAACATTTTTGCATTGCGATAGATCGTACCACAATATATCGTTACACACTCACAGACAGACACACTCACAAACTCTCACTCACATATGCACAAATTCTCACACTCAGAGATTCTCTCACTCACAGACGCACACACTCACAAACTTGTTTTGTTGTTATTTTGTCAAAGATGTTATAATCTTTAACAAAATGTTTGACATTATTTGACAAGCACATGCACACAAAAGACAAGTCTCACGCAGTCGGATAATAATAGCAATAATTATTATTACTATAACATAAGATAATATCTCTAGTGTATCCTGCTATCTACTCTCGGACACACTCGGTCTCTCGCGCACTGTCGAACGCACTCTGATATATGCTCAATATACTCTACTTAACCAAATTACTACTAAATTAATAGCAAAACAAATCAGTAACTTCTTATGTTCTGCTCCGGGGCCATTAAGGGTCATGAAACCCTAAACCAAATTTTCTGAGATTTTAACAGAGGTATGTGTGTTGAACACCATTGAAGACAATGTTAGCATCTGTTAAATTTAAAAGTAGGGGGAAAATGGTTAAATTTAGTTTTTTCCCGCTATTTTCATCTTCCGGGATTAAAATCTTCATCGTGTCCATGTCACAGGCTGTGACGTGGCAGAGCACTATAGTACTTTGATGACTCATCAGTGTCTCATAATTATTCATGACTGAGTTTTCTTATCCAATGAGAAGACACTTTCTCTTAATTATTCATTACACCACGTGGAACTTTCCAATGACGGACATGTCAAACTGTGATATCGCGTAGATGAGAGAGCAATGATGGGACGCGCGTTTGTTTTCGTGGTGCAAAAGTTCCAGTGCATCTTTCCCCGCGATGCTACCAGGGCTAGACTCTGACTGCGGGTGGATGGTTGGCCATCAACCACGGACACATCTAAACTATGTGTGTGTAGCAACCATTCGACTGGAGAATAGTGGACTTCGGCCTTGTACACCAATGCAGGTTTCGTCTTGCGAGTGATGCGGTCCCGAGGACTTTTCTATCGCTTCAGAGGTGTGTGTGTGTGTGTGTGTGTGTGTGTGTGTGTGTGTCTGTGTCTGTCTAAAATGTAACCCTTGCCTGACCGTTTTTGCCTTTTGTTAAATAATCACTCGATCGTTATTAAAATGTAGATATTTCGATAATACCTCAATTGTATGGAACGTATGCTTAATTTGTAGTAACATTAAATAAAAGCGTAAATATTTACATAATAACCGAATAGATACTCACTGATGCAGTGTTTGATTTTTTGTAATTTCACTGGGCTTTTATTCTCATTTGCCTGCAAAAAAGATGTCCGTTTCTCTGCCACGTTATTAAAGTCATCGCGGCTGGTTTGAAAAACTGCATTAAAAAAGTTGTTACCAGTCCGAGATGCTTTTTCACAGGACTGACATTGTGCACATATCCACAAATAACGTCTTTACTTTCCTCAACCTTAACTTTTTTGACCGGAGAACCCATTTAGCACGTGCTACAGCTTTACCTTTGCCACTTCTTCTTCTACATTTCTATAGCAATAGCTAATTTTACACTTGCATTAGCACCACCTACTGGGCTCTTGCACGATAGATAGATAGATAGATAGATAGATATTAATGAAAAGGTTCCCATTTATCTACCAACTTCCTACCTACTTACCCCTAAATATTAGCCCTGCAATTATCTATTTTTCTCCAGAACATATATATATATATATAAAAAACATATATATATATATATATATATACTGTATGTATTAAGAAATATATAGTTCCTTACCCTTACTGACTGTTAATAATTTGTGATATGTAAACAAAAAATTAAGAATGATATGGTTTACAAACAGCCAGTAATTAAGTAAATATAATTATATATATCATAAAGTAGGTCATCTATGTCCTATACAAATTAATGACTCGTTTGTCACAAAATGAGTTATGGTATTTTGCTTTTGCTTGGTAATAAAATTGTATTGATGTGTAAGTGTGTTGTTGTCATATGGAATTAAGTACTTTGTTGTTTGTTTTGGAATTTTTAGGTTAATGTCTCAGTGAAGATTCTTCAACTGACTGAAGACCAAGTGTGTGTCACAAGATCCCATCAGAAGATGAAGAAAAGATCTTATGATGTGGCAGACAAAACACATGGTATCGCTTTGTGTGTATGGGGCGGTGAAATTTTGCAAAATGGAAAATGCTATTACTTGACAAATGTGTCCGTGAGGTGGAGAAACGTCCATTTCCACTACAGCACACTCCAAAGTAACTCTGCTAGATGTTGATATGGAGGTACATGGCATTGTAAACAACTTGAAGGTCTTTGAAGGGCAGTATATATATATATATATATATATATATATATATATATATATATACACACGGGTGGGGACACACATCAGCTTTTTGTTGCTTGTTTGGGAGTGGAGCATGCCCAGTCAGTTCTCGAGGGGGCTGACTGTGAGCATTACGAGAAGCTGTTTGTGAGAACGCTCCACTCCCGCTGGGCGTTCTTCGAGGACGACGGTTTGGTTCGCGTTCCCCGAGGTGCGGGTCCCTATTGCCGAGGCACAGCGGTGGCTCACACCTTGGGGTTCGCAGATGGATCTAGCAAAGGGGTTTGAGACGGGCCCGCCCTATCTCAGCCCTCACCTGCTGGATCCAGTGCCTTTACCCATGAAGGAGCACGCTCTGCGGTTTATCCTCCCCGGGTTGAGGCACCAATGCTGCGGCTATCCAGTTCTGAGGAACTGGATGTCTTAAGTATTGATACAGGGGATCCTATGTAGCTAAAGCCAGACCCCCCCTCGGCAATTCTGACCACAATGTTATTCATTTGCTCCCCACCTATCGGTCAGTTTTTAAGACAAGTAAACCAGTTACAAAGGTGGTGAAGTGATAGTATAGAGGAGCTGAAGTGATGTTTTCTCTGTACGGACTGGGATATTTTTTATCAAGATGCAAATATAGATATGGTCACTGAAGCAATTTTTGTGTGGATCTAGTTATCCCTCAAAGAGCTATTAAGAGGTATCCAAATAACAAACCATATGTTACAGGGGGAATTAAAGATTGCATTAAAAAGAAAAAAATGGCCTACAGGTTGGGGGATACAATGGGACTTAAAGCAGCACAAAAGGACCTTAACCAGCAACTAAGGGTAGAACAAATACAATATAAGGAACAGGCTAACAACAGTTGGCAAAATGTAATACTAATGAACTGTGGAATTCAATTCGAGGAATGACCAATATGACCCCGAAAAAGAAGCCATTGTTCGCGGTCAATGACACTGATAAAGCAAACGAACGGAATCAATTTTATATGAGATTTGAGACAGACACTTTTAAGGAATGTCATGATATTTTAAGTAATGTAAACTGTAATATCAGTGATGATATAATACTGATATATTCAGGGGATGTTACAAGGGTTTTTAAAAATGTATGCTCTAGTAAAGCAACGGGACCAGATGGGATGTCATGTTTTCTTTTAAAGACATTTGCTGAGGAGCTCACATCAGTCTGGCATCGCCTTTTCCAGCTCTCAACTGATACGCATACAGTACCAGAGCTTTGGAGAAAATCTATTGTAATCCCAATTCCCAAAAAATTCATGCCCTCAAGACAATAATGATTATAGGCCAGTGGCCTTAACATCGAACGTTATGAAATCATTTGAGAAGATTATAATAGGTGAGCTGCGTAAGGAAGTGGAGCCATCCTTAGATCAGTATCAATTTGCATATAAAAGCAATCGTGGTACTAATGATGCGGTTTCTACATTAACGCACCTGGTTTTAAAGCATCTGGAGAGTCCAGCTGCTTATGCTAGATTGCTTTTTATTGATTTTAGTTCTGCGTTTAACTCCATCCAACCACACAAACTGCTAGAGAAATTAATTAATCTACAAGTTAATCCTTTTATAATTAATTGGTATTATTCCTTTTTAACAAATAGGACACAACAGGTGAAATTTAACTCAGTGCTGTCGGATGTTGCGGTAAATAGTACAGGGGCCCCGCAAGGGTGCGTAAGTTCGCCATTTCTGTTTACTTTGTATACAAACGACTGCATTAGTCAGCAATCAAATCAATTTATTATAAAATTTTCGGATGACACAGTGGTATTGCAATTGTTCACAAGAGACTGCAGTATTGACGACTACACAGCTGCTATAGAAGCGTTTGTGGGCTGGTGTGACGACCATTATCTACAGATCAATCTTAAAAAAACTGAAGAGGTCATCACAGACCCCAGATCAGTGGGGGATAGGAGCTCTGTTGTGGTTCATGGTGAAGCTATTGAGCAGGTTACTTCGTATAAATATTTGGGGGTTTACATTGATAGTGAGTTTAAGTGGCACACACATGTATCATGGGTGTGCACAAGGGTCCACCAGCGTTTACATTTTCTACGGAGATTGCGATTGTTTGGAGTGAGCAGTAATATCATGTTAATTTTTTATAAAGCAACGATTGAGTCAGTTTTAAGGTATGGAATTATTGTTTGGTTCGGAAGTTTAACAGTAAAATTGAGAGCCCAAATAAATAATGTGTTGAGAGTGGCAGGAAAAATCATGGGGACACAGACAATTAGCTCGTTACAGGATTTTTTGAGCATTGTATCACACAGCAGGCCAACAAGATTTTATTAGACCCTTCGCATGTGTTGTATCCTGAGTATACACTGATGAACTCTGGTCGAAGATACAGGGTTACATTATGCAAGTATAACCGATATAAATATTCATTTTTACCGTTGTCTATTAAATTAATTAATGAGCAACTGCAGGAAGATAAATAATGATAATAGAGGGTACAAGAGGCAGAAACTGAGGGCTGTGTTGTGTTATGATATATGATATATGTATTGTTTTTATGATGTAGGTTTTTGGGACTGGAATGTGTTTTACTTTTATTTTCGTTTTATATGTTGTATGTTATACGTGTTATGTCTTGATGTGGCAGCAGTTTCCCTAATCTAAAACAAATTTCTCCTAAGGGAGACAATAAATGCTACCTTGACCTTGACCTTGGATTATGAGTCTTCACCAGCTCATACCTCTGGTGATGAGGAGCTTCGACCGTGTGGCCGAGGCTACACCTGTACGCATTTCCCCCAATATCTATGCTCCCGGGAGTTCTGGAGAGGGTTCGCCAGGAAGGGGCTTCATCTATTATTAATAGCCCCGTACTGGCTGGCCCGAGTGTGGTTCTCGGACCTAGTGTCCCTTTTAGAGGGACTCCTCTCCCATGGAGATTCTGGTCAGGAGGGACCTGCTGTCCCAAGCAGGGGGCACAATATTTCACCCTCACCCGGAGAGCTCATAGAATCTGGTCTCTCGACTGAGGTCGTTGATACCCTTCTCCAATCCAGAGCTCCTTCCACGAGTAAACTATATTCATTGAAATGGAAATTATTCTCTGCCTGGTGTGGAGAACGTTACTTTAATCCTGTTAACTGCTCGATTGGTACAGTTCTTGATTTTTTGCAAGACTGTTTTTCTGCTGGATTATCTCCTTCCACCTTAAAAGTGTACGTAGCTGCTATATCGGCTTACCACACTCCTCTGGGGGGTACTTCTCTTGGGAGAGATCCTCTTATTGCTCGTTTTCTCCGTGGTACATTGAGGTTGACACTTGCACTCCACTCTAGAGCACCAGCTTGCGATTTTGGCCATTGTAATTGAGGGTCTGGTTTTTCTGAAACCTCTTCAAGAGGTAAGGCCGAAAGTTCCTTACTCTAAAAACTTACTCTAAGGCATTTCTTCACCCTAGGCTGGGTTACATTCCAAAGGTCCCTACTAATGTTGCAGGCCCAATAGTGCTGCAAGCCCTTTGTCCTCCACCATTTAATACCCCAGATCAGGAAAAACTTAATCTGTTATCTCCCGTTCGGGCTTTGGATGCCTACGTTCACAGAGCTGCCCTGTGGTGTAAATCAGAGGAATTATTTGTCTGCTTTGGGTGACGTAAGAAAGATTGCCCTGCATCTAAACAGATAATGAGCAAGTGGGTAGTTGAGGCTATCTCACTTGCTTATGAAGCGGCCAGACAGCCTTCACCTTAGGCTGTTCGGCCCCATTCTATGAGGAGTAAGGCTTCCTCTATGGCTTTCATTTCGGGAGTTTCCCTTCATGACATTTGTGATGCGGCAGGCTGGTCCTCGCCACATACATTTATCAGATTCTATGACTTAGACCTCTCCACTGCTGGGGCTAGGTTGCTTGCTTCTTTGTGTGCGCAAAGACTTCACACAGAACAGGCATTTGACATTATGGTGTAGTGGGTATGGGGTTCACACCGCGTCTCAACGCAGCGTCTCGTTCCCTCTCAGGGAACCAGGGTTACATACGTAACCTGAGACGTTTTCTCCAGTGAAACTACGTCCCCGAGTCAGAGTGCTGTGTCGGTTCACTTCTGACACCATGTGAAGTGTTGCTGTTTTCGTATAATATATATTTATGAGGAGACAGTAGATTGTCTTTAACCCTCTGGGGTCTGAGGTGTTTTCTGGCCCTGGAGGTGTTCTGACATGCTCTGACATTTGTGCTTTTTAGCGCAATTTTCCACCGGACAAATTGCGATTGTTAACTCATGATTTCTGTTCTGTGTGTCTGTGCGCACCAATCTTGCACTTCTATCTACTCCTCAACCAGACCACCTAGAGACTTCGGTTTTTCGCCATTATGTTAAGGAAGGTCTAATCTCGGGAACGCACAAAAAAAATCCAGGAAAAGATTTACTATCTCTTAGTGTTGTGATCCCATGTGGTGAGAAAATTGCGCTAAAACACTCACCGAGTTTTTATTACTTGTTTCTGTAACTTGTGACATTTTCATGGCTAAAGTCTGATTACACTGTATTCAGCACAAACTCTGCTACAATAATATGTCAGCAGCATGTATGTAAAAGTTTGTAGTTTTGAAATAATGACATTTATGCGTGGTTTGTGAAAATACAAAAAAACATTGTCACTGAAATAAGGTCATGAAACCCATACTGATTATTTCTTCACAAGACTTTTGAAAATTGTATCACGTAGCCTAGAATATTTGCTCAAAACTATGTGAAAATCATCCTGACTGCTCATTCAGATAAGACAATATATTGATTTAAAATTTGTAAGATGTGTTTTGTGTAAGAAAGCTTTATGCGGGAGGTGTGATCACATCATTAATATGTATGGTTTTCACACCTGAGAAAGACAAAGACCCTCCCCCTAATGGCCCTATTAGGAGCTATCAGGCCCTATCATTCTGAGCAACCTTGCACAAAGAATGAGGAGATTTAAAAAAGAATGGCTTTTAAAATTGTTTGGATTTATTTACAACACAACATAATCCAAAGATACACAACAAAAAAAGCACATTATTGAAAACAATGATCCAAAGACAGACCTTTGTGCCATTCCTAAAAACATTGTACATACCTTTCATTTCCAAGGTGTTTGATTTTCACTTTACCATGTTCATGTACAGAGACTCATGTGAATGTTGAAGTCAGCAGGACTCCTCAAGTGGAGCATCTGGGCCAGTGGCGGCTCCTGGTCTTTCAAAGAGGGGAAGCTCATTTTCGGCCTACATCATAAAAATTATTCATTTATTTATACGTAAATTCTACGTTCCTTTTCAAGAAAATGCTCTGTGAAAAATGTATGTAATAATATAATAAAGGTATAAATAATAATATAATAAAGTATAATAATAATGCTACTAATAATGTATATTTTTAATTATTTTAATAATTATTTTTGAATTATTACTAATAATAATAATATAAAAAAATATAATAAGTAATAATATAATAAAGGTATAATTGTATGAAATGCATTATATTGGCTAGCAATTTCGACAAGCAAATACCAAGAAATAGGTTGCAGCAGTTTGTCTTTGAAAAATCCGCGATGGGACTGAGCTCGAACAGCTTCAACATCAGCGACTTTTTATTGTATGAAATCGCTGTCAATCAAAAGGAGACGCAGCCTTTCGACAGACCCTCCAATCATCACGCGGAAGCCCGGAGTCCGGGCCAGCCCACTCCCCATTCACTCCCAGAGACGCTGAGCGTCCGTGGGCAGGACATAATCGCAGCATTTATCCAATGACCGTCTAGTTTCGAAGCGCTGAAAAAAAACTGTTCGAAGCAGCCCCATTGAAGTCAACGGACGCTGGGCTTCAACAGGTAAATGCACTGTGGGAATGTACTACGGGAATGTATGAGAAGGAAATCGAGTCAGCCGACCTGTAACTGATTCTGAACGAACTCGTCTTTGAGACGAACGTTTTCTAACGCATTTTAGTCAATAAAATGTTAATACAATAGTACATATTTGACCATTCATTTTTTGACATTATAGGGGAAGCCGAGCTTCCCTTGCAGTCTTAAAGAACTCGCCACTGATCTGGGCCCTGTAAAAAAAAAAAAAAAAAACCTGTGAACATACTGATGTCAAGAGAAACTATAGGGCTGCACGATTTTGGGAATAGATTTTAGATTTTTCTGGTTAAAATTTCTTTTTAACATTTCCAAACATTCAAACGCAGAGCGCTCCAAAATATGATACATTCAAACACAGAACGCTCTCCAAAATGTTACATTCAAACGCAGAGCGTGCTCCAAAATATGATACATACGCAGAGCGTGCTCCAAAATATGAAACATTCAAACGCAGAGCTCGCTCCAAAATATGATACATTCAAACGCAGAGCGCACATCAAAATATGATACATTATGGTTACCATATTATACATATCTATGTTTGAGCAGATATCCACAAACACAGTAACGGTTCAACTGCAATGTGAAGTTTATGCAACAATAACTAACTAATAATTAAGAATTTCTTACCTTACATCTTTCTTGTCTTCAAATTGCGTTCTTCTTCTTAGGTAAATCCAATGTAAGCTCACAGCGTGTCTTTCAAACTCGACGAAAATCAGTAACGAGTAACGAGCGCGTTCGTGTGAGGCGTGGACGATTTGCATGTCAATCTATTTTGCGCGTGTGGGCGTGGTCAAATTAAAAATAATGAGCAAGCGTTTGAGATACTGGACATCTTGTTGGTTTTATACAAACTACTTAAGCAGAGAATATTTGTTTTCAGTTTGAATCCGATCATTTAAAAGTACACACTTAAATGTTTATAAAGGTATATGGCTGGTGTAACCCGGTTAAAAAAGCATGAGGTGATAAGTGATGCTTTTAGTAGGCCTATCATTTAATAATCATTAATAATAAGAGCATATAAATAGTGTGATTAAAAAGGTTTAAATTCATTTAAAAGTTATGATAAAATGTTAAAAGCAGTTAAAAAATTATAATATGTTTATTGTTTTATGTAAAAGATGTTTTTCTGAAAACTGTCTAAACCAGCATTTATGGGGTTAATAACGATTGGCCGGAGAGTCAGGTCGCCGTTTTTTTTTTGAACAGAGACTAGGTGAGGGGGAGCACACGAGTGAGCGTGACACAGAGATTTTCTGAGTTAATTTGTGAATAAGTAGTGCACAAATCAGTGTGTAACTTGTGTCTTATGATTGTTTTCACGACAACCAGTTAGAAGAGTGAGCTGCATATTGAGAAACGAGAGGAATTTCTACACGAAGTTCAGAGACTGTTTACTTTTGTGCTACTGCTAATGCTAACGCTTAAGGCCTCATTATACTTCTGCGTCGGACATACGCCGGAGCCTATACGCCGTAGGCAACGTGTTGGTTTTTATTTATACTTCTGTGTCGCTGTCCGCGTTGACGCGCACCTGGGGAGCATGAAACCCCGAGGGAGGGGTTCTGGCAGACCAATCACAGCGCTTGTGTCCGCGTAGAATTGACGCGTTGTTACATTTTTGGAGAGGTGCACGTCAGGGTACGCCGAAGGGTACGCGCGCTACACACAGCCAACGACGTAGCTACGGCGGCAGTTCGACGCAGAAGTATAAAACAGGCTTTAGTCACCTTGAAGTATAGGCTAGAGTCCGTTTACAAGTGAACGACGTTTTCTAGTTTAAGTTTGACTCTCTCAGTTGAACAGTTCGAGGGGTTTATTTGCTGTTTTCGACCTGAAGACAGGGAAGAGACTCAGACAGAGCTTGGAGCAACCAGGACTTCTCTCGTGTGTTTTGCTGGAAACGTGGAGGAGAAAAGAGAAACCAACGGAGTTTGTGTTAAAATGCGATCGGACGCTGAGCCTGTTCCTGTGACTGTTGGAGAAAGGACTGGACAGAAACATTAACTCAAGGTATCCTTTATTTTGTTTGCTCGCTGACGAGTGAAGCGGCCATTAAGTTTTGGGCCACAACGAACACGAGCACCGCATCAGGCCTGCTACGGTATTTTAGTTTTATAATAATTTTGGTTGCCGGCTTTATATTGCATTGAGGTGTGTGTGGGCCCACAAAGTTTCTTGGTTTAAGTGACTTTGAAGTTGATACATTGAGGTTTTCTGTATTAATCCATTTGAGGGTTAATAGTGTTTAAATTGTTGTCTGTGCATTTATATAGGCTATTGTACAGTATTGACAGTATTTTCCTTTATAAAAGAGGGACAACATTTTATGTTGAAGGTTTAAAAAAGAACAATCCTTATTTCATTTTCTTATTTTGTCGGAGATAATAATTTCTTTATTGAGTAAATAATTGAGATATATTTTTCTAAAACTTTGTGTTGTGTTACTTTATTACTTACCTGGAAAGAGGTTATCATTTTATTCTGAGAAAGACATACAGACATTTATAGTTTAAAAATCTTTATTAAAACTATAACTTAAGAAACGTGAATTCATAGGTAGGTTAGAAAAACATTTCATGAGTGTACTTTAAAAGAGAGATCCAAGATAACATTTAAACCTTGAGTTAAACAGGGTTAAAACACATTTGATAAAAACCTTAAAAGAACCCAAAAGCTCTGCCCTCATCAATGTACATATTGAGGGGAGCGCTACACTCATAAATGTGTGACAAGTATTCACTGAGTTTTGTTTCAGTTTATAGATGTGCTCAAGAAAAAAAAGTTCAGCGAGACGGAGAGGCAGAACGCACACCCTGTTTATTTTCTTTATTTTACAAAAGCACAATGTTTTGATTTGATTGTAAGTGGACACATACAAGAGTAGAAATATCACAGATTCTTTTTTCATATTTCTTTTTTCTGTATGACCATAAATGACGGAGTAATTTAAGTTTAAAGTGCTACAATGTGAAGAAAATCCAGCAAAACCCGCGGGCGCAACCTCAGAGGGTTAAGGCACTGTTGGAAGAAGAGAAGGACGTCTCCCCAGCACATGCCTTCCCTGCCAAACCACTGGACCTGGGAAACCACTTCAAGATTGGTGCCTATGGTCTCTCTGTGGAAGAAGATGCAGGCCATTTTTGGAGCTGATATGATGCATTGTCAGGTGTGTGCCTCGCTGCTTTGTCATTTCCTGTTGCAGTACTCAAAATTCCATCAAATGTGTATATTCACTTTGTTCTTTTCTTAAGGATCAACCAGCATCCCTCAGGGGGGGGGGGGAAGGAAAACCGCGACTATTTTAAAAATAATTATATAACTTTATTCACTTGTTATTTCTGCTTCTTATTGTATATACTTTTGTTATTGTATATAGTTCTTTACTATGTTTTGTTGAAATGTAACCTTTTAATAAAATACCATTTCACTTAAACAATTGTTTGATTTCATTCTTTCTATTATTAGTACCAATCGACATGATTCAAACGTTTCAAATAACTGTACAGCTAAGCCTAAACTTACTAAGTGCTTCTGTGTGTAACAGCATGTAAGTAGCAGTGGCCTAACTCATTAGCATTTCAATGGACTCTGTGTGTGTGAGAGAGAGCTGGGGGAGGCTTGCTACAAACACATTTTGCACTCTGAGAGAATATATACACTGCATGTTGTTTGCACATTTTAACTATTAACTATTATAACTCTTGCGTCACCTGAAATGTGATCAGTCAACAAGCTACCACACACTCAGACCCATTTACTTCTGGAAAGCCATTTAATGACCATAATATAGGCTATAGCACCTTAGTTGGCTAGAAAAGAGTATTTAGCTAGAAATGTGTACTATCTTACATAAACGAATGAAAAGAATGCAGTTAAACAATGGACATTTTATTCCGGGACAAGAAAGAACTATATAAAACAAAGCACAGCATAAAAATGAACAATACATAAAATAATGTCAACAAGAACAAAACTTTTTCTTTCTTTTTGGCATGAAAGAAGTCAAAGTATAGTTTAAGGTGCACCTCACTTCAATTTTAAAGATTAAGGTGCCATACCTGGTTGCGCTTACGTACTGGGAGACGTCCGTGTGCTGGTCTTCGTCTCCAAGCTGCTCATCTTCATCCGGACTTCAGGCAACTTCGGGCTTGCTCTGGGCAACTGAGTACCATCGAACACAGGGTGGAGCACAGATGGCTAAATACAAAAATATATGTCTATTAAACATTTGGCCCTGCTGAATCTTACTTTTCGGTGTATATCTCGTCGTAGAAAGAAGGAAGGGGAAAAAAGAACTGCTAATTTCACGCCTTCTGCTCCTCTGAGAAGTTTGCAGCCACATCTGTCTCCACGGTCCTGCGTATCTGCCGGCTCTTGATGTTGGGCAGTTTGTAGCTGCAATGGGGCAGAAATATCAGATTAAACTCCCAAATTTGAATTATATAATTTTCTAGAGACTGATTCGTTTAATAAATGCACAAATCCGTTATTAGTTTAATGCTAATCCAACAGATATTTTTGGACTTATGGACTGCTGTTAATACTTACTGTGCGTGCAGACGAGAGAGGTCATTGGTTGCTGCCTGGCACTCCTGAAGGCTCTTCTCACCCTCTTGTCACGTACATGTAGAATGTATTAGAATAACTGAACAGGGCGCCGACATGTTTGTTTTTGTTGCAATGCATTATGGGAAGTGACGTTTTTTTCTGTCTACATGAACAGCAGCGCGGTACAAACAAAGACGTCATATCCCAGAGTGCATTGCATCAAAATAAAACATGGCGCGCCGTCAATGTTACAAGACCGCTAAAACACACAAATATCTCGGCGAAAACTTAACGGATTCGGCGAGCACCGAGCTCGTTCGAATCGTCTTGACGAACTGAAAATAATTATATAAGTTTCATGATTTTGAGTGGTGTTTTCGCGCAGTTCGGTGGGCGCGCGGTGATGTCACGATCGTTCATTCATTCTAATTCATTTTGATCTAGGTCACCAGCATGCTCTGCGTATGGTTGAATTAAGAGAATAAATGTTAAAATGACGTGCTTTTTTTGAGAAAACGAGAAATGGGGAGGACTTGATATTGTGCAATTGTGTTTATAGTCTGCGAAGAGGACGTTCATGTCAGTTATTAACAATTACATTGGAATTATTAGAACCATTTCAAGAAGTTACCATTTTGGAGAAGAGTTGAGCATTTGTTAAAACCGGCCTTTAAACTGGTGACCTTTGTGCAACAGCAAAATGCAACGTAATTTAATGTCTTTTGCTGTTTGCACATCAATATGAAAGTATAAATGCAGAATGGGAAGAGAAGATTCTGTCACATGAACAGGGAACGAGAAATGGAGTCGGACTTGATATTGTGCAATTGTGTATTATGTTCAATTACATGGAATTATTAGAACCAAGGTGGTTCAAGGTGGTTACCATTTTGGAGAAGAGTTGAGTATTTTTTTTTAAACTGTAAAATAAATGATACAATTTTGGCACTGACTGGTTTCATGTGTAAACTGCTGGTGGGGCAAGTGTTAATAATGTGACTATTTATACTGAATAATTGCTTTCCTTTACTTTTATTGAGAGAAGAAAAACATACAATATTTCCATTCACAGATACAATTTATCCTTTTTTCCCTCCTTTCTTTTAAACATATGCAAATAGATGAAAATAGCTTAGGTTTTGGCTCATTTATAAAGATTTTGGTGATTTTTGTGGACCTACCACAGCAAAGCTGCTAATAATAAGCACTGTTTTAAAGCAGTGCCCTTTTAGTTTTCGGTGAGTCCAGGCCCAAATACTGCCCAGGGGAAGCGCTCTTTTTCAAATATAGGCATGTGGTTAATGCTTGCAGAAATTCATTTTTATTGCTGCAGGCATACATCCCCCAACTCTCTCTCTCTCTCTCTCTCTCTCTCTATATATATATATATACACTGCTCAAAAAAATAAAGGGAACACTTTTTAATCAGAGAACATCATCAAGTCAGTTAAACTTCTGGGATATTGATCTGGTCAGTTAAGTAACAGAGGGGGTTGGTAATCAGTTTCAGCTGCTTTAGTGTTAATGAAATTAACAGCAGGTGCACTAGATGGGCAACAGTGAGACAACCCCCAAAACAGGAATGGTTTTACAGGTGGAGGCCACTGACATTTTTTCCCTACTCATCTTTTCGGACTGTTTTTCACCAGTTTTGCATTTGGCTAGGGTCAGTGTCACTACTGGTAGCATGAGGCGATACCTGGACCCTACAGAGGTTGCGCAGGCAGTCCAGCTCCTTCAGGATGGCTCATCAATACGTGCCATTGCCAGAAGGTTTGCTGTGTCTCCCAGCACAGTCTCAAGAGCATGGAGGAGATTCCAGGAAGACAGACAGCTACTCTAGGAGAGCTGGACAGGGCCGTAGAAGGTCCTTAACCCATCAACAGGACCAGTATCTGTTCCTTTGTGCGAGGAGGAACATGATGAGCACTGCCAGAGCCCTACAAAATGACCTCCAGCAGGCCACTGGTGTGAATGTCTCTGACCAAACAATCAGAAACAGACTTCATGAGGGTGGTCTGAGGGTGTATGCCTGCAGCAATAAAAATTAATTTCTGCGAGACTGCAAGCATTAACCATATGCCTATATTTGAAAATGCTGGGCAGATATACCAAAAACTTTAATACACTGTATACATTTGAATACACTGTAATGCTGATCATAAAATCATTTAAGCAATTAGCTGTCATGAGCATTCCTATATTGTTGTCATAAAGATGTATTTTTATTTCACCCCCTTTGTTCACTTTGAGGAACTAGTTTAATGAATAACAAGTTTGAAGTCTAAAAAAATCATTTGTTTAAAAATGCATTTGCTACATAAGTAAAAAAAAAAAAAAAATAATAACATCGTTCTCATTTTGTATATTGCCACATGCTAACATTTATTTATTGTATATAATTATTTTGCAATGTAGTTATTAGAATATACACAGAAAATACAGTAAATTTATATTTATATAAAAAAAAAACGAGAAGAGTAGACCATAATGATATATGCATTTTTTATTAGAAATGTACATTTATTTATTTTTTTAACTTTTATTTACATTTTTTATTAAAAGGATTAGTCATCCTCTTCTTCCTCGTTGTCTGCGAAATACTGGAGAGAAAGAAAAATCAAATGAAAAATAAACACAATTGAAACATGGAGAGTTTGACAGCCTAGAATTGAATATGTCTTACCTCATCATCAATGTCCTACTGAGGAGGAAGAACTGGGAAATCGGGACTTGGAGGAGGTGGTGGTGGAGGTGAGGGTGGTGGTGGACGATGAGGGAAAATAGGACGGTGAAGAGGAAGAATAGGACCTATGATCTCCTCCGAAGAGGAAGGATTTTCGCTGTCCTGCAAACAAGTGCATCTGTTTTAGACAGATTATCGTATGAGATCTGAACTTTAAGAGATCTATCAGAACTTTAAGAGATCTGATAATATTAATTTCGAATTTCACTCTTCTGTCTCTGCATAGAAGATATTTTAACTGTCAGTTAAATGCTGTATCAAAAAGAAAAAAATATTAAGATAATTAAATTACTAGAGTAACCAATTTGAAATTCTGAATTGTAACTGTAATTATTTAATTATTTATAAATAGACCAATCAAAATGCTGAACTTACCTTGTGTTAGATCCAAATGTGGTTTTATTCAGAAGGGAAATCCAAACACGTAATCCAATTCACAGGCAAAAGTCAAACACAGGAAGGCAGTCCAAACTATCAGGCAAACAAAACAGGTGAGGGTCAGAGGCAAAAAGGGTAATCCAGTGAACAGAGCATAAAATCCAAACACAGAGAGACAAGAGATCAGACCGCTCAGAAATGCAGTACGAATAAAGCAAGACTTCGCAGTGAGTGAGTGTGAAAACCAGGCTATTATAGTGTGGGTTAAACAAGGTAATGATACACAGGTGAATGCGCTGATGAGTCCGGGCAGTGAGTTAAGACCTTTAGGCACTTCATGGGACCTCGGCCCATTCAAATAAGTTGCCATATGACGCATAGGCTGTACAAGGGATCATAGGCTACATTTGGATCCATTTTCGCGCTTAAATAAGTTGCGAATTGGCGGTTTTTGCCTAAGTGCGTTTATTTCACCAGATTGCGCAATAGGCACCGTGGGGACACCTCTGGGGGGCGCTGTTGAGCTGTGCTGAGGGGCCAATCCCACAAACAGCCTTTTTGTCCACCTAACTGCCTATTCTTCATCATTATGTCCACATAGGGACATTTTGTCCCTATGTGCCCCCTCGGTTCAATTAACGAATTATTAGGGAAAACCATTCATATAAGTTGGACGTAGGATCCGGAATGGTGCCTTTGTATCCCTTCGTACAACTAATTCGCCATATGGCAACTTAAATGAACTAAGAAAAATCCACAGACTGCCTATTTTCCCTAATGTGCTTAATTCTGGAACCTGATACCCATGTATAGCTTAAAAGGTAGCCCGTGGACGAGAGTCCCTAAGCGCTGCGCGGCGCCCCCTAATAATTTTTTGGCCCCCAAACGACGCCTATGGTTCGATGCGGCCTCTCCCCCTGAGGCGGGGGACGGTGGTCCCGTCTCCCGAGACCCTCCAGGGGCCCCGCAACAAAATGCTTTTCCCCCTGCCACCTCAAATAAGTTACAGGTGGGATATTTCTGTTCAAGTCCCACCTGTAACTTATTCGACGCGGCCTCTAGGCTGTCTGTGGACGTTACATTAAAAGGTCATATTTCATAAATGCAGTGGTTATATGTGGTCAAACCTACTGTACACCACTCAGGGGACACACCACAACACACTGATGTACATTACAGTTATTAATTATGCAAAATTTGCATAAAATCCAACCGTCCACAGACAGCATATAGGGGCTCCGTCGAATAAGTTACAGGTGGGATGTTTTGGTTAAAGTCCCGCCTGTAACTTATTCGACAGAGCCCCTATATGCTGTCTGTGGACATTACATTAAAAGGTCATATTTCATAACTACAGTGCTTTTATGTGGTCAAACCTACTGTACACCACTCAGGGGACACACCACAACACACTGATGTACATTACAGTTATTAATTATGCATAATTTGCATAACATTCAACTGTCCAGGGGAAGCCTATAGGGGCTCCGTCAAATAAGTTACAGGTGGGATGTGACTTTTAGGGAAAATACGTGTGATTTTTAGGGAGGACAGTGAGTAACTTATTAAGCTACAGGTGGGATGCCAATACATAAAATTCAAACAGAATTTTTTCTTTAAACAGAACCCACTTGTTCTGTGGGGTAGTGGTCAGTGTTGTTTTCTTTTTTTTGGTTTGGGCCCTTTGCTCATCAGGACATGGGTTCTAACCCAGCCGGGACCACGTTATGGGACCACCCTGATGTTATGAATGATTTGTCCACATGAAAACTATTTTGATAGTGACAATACTTAATTCAAATGGAAAAGAAAGATTATTTGGCTTACCCCATTGGCAGATAATTTGGCTTGTTTTAAGCAAAAATGACTTAAATTATTTTTTTATCTTAAAACAAAATATAATTTCTTATGTTATTTTACTTCTCTAGTAAATGCTTCATGATTTAAGAATTTTTAGATATTTGGACTGGAAACAAGACAAAAACACTGAGTAAGAAAAGCATTTTTTTGCAGTGCATATACTGTACAATACAATAGTGATATACCCATTAATGTATATTAATGGTTTATGAATGATTATTTAACTGTTTACTAATGCCTAACTAATGATGAATAATGTAGTTATTATAAAGTGTTACTAGGCAAAATTTACAGTACACCATACAGTTTTGTCAGATAAGCTTACCTGGGTTACCTCACCACATAAGTTAACTGGGATTTTTGTCAAAGACCTATATAAGTGACTATGATGCATTTTAAAAGAAATCTTACTTAGTATTTTTGTCTTGTTTCCAGTCCAAATATCTAACAATTCTTAAATCAAGAAGCATTTACTAGAGAAGTAAAATGACATAAGAAATTCTATTTTGTTTTAAGATAAAAAAAGAAAGTAATTTAAGTCATTTTTGCTTAAAACAATCAAAATTATCTGCCAATGGGGTAAGCAAAAAAATCTGAATAACAATGGAAAACAAGATAAAAAAACTTAATTAAAATGGCAAACAAGATAAATTTTGCTTACCCCATTGGCAGATAATTTTGCTTGTTTTAAGCAAAAATGACTTAAATTACTTTCTTTTTATCTTAAAACAAAATATAATTTCTTATGTCATTTTACTTTTCTATTAAATGCTTCTTGATTTAAGAATGTTTAGATATTTGTACTGGAAACAAGACAAAAATACTGAGTAAGAAAAGCATTTTTTGCAGTGTATATACTTTACAATACAATAGTGATATACCCATTAATGTATATTAATGGTTTATGAATGATTATTTAACTGTTTACTAATGCCTAATTAATGATGAATAATATACAGTTATTATAAAGTGTTACCTCACCACAGAAGTTACCTGGGAATTTTGTCAAAGACCTATATAAGTGACTATGATGCATTTAACCAACAATAATAAAAGGATAAAAATGACAGACAAAATTTTAACACAGCAAACAAGTTTTATTACAAAGCCAAATCACACACGCATGCACACACACACTAATTACTTTTATTATTAATTTTACTTTTATTATTATTATTAAAGTATATAACCAAAAAAAGACCAAAAAATGTTTAAGAAAAAAATGAAAAAATTAAACGACACAACGGTCAATCTGGGGGAGGGACAGGGGGATTAAAAACGCCTACTTTTTCCCCCTGCATTTCCGAATTGCCCGCTTAACCCTGGCATTGGCTGTCTTTTGTTTGTTCATTTTCTTTAAGTGTGAAACTTTTATCGGGGAAATGCGGCGCGGGCGAAGTATCCTTTTTTTTTTTATGATTTTACAGGAGTAACTACAACAACTGTTTTTTTCAAGAGGACGACTGGTGAAGTTTTCTTCTGGCCTTGTGCGCTTCCGGGCACCTCTTCTTCACCCTTCCACAGAAAATACATGGTAAAGGATTGATCATCATTGTGCCAATAAATACGGCATTATAGACTCAGTACGTTTACAGGATATCAATTTACCTGGCTGGTCTCGGGACTCGTGTCAGCTGTGGTGTCGCTAGATGTTTCCTCAGAGGACCCTGTTGTCTTTGCCCTCTTACGATGTGTTTCCTCCTCAGGGCCACGGCGCCTCCGCTTAACCCCAACCACAGTGTTGTCCTCACCTAACAGCGCAGCCTCAAATAGCTTACGGTGCTCCAGAGCCTGCTTGGCGGACAAGTTCGTTACATAGAACTTGTCCGGCGTCTGGACATCGTGGCACATAAATTTAGATACCTTAAGTCGGTCGCCCTCAGAATGAGTGAATTTGGCCTAGAAATAGAGAGAAAGAAGGAGAAAACAAAAGCAGTTTGAGGAGACAACACCTAACTGAATGTCTCTGAAATATGCCCCCTCACGAGAGAAAACACTTACATGGCTGGCGATAGAGGTTCTCAAATCTGTGAAATTTGGGTTGCCGGGGAGGCCCATTGACTTCCACGCATCCCGAAAATAGGTTACCAGTTTCTTGCAGACGTTGGGAGTTGATGTAAAGAAAAAATATTTGGCAGAACTGCCACCCGGAAGTCTTCTTCGAATTTTCAAGAAACGCAGCATCCAGTCATACTCCTCTTTTGTAACAGCAATCTGTGCCGGGCCAAATGCCTGGTTTGTCTTGTGTAACTGTATCTGTTGACACACACACACACAAAAAAAGAAAAACACACACAAAAAAAATAGCAAATCAGAACAGAGATCAAACAAATTAAGGTCACCTGATGCATAAAAAGGAAGCAATACACTCACGTTGATCAGGAACACATTTTCGGTTGGGCATTCTTGGGCCTCCTCTACCTCGCTGATCATCATGTTTTGATATACCCCCCCTCGGTGACCATAAAGGGCTGCCAAATAAGCAGAGAGGTGACCATAAAACTCCCACTGCAAGGATGTGGTGGCCACGTCACTTTCGAGCTGGGCTATAAACAACACAGAGCACAATCTCAGGGTTCATGTTGAACATTTCTTATGCATTTTACAATATGTCAGTACAATGAGTTAAATGGAGGGGGGACTTACACAGAATTTGGGGATGGCCTGCTTGGCCTGGCTCTGGCACTGCAGAATTGTCACCTTGCTGACCACCCTTTGCTCTTTTCCGGTTTTTACAGACGTCCGGTGCATGGCAACCTTTCTCTTTAGCGATTTTTTGACACTCTGCATTAGTGCTGGGCGGTTTGACCAAAAATCCACATCACAGTTTTTTTCTAAATTAAACCGGTTTCACGGTAAATGACGGTGTTTTTTTTTGTTTTTTTAAGCATGATGGGTGTTAACCACATTTTCTACTGAGTGAGAGAGGAAATACTGCAGTAGATTAACTTATAATGCCCTATTTTATTGTCATGAGTGAATGAAAAAATCCACACTAATATTAATAATACAGGTTTGCAAGGCTGTTTACAAAG
The DNA here is from genome assembly GCF_951802725.1 of Rutilus rutilus. Lineage (NCBI taxonomy): Eukaryota > Metazoa > Chordata > Actinopteri > Cypriniformes > Leuciscidae > Rutilus > Rutilus rutilus. The sequence goes on along the minus strand of NC_140212.1, from coordinate 49,823,062 downwards.
AGGTGCCAGCAGGACGCGCTTTAGGAGCGGCAGAAATAATGGTTTCCCCGGTAACGGCTGTACTCAAAGCAGCAACGCTGCTTTATCAGGAAAGATAAAGAAAGATTCAATCGTAATAACAAAGAAACTTTTCTAAAGACCGTCAGTTCACTTCAGATACGTTCATACAGTATAAAAACACGCGCGCCGCGAGAAAAAAAAAACACTCTCACCCCCACACGGCTGCGACACGGCTACCGGAGCTGATCGCGCCCATTCTAGTCAATGCTTGTGTTTCAGATCGAAGCTTCCCAAAAGCAGCTCTCTGCGCCGCTTCGCTAAATATAGGCGCCTAGTCTATTTTGACGCACGCGTGTGGAGGACGGAATAAAACCTTGTCGCAGCCTTAATGCGCCGCAGACGTGTGTTCTGTGTTGTAAATGAGGTGCGAGACAGTGTCGCGCAACGCCGCGTTCCGATTAAAGCGACATACACCGGTATTGCGGTTTATTAAAAATTCATATCGTAACAAAAATAAACACCGGTATTCGGTTTGAACCGGTAAACCGCCCAGCACTACTCTGCATCTCCCTGCGCAGACCAATAAGGACCGTCTTTGAAAGACGGCAGGAAGGTGGAGGAGTTTCACTGATGAAATTTATGAACTGAGACACGTTCTGCACATAGTACTCGATGGTTGTCTCTTTCATTAGGGCCTTGCGCAGGGAGCTGACCCACCTGCACACAAACAAACAACACACATCCCTTTCAACAGGTTGGACGACATTCAGAGAGGCTTGAATATGCCCGCTATAAACACTCATTTTCATTATTATATTTTTTCTAAAAACATCATTACAAGAGACACATAATAAGAAAATGACTTACGCGTGAATCCGGCTAGTCTTGTTTAAAAAGCAAAGAGTGCTCAGCCTTGACTTTCCCTCGGCCATGTACTGCAGGAACTTTTTTATGCGGTACATTTTTGCGTTCACATTATCCGTGTGTTTTGATGACGGGCCTGGTCCGAGGTGGTTGACCCTGAACTCCTCCATGATGGTTTCTGTGCACAAAGAATAATGAGGACAGAGACAATTGTCAGTCAACACACTCACTGCAAAAAATGCTTTCTTAATTTGTATTTTTGTTGGTAACAGTTTATAATAACTAAACGCTATTAATCATTAGTTAATCATTAGTAAACAGTTAATTTGCCATTTATAAAGCATTAATAGACATTAATAAGCAGTTTATAAATACAGCTATAAATACTTTTTTCTTGATTTATAAGCATATCTATAATGTGTCTTTAATAATTGTATTTTCATACTTTATTAATGATTAATTTATCATTTATAAATGAAATACTACATTATTTACGAACGGGTTATTTAGGAATTGTCAGTGGTTCATGAGATCCCTTAGAAAGTGTAAGTAAAGGGATAATAAACGGTTTAAATACATATTAATATTCAGACATATAGTGATACACCACAAAAAAAATGCTTTTCTTACTTAGTATTTTTGTTTTGTTTCCAGTCCAAATATCAAAAAATTCTTAAATCAAGAAGCGTTTACTAGAGAAGTAAAAGGACATTTTTTTAAATTCTATTTTGTTTCAAGATAAAAAGAAAGTAATTTAAGTAATTTTTGCTTAAAACAAGCAAAATTATCTGCCAATGGGGTAAGAAAAAAAAATATCTCAATTCAAATGGAAAACAAGATTATTTTGCTTACCCCATAATGATAATTTTGCTTGTTTTAAGCAAAAATTACTTAAATTACTTTCTGTTTTTTTGAAAATAAAATAGAATGTCTTATGTCATTTTACTTCTCTAGTAAATGTTTCTTGATTTTATGAATTTTTAGATATTTGGACTGGAAACAACACAAAAATACTAAGTAAGAAAAGCATTTTTTTTTTGCAGTGCTGACAATGACATTTCAGAAAACATCAAGTTAAAACAATGCAAGTGTACTCACTCAGTGTCAACCTTTGATCAACCTCAAGCTCCTGAAAGACGCCTGGCTGCTGGCTGGTGGAGGGCTCCAAATCATTGGAGGCTGGCGGAAGGGTGCAAGCCTCAGTGATTGCAAGAGGGTCATCCCCAGATCCGAGGGAAGAGAACAGTCTTCTCTTCACCTTGCTTAAGCTTCCAGAAGCCATAGATGCTGACTTCTTCTGCAGCCTGCGGTACCGGCGAGTCACATCACGCAGGGCGGTGGTCAGCGTGTCCACCTTCACGTTCAACCGGCTGTTTTCTGTCCACAACCTCTCTACCTTCTCTTTGCAGCCAGGGTTGCTGCATTCCTCGTCCTCCTCCACATCAAAGGGCACATCGGCATCCTCGATGTCAGGCAGCAAGTCCAGGGTGCTGACAAGTGGCACCTCTGGTTCAGTGGCCCTAAGTGCTGCAATTTGTGCCAACACTTTCTTTCTTTTGCATAGTTTGAGTGCGTTTTCTTTTGCGGCTGTCGACAGCTCTGCGTGTGACTTCAGGTGCCGGTCAATTCTTGTTGTTGAGATTCCACAGCCAGCCACGGGGCATACGCAAGACCTCACATTGACACGTCCGGACTCCAAAGCAAGCAAAAGCTTTCGCTCATCTTTGTTCTCGACCTTGTGGTACACTTGAAGATGCTGGCTCAACCGAGAGTACATTCGTGTACACAGCGGGCAATTGTAAACAGCAGGCATTTTTGTAGAAAAGTTTGAAGTGCAAAATCCCAATGATGTCTGCATCCAACAAAGATGAACTCACTACTGAGAACATGAGGGAGTTGCTTGCAGAAGTTATGGGAAATGTAGTTTGTGAGGGTTAAAAAAAAAATCACTTGTAATGAGAGATTGTAGCGGCTTTTAATAAAAAAAAACAATCCAACAGCCGCAGCAGGCTAAGACACGGGGTTTGTACTAAAGACGCATCACACTGAAGCATTACATCTGATGTTATCTTTATTACTCCGTTTCACCAGCAGAAAGAACGAACACCAATCACTTACTTTGGTAGAAGCATTTCATCAGTCAATTGAAGGTACATCCAACAGCGCATAACAGGTAATGATGGTAGTAACGTCATTGACAGTGACGACGGTCAAAAGAAAGTTTTTCCCCATGCTCACCCTGCAGCCATGCTCCAAACAACCCGCCATGTCCCACAGGTGAACACGCACGCTAATATACACCACACCCCCTCACGGTGCCATAGTTACCAATGACGTCACACCGCACATGCACATGCACAACAGTATAGAAAGAAAAGAAGAAATATTACAAAAGACTAATCAAACCCAATGTATGGCTCCTACAGAGATGTTTTACGTAGTTTAGTTTATTTTGCCCAGGGGAAACATTGTTAGACTGTTTTCAAAATGTAAAATTGTAAAAGGGACACCTTTTTATTTTATTTTGAAAGGTACCGAAAACTTTAAGAGATCTGACCTCTGACCCCAGGCCTGACAAATGTCATGTGTAGATTATTTATTAGCCATATGCGCTACTTGCACAACTACATCCGCGTTCTACGTATTACATATCACTCGTTTCCGGTTATGGCAATGGCTACCGCGACTACCTACTACACTCGCTGTCTTCAGGGGCCGGTTTCACAAAGCTATTTTAGACCGGTCTATAGTGTTAGACAAGTCTAAAATTTGCTCATAGACAGTCTAATGCAAGTTAGACTGTTTCACAAAAATAAAGACTGACTTAATTTAGACCAAAAAAATTACCTCACCTCACCCCCAGGCTAACTTAGGTCTAAGACTCTGTTACATTGGCAACCAGAAGTAACAATCAGTTACATTACAAACTGCCAAAAGAAAAGGGAAAATGGCTCATAATTAAAACAATTCTTCTTGTTACTAACGTTACATTCCCAAGTAAAATGTCCTTGTAACTGTTAGGGCCGTTACATAGTCAACGCGAGCAACGATCGACGCGCTCCCTTTCATACGCAAGCGTCACGGGCGATGCGTGAAATGCAATACACCGTGACTGTTCAACCGTCTATTTCGCTTCAAACGCTCGCTTTATACGCGCGAATGGATTCAAAATGTTCAAGCGTCGAACTAGACGCGATAGACGTGAATTTGACGCTCTATTCGCGTTTGTTGTGAACGCTGCATAATAACAGGCTGCGATGTCAAGATTGCAATGCTGGAATGTGTGTGTGTATGTCAGAGAGAGAGATGGCATGGGCGCGATCGAACAGTGGAAACATACAAACATACTCCGTCATTTATACTCCTCCAACAAACACATATTTTCCGCTGGGGTAAACTGCACTGAGTGGTTGAATCATATACTGTCTATGGGTTGAATGCGCTGTAGGATTGAGTGTGAAACAAACACAAATGAATCTTCCAGGTGAATTGTTCAAACATAATTTCTCACAGAACTAAACATTCCAGACACCAAATCACCAACCCCAGAGCCATAAAAGAAGGCTCCAGCCAGCCAGTCTCCGCTGACCAACGAAAACCCCCAGCTAAGAACTTTATGGCCATGCAAGCTTCAAAGAAGATGAGCCCAACTAAAGGAAGAACTGGTCAATGTGAGATAGCTTGGAAAAGAATGATTGGCTCAGAGATAGCACAATTCAGCCCGATCTTCAAGATAACAGCAGAAGCTGCTCGAGCCCACAACATTCCAGACCCCCTCCTCCTTAAGGACCTCTGAACGAACAAACAGAGTTCTTTCTCTCTCTAAACCAGAAAACTGAGATTCTTCCTACAGTATACGTAAAACTCATTCAAGAACAATTTTCAATGGACTTAAAACATCATACATCATTCTAGGTGTTTCCACAATACATGTGTCCATTTAATATGCTTTAATCCCATATAATTCATTTAATTGTTATAACTGTTAGATGTTTGAATGAAAGTGTGTTGTGTTTCATATCAATATGATCGTATGCTCATGATTCAAAAGATGGCTTGATTGAAATCTGTGTAAAATGTTCGTATTCTTATAATAGTAATAATATCTAAACTGTAGCCTCTGTTCTCTCTGCTAGTAAGGAGATCCCAGATAACGCATGATTTATGACTTTGCAAACAAAGCCAGTGTCTAATTGGTCCGATCTCTTCAGGAGGGGGGACAAACTTTGAGTTTAAAAATCTTAGACAGAAACAAAGCTCTCTCTCTGCTCTCGCTCTCTCAGACTAGGAACCATGTAAACGCGCAGACGAAATAGGCCTAACCCAAATCAAGATCTGAAGAACATGGGTTAAACAGCTTAATTCAAGCCATCTACTCCTCTCAATTTCCTTTCTTTTCTTAGTTTCCTTTCTTTTCCGTTGTGAGTCTCGGTTCTAAGTTAAGTTTTGCGACAAGATTTCGAGCCACATTTCTTCTGCAAAGCCAGCTTCAAACAAAGACTTTCATTCCGCCAGCACGCCACATGACTGACCACGTGACCCAGACATCAGGCACGAGGAGACCAGCCAAGAACGGACCGGGAAACCCCTTTCACGCAACAAAAGGGAATCCCCAAAAGCAAAGACAAGCAAGTACTGCCTCCAGACTCTTAAGCTGAACTGGTGTATTTGATACAGATTTAATAACCTAGGAAACGATAAAAGGGTTAAACTAATGATTGATGGTTCATTCAGGTTGTGTCTTATAAGTGCATAGAAACTTGGGATTACATCATCTCACTCTTAAACTCACTCTTAAAACTTAATCTTTCCTTACTCTTTTCTTTCTGCAACGCGTATGAATGTATATGTGTGTGTTTGTGTTAGATATTAGTTTATGTTAGAATAATCAATAAAGTCTTGTTTGTATTTTAAAGAGAAATATTACTTGTGTTATTGTGCTTACAAATTTAATGTCTTAAACTTCTGATCTAAGTTACCTTGCTAACTATATAGTGTTTCACTATAGTTCGGATATTTATATCCGTTGCAGAGTTGATAGTTACAGCCAGTTCAAATGAACCGCGAACGAGTCATTTGCTCGGTTGTAATAAGTGACTTTTTTGAATTCCCTATAAATTAATTAATGAATTCCTTTGAGCTAAATTGTAATCACTACAAATTACAAATATCCTACAGCGCTTACTCGATCCGCCTTGTTTTTTGTTTTGAAAAGTGTCTTATTTTAAGATGCATTGCAGTGTAGTCCTACTTAAGATAGTCAGAGTCTTAAGTGCTTTGTGCAACGGTCTGATTTAGATGTCTATCTGAAGTCTGACTATCTACTATATCTAAGCCATAGTCAAAGTCTATCTTTGTGAAACCGGCCCCAGGATCTTCCGAAAATCAGTGTTAATGATGTTAATCGTGTTTGCAAAAAAACAAGCAAAGCCCCATCAAGCAAACTGGAGAAGGGTTTTAAATTGTATGCCGCCTCGTATATACACGGTTACGAGGGTAAGAAAAGTTTTTAATGCTATGACTACTAGCCTACCTAGATTATGTTTAACAGATAACGTTATACGTTTTTTCAGCTAACATTAACGTCATGTACTTGTGTTGTTACAGTATCAAATAGAGACAAGCTGACAGGGGAAATCAGCATTACGGCCTGGCCATTCTACTAACATTAACATACTACTAACATCTACTAATTTTTACTTTACTTTCAGAAATACTAATTAGTAATTGTACTTATTTTTTTTCAGGTTGGACTTGGGGATGCTTCGCCTGTGGTGGTAACGCACAGCAAGTGCTTGTGTGTGGCCGGCACTGTTGCTTTACTTTTTCAAACTGCCCACTGCTCTCAGCTTAATATGGCAGTCGTACCCCCTGTGCTGCACAGAGACCGAGCAATGCTGGCATAAACCACGGACAATGGTAATCATTGAACCACACAGTATGTTCACAGAATAGTAGAGGGAAAGAGAACACCACTGCCTAGAAAATGTCAATTGTGGAAGGGTTTTGTTTACAGTTTTAGCTTTAAGCTATTTCCTCCATAATGACTTTTATTTGTCTTTAGGGTGTAAAACCAGGACCCATCAATTCCATGGTCATCACAAAACCTGTACCAAATCGTACAGAACCAGGTGGAGTGAGGTAAGTTCAGCTGTGGCATTTTTAAACGTTTGTTTTTTGTTACATGTACAGGATACAAAATAGCTAATAACAATATGAAGACCATATTTTTAAAAGGCATTTGCTTTAAACATGTCCACAACAGACATTCAAAATAATCCACACTTTTACAGAAGATATAAATGTAAAGATTATGTATATAAAAATGAACATTATCAACATTAATTTTCATGTTAAACATATCTTTACAGAAGTGGACTCTACAGAGGGATGGTGGGCCCTTTACCAGATCCTTGTATGTTCAAAGTTGTGGAGCATATGCAGAATTCAGCCTGGAGGACGAGCCACTTGCTACCACCATGAACATGACAGCTGAAACGCCACTTGTAAAGAGTGCATTTGGGTTGGTCCAGGAAGGAAGTGCATTGTCTTTCCAACAGCCTCTGTTAACATCACGATACATCATCACCCTACATGATGCACCACCGAGTCCTCCTTTGCCTCTAGAAGGATATTATGCGCGAGAACTGAGATTATGGCGTTCTTCTTCTTCGTTCTACAGCGTGCGTCTTTCTCTGCTTATAAACAGACCGTTTTGCGCTTCCGGCAATGTCGGGATGTCATCTTGTACGCTCCCGTGAACTCTCGTCAGAGGCCCACATTGAAGAACACTAATAGTTGGATAAAGTCGTTATTTTTGTTGTTTTTCCGCACAAAAAATATTGTTGTCGCATGATAAATGTAATATAGAGCCACTGTAGTCACTTGGACCATTTTAACGATGTTTTTAACAAATGCGACAGATGTAATACCCAATCCCACCATCTCATGTATTTTATCCCGCGCTTTGGGATGAATTTGCCTCCCAAAGCAACACCCTTTGTCGATAATGTGATTCAAATGAGCTTCTACCAGCGGAATCCGTACATGTATGAAGGAAGATGTTGGTGGACTCCCCTGAGCCAAATCCTCTTTTAGCCTTTTCATAGCCTCTTCTTTTGTAGTTCTGGAGGCACCGCCTTTTACACTGTATGTGTCATATCTAAAATATAAAAAAACTATGTTAATGACTCTCATCCCTTTGACCATTCTTGTGAAAACACACTTCAAACTCTGACTCACTACCTTCACAGCTTCTTGCCCCCAAAAGATTTAATTGAAAAGCATAAAGGGGTCATATAATGGTACATGCACTTTTACAAGTTGATTGTACTGAAATGTGTGTTGGCAGTGCCTGTACACAACCATCATAAAATGATAAAAATCCATCCAGTGTTTTTTTTTTTTTTAAATCTTCTTATATGTTTCCCCCTCTCCTGAATCAAGCTGGGGTGTGTTTCCCGAAAGCATCGTTGGCCAACTATGATCGCAAGTTCCGTCGTAACCAATAGAGTTCAATGGACATTGCGATGAACTTGCGACCATAGTTGGCCAACGATGCTTTCGGGAAACGCACCCGTTCGATTTTGTGACGTCACAAAATCGACGCCCCTCCCACAATGGTTGAGTGACAGCAGCGTTTCAACACAGACCCGCCCTCGCGCCCTCGTGAGCGAGCTGTCAATCATAGCCCGCGCCAACCGGCGCGTTCATCGCTGATAGAGAGCAATGAGTAGAATTGCGTCTAAGCGATTGTGGTGTTCTTGAGTGTAATAACGAACACAGCAGTCATTCTGATGTTCCTAAATCCGAACCGCGGAAGACGCAGTGGCTGAGTTTGTTTTCAAAGGGAATATTCCCCACAACGTTAATGCTTTCAGTTTGCGCTAATCATTTCACCAGCTTTATAAACGAGGGTCAGTATAAAGCTGGTTTTACTAAGAAGCTGCTCCTGAAAAAAGGATCAGTACCAACTATTCATGTTGCTGCACCTCCAGAAGAAGAAGTGAGTGTAACGTTTTATTAACCTTTATATTAATCTTTATATTAATCTTTATATTAATCTTTGCAAATCGCTTGCTGCACGCTTCACGATGAATGCGGCTAAGGTTTACACTCAGGGTACATTACGGCCAGGGCTTGACATTAACTTTTTTGCTTACTAGCCAATGTGGCTAGTGGTTTTCCAAAGTTACTAGCCACACAGCATTTTTACTAGCCACATTTTTGTTGTGAAATTACCTGATAAAAGTTGACTATGGCGTGCTAAAATTTACTTGAACTAGATTTACAACCCTTTTAAATGTAAACCCACTGTACACACCCAAATCAAGACTACATAAATGTATAACAATACAGGTCATTATCATTAGCTCTTATAAGGTTGTGTGTAAAGCTACTTTTTTTAAATAAAACCATGTATTAAGATAAAGACAAAAAAGTAGCTTCTTATTGCATAATAAAAGTGGTGCATGGATGTAGAAGATTAATAAAAAAAGATAAAAAACTAAACTGAAAAAAATCTTTAGCATTAGAAACACTGTCTGTTTAAATATCAGAATCAGACTCAGAATTACTTTATTGAGCCACAATTGGAAATTCCTTGTTACAAGTTGCAATGGAAAGTAGGTCAGTCTCGAAACCTCACGAAAAACACATGCCATGGTTCGGACAAAGTTGCTTCATCATAAAGAACACATTTCAGTTCATTTTTGTGCTCAGGCCCTAATAATGACTACTGGTTAGGTTGACAAGAAATGGATAGAAATATACAATGTAAATGTAAACACTCCTTTTCATCAACAACAGCAGTAAATAATACAGAGTAGAAAAAACATCTCTGCATTAGAACAACAGTGAGCAAAGAAGAACAAATTATTTTTGGCTCATCAATTCAAATTCTTAAAAAAAATTAGGGCTGTCAAAAGATTAATCGCATCCAAAATAAAAGTTTGTCTTTAAATAATATATGTGTGTGTACTGTGTATAATTAAATTTGTATATATAAATACACACACATGCTTGTATATATTTAAGAAAAATGTGTAATTTATATATAAAAAAATTATATTTATATATAATATAAATTATATATAAATATATACAGTATATGTATGCAAATATTTCTTAAATATATACAAGCATGTGTGTGTATTTATATATACAAAATAATTATACAGAGTACACACACATATATTATGTAAACACAAACTTTTATTTTGGATGCGATTAATCGCGATTAATCTTTTGACAGCCCTAGAAAAAATACTTGAATGTGAGAGTGATATTGAAGGAGAGGAGCAGATTAAATGTCCTCACAGCTTTCATCATCAGATTCATACTTTCTCTGCTGGTCTCTGTGCTCCATGAAAGCTGGCCTTCGAGACCGGAGACTTCCCACATGCCACAACTTGATGGCTGGGACTGGATCAAAGTCTGTGATGGGAACAGTGGACAGCTGTACAGTCAGCAGGTCTGACAAGGTCTGATTCTTAAGACTGGCCCGCCAGTCACTTTTGACCAACTTCATGGCACTAAATCCCCGCTCACAATCAGCTGTTGAAGCAGGGATGCAAAGGATGAGGTCAACCACATGCAGTATGTCCGGGCAGTCCTGGCCAAGCTGTTGATTGACCTCACGCCATGAGATGTTTTTTAGAACACTGGGGTCCTGGTACAACCTTGACTTAAGAACAGTCCACTGGTCCAGGACTTCTTCCACCTTCACCCCAGCTCTCAGCAGCACAGGTTCAAAGTGCGTGATGAGCTCCTGCAAATCAGAATCCCCAAAATCTAAAATAATAGAGATATAAGAAATAGAAGATGTGTTAGACAAAATTATATAAAATCAGTAACTTAATGTTTTGATTAGTCTGGTGACTTTGCATACAAAAACGCTCCCAGCTCACCAGCATTTCTGTCTGCCTCTGGCCAATATCGGAAGTTGGTAATGCGCATGGCACGCAGGATCCCATGGCTCACATCTCCAAACCTGTTGTCCATTGTCTTTGCCAGCAGGTCTATGAGGTGGTCTTTGGACTGATTCAGGGAGTGGTCGTCACATGGTTTTAGGCTGACACCCTCATACTGGTTTGTTCCCAGTACTGTCTTTAACCAAGGCCCAGGTCTACAAATTATAAGAGAGAGAGAGAGACACACACACACACACACACATACACACTACTTTGAATGACTTCTTATAATGATATATTGATATTATTATGATTATTTTTAATTTATAATATTATATATGTACATTTAATGATAAATACAGTCTATTTGGTGGTTGTACCTGGATTTGTATTTGAGCATTAAAGCCATGGTGGAGGTCAGGCAGTCATGGATTTCGGCCACAGTCACTGAGGAACGCTGCATGGTTAGGGACAGGCTGCTGAGCTGAGTCAGCAAGTCACGAAGGAAGCAGGAGAATTTGATGACCGCCCCATCCTTCATAATATGGAGAAACCCTCGGGCCTTTGCCTTCTGTGTTTCATTCCCAGCTCCTCCAGGTGACTGTGCCTGACATGATAAATGTATAGAATGTAATCAGTATAAAATAACATTTAAAAATATCGAGTAATTATTAAAATTAATGAATACACACTTCAACTACATTAAACTAACACACTTCTCCTGTACTGTTTCCAGGCCCTGACATATTAATACTGCCACCATAACTGTCTTTTTCCTACCTGTACTAGCCTACCTGCTCTAGGTGGTGCACGAGTCCCTTGTAGCCTTTCAAAAAGTTTTCAAGGGCTCGCAGGAAATGTGAAACCCACCGGGTTCCTCCTATCCTTGTCGGCATCAGATGCCTCATGCCAATCTCCTCGAAGCTCCCCCTTAAGTTTGCCCTGTTCACACAACTCTTGTGATAGAACGTATACAGGCCACTCAGCAGGTCATTAACTTTCCTTGCCTGCTTGTTATGGGACACGGCATCGGAGTAGGCCAACTCCAGCCGATGAGACATGCAGTGTATGCCCAGAATCTCCACTCTGTCTCCACGCAGCTGGCTAACTACACCTTTCTTGACCCCTGTCATGACAGCAGCGCCGTCTGTCCCACACGCTACCAGTTTTTGTAGCCACTGTCCTGTCTCATCTTCGCTCCCTGAAACGGTCTCCATTATTGAGGATATGGCCTCAGCGATGTGGCTAGCATCTGGTTTGTCCACCGATTGGATACCAACAAAACGCACCTCCATCTTGCCTGCTGTTGCCCACCTGACATACACCAGCTCCTTTTCCATGACTGCACTGTCTGTCGAACTGTCACTCATTACTGACAGGAACTTTGAGGTGGCTAGAGCTTCTCTCAGTTTTATTCTTTCAGCCTCAGCAATGTAAAACATGAACTCCTTAGCTCTGTTTGAGTTCCTATATAGATCCAAGATTCCTATATAGATTCCTATATAGATCCTATATAGTTCCTATATAGATCCTTATAGATCCATATAGATCCTTATAAGATCCTTATAAGATCCTTATAAGATCCTTATAAGATCCTTATAGATCCTTATAGATCCATATAGATCCTTATAGATCCAAGATGGCGGCGCGAGTACATCGCGAGGCTCGCGGTCTCTCCAGATTCTGTAATTTAGCAGTATTTTTCTTGCTCATTTCGGGTCTGTTCGTCCAGAACAGTTGTGCCTTAACATCGTACACCCAAGGTGAGCTTTTGGATATTGGTTTGCGAATTTCCGACAGTTTTATGGACAACCTTCGACTCCTTCCTGAGATCGCCAGATCACCCGAGGCTATGCACTCTGCCCGGCCGGGCGGAAGTGCTCGCAGGCGCCGGCGAGATCGTAAACAAAGGCGGGGGAAGCGCGGAGGACTAAGAGCTAAGCTAAAGCTAACACCACACCGGCTCTCTTTACCCAGCATTTTCCTTGCCAATGTACGGTCGCTGTTGAACAAAATGGAGGAGATTCGACTCAACATCACATACAGCAAAAGACTTTTGAACTGTAATGTTCTAATTTTCACGGAAACATGGTTAAACAGCGGAATACCGGACAACGCTATTGAGCTAGCGGGACGCCATACATTCCGGGCGGATAGAACATTACATGGCTCCGGTAAGACCAGAGGTGGTGGATTGTGCATTTACATTAACAAAGCTTGGTGCACAAACTCTGCTATTGTTGGGAGACATTGTTCAGCTAACCTTGAGTTTCTCATGGTTAAATGTAGACCGTTTTATCTACCGCGGGAGTTCACTTCCACTATTATAACTGCAGCCTATATTCCCCCGGATGCTGATGCCAAGTTTGCTATGAAAGAACTTCACGCAGCCATCAGTAAACAACAGACCGTTCACCCGGAAGCTGCGTTTATTGTTGCGGGTGATTTTAATCATTCAAACTTAAAGTCAGTGCTACCGAAATTTCACCAGCATGTTTCCTGTCACACCAGAGGAAACAAAACCTTAGACCATGTTTACACAAACATGGCTGAAGCTTACGTCGCGACACCCCTCCCCCACTTGGGACAGTCAGATCACCTTTCTTTGTTCCTCACCCCCAAATATGCACCTCTGATCAATCGCGTGAAGCCATCAGTGAAGACCATCAAGGTGTGGCCTGCGGGGGCAGATTTCTCACTCCAGGAAAGGTTTCTACACACAGACTGGAGTATGTTTGCTTCTCAAGCCACCAGTGGCTCTCACACAGACATTGACTGCTACACCTCCTCTGTACTGGATTATATTAATACCACCATTGACAGTGTTACAACCCAGAAGCAGATCACCACATACCCAAATCAGAAGCCATGGATGAACAGGGAAGTGCGACTCCTATTGAAGACACGCAATACTGCCTTCAGATCAGGAGATGCACAAGCCTATAGCACATCCAGAGCAAATCTGAAAAGGGGCATCAAAGAGGCCAAGCACTGCTACAAGCTTAAGATAGAGGGACACTTTTCCAACGCTGACCCTCGGCGCATGTGGCAGGGCATTCAGGCCATCAGTGACTACAAACCCTCTCACTCCACCCCCGCAGCCACTGATGTCAACTTCCTGAACGAGCTAAATGACTTTTATGCTCGCTTTGAAAGAGACAACAGAGAAACTGCCACCAAGCTCAAATCCTCAGCTGACCACCCACCGATCACACTCTCCTCCACAGATGTCTGCAATGCACTGAGCAGGATCAGCGCGCACAAGGCTGCTGGACCAGACAACATCCCTGGACGCGTACTCAGGGCATGTGCGGAGCAGCTCGCTGGGGTTTTTACAGACATTTTCAACCTGTCTCTTGCCCAAGCAACTGTACCAACATGCTTTAAATGCACTTCCATTGTGACAGTGCCAAAACACTCCAGCCCGAAGTGCCTTAATGACTACCGCCCTGTAGCACTCACACCCATCGTAATGAAGTGCTTTGAGCGGCTGGTCCTGGCACACCTAAAAGACTCTCTACCATCCACATTGGACTCACACCAGTTTGCCTACCGTAGCAATAGGAGCACAGAGGATGCAGTCTCCATGGCACTGCACTCTGTGCTCACACATCTGGACAATAAGAACACTTATGCACGCATGCTGTTTGTTGACTTCAGCTCAGCATTCAACACTGTCATCCCAACTAAGTTAATAGCCAAACTTGGAGACCTGGGCTTCAACACCTCCATGTGCAACTGGATTTTGGACTTCTTGACCAACAGACCCCAGAATGTTCGATCAGGCTCCAACTGCTCCACATCCATCACACTCAACACTGGTGTACCACAGGGCTGTGTGCTAAGCCCGTTCCTCTACTCCCTCTTCACCTCCGACTGCAAGCCTGTGTACGGATCTAATTCCATCGTCAAGTTTGCGGACGACACTACGGTGATTGGTCTCATCAGCAACAACGATGAGACTGCCTATAGGGAGGAGATCAAGCACCTGGCCACATGGTGCACCGAAAATAACCAGCTCCTCAACACCACCAAATCGAAGGAGCTCATCGTGGACTTCAGGAAAGTGTCAAGAGGCACACACGACACCATCCACATCAATGGAATGGCTGTTGAGCGTGTCTCCAGTTTCAAGTTCCTGGGGACCCACATCTCGGCGGACATGACCTGGACAACCAACACCTCCAGCCTGGTCAAGAAGGCTCACCAGCGCCTCTTCTTCCTGAGGACACTGAGGAAGAATCAGCTTTCCTCCACTATCCTGGTGAACTTCTATCGCTGTGCAATAGAAAGCATCCTGACCAACTGTGCTACAGTGTGGTATGGGAGCTGTTCTGTTGCAGAGCGCAAGGCACTGCAGCGGGTGGTGAAAACCGCCCAGCGCATCACTGGGACTCCACTACCTGCCATCGAGCACATCCAGAGGAAACGCTGTCTGCATCGAGCTCGCAGCATCCTTAAGGACTCCTCTCACCCAGCCCACAGACTGTTTTCTCTCCTGCCCTCCGGCAGGCGTTTCAGGTGCCTCCGGACCAGGACCAGCAGACTAAAGAACAGTTTTTTCCCCAGAGCTGTCTCTTTATTAAACTCTAACCCTCATTGATCCCACTCCCCTCATATACTGATTGACTCTCCTCTCCCTCCTCACACCTGCCTCCATTTTGTTATTTGCAATACTATAATGTTCATTTGCACTGCTGACTGTTATTACAGTAACAACTGTTTACATATGCATCTTGCACTACTACCTTGACTGGAATATGCTCAATTTGCACTGCCGACTGTTTATTTACAGTACCGACTGTTTATATATACATTGCAATATCGTACCTTAACTGTAATATGCAATTACTTTCCACTGCACTCACTCGGATAGCTTCTGTCCAAACTTTATTTGCACTACTTTAAATCCATTGTTATACTGCTCATTAGCCTAACTTATACATATATCTATTTGTAAAATTCTGTTTATAGTAATATCCATCTGTATATTATGCTCACATTCTGTTTATAGTAACAGCCATCTGTATATATATTCATAGTACATATCTATCTGTAAAATTATGTTTATAGTAACAGCCATCTGTATATTATATTCAGTACATATCTATCTGTAAACATTCTGTTTATAGTAATAGCCATCTGTATATTATTATATTCAGTACATATCTAGCTGTAAATTCTGTTCACAGTAATAGTTATCTGTATATTATATTCATAGGACAATCTATCTGTAAATTTTTGTTTATAATAGTATTCAACTCTATATTTATTCAGTACATATCCATGTTCTGCACTTATGGAACCACTGTATATCCTGCACTTGCTGCTATTGCACTTCTGGTTAGACCTAAACTGCATTTCGTTGCCTTGTACCTGTACTTGTGTAATGACAATAAATTTGAATCTAATCTAATCTAATCTAATCTAATATGTACTTCCAACTTTCAGACCTTTTTTCTCATCGACCCTAAAACACAAATTGAATGACATTATGAGTCATCATGACTAACCTAGCTTTCTAACAAATTAATTAACATGCACAACAATACTTACTCGCACATCCACACGTAGTCCGTGAAGGGCCGACCTTTCTTTCCTATAGCGTGTACGTTGCGAAACAGCATCCCCATCTTCTCAAACTCGGCCGACTTCATGAGGACCAGAGATTTCACCGCCACACTGTCTTGTAGCGAACCAGCTGCCTTCACCCGTTTAGTCGAAATGCTTCCGATATGACCAATGGACACTTCATGGTCCTTTACGGTTTCGACTTTAAAATTGCTTGTCCCAATCACAAAAGATGCCCCGTTTACCTTTTCACCGCCGTACGTCCTACAATCGGAGCAATACATGATTGTGTTGGCTGGATCATATACCAGCCATTCTCGACCTGCCTTCCACTTTTCATTGAAAAGTCTTTTGTTTTTCTTTGTCTCTTCTTCCTTTTTACTTTCATCGTCAGGTTTTCTCTTGTGTGTTGTCTGCTCACCGGGTTTTGTTACACCTTTTATATGTCGCCACATAGCTCCACCGCTAGCAGCTAGCTGTCTCTTCGTGTCTGTGTTGTCAACTTGTCGGTCACTAGCGCGCAAGCGCAAGGCAACACTGTGTGCATGTAGTACTCATGGGAGTTGTAGTTTCGTAGTGTCACACTGCAATATGGCTTATTTCAGATGCCTTTTGAAAAGACTACAATTATTCAACCCGCCAAAGTGGCTAGTTGGAGTGACTGTGTTACCCGCCACGCGCAAAATCCACCCGCATTTGGCGGGTTGGCGGGTGTTAATGTCAAGCCCTGATTACGGCATGTTTTCTATGTATGACGTTCTCAATATAATTCATAATCCCATGTTTATAATAAACAACACGTTATGGTTATTGTGTTATTGTGTTAGAAACGGTGTACGCACAGAACAGAGGGGCGGGGTGAGCAAAGCTCATTATCATTTTGAGACACATGCACTCAAACGGCGTGCTGAAAACAGAGTAGGTAAAATTAGTGTTTTCTTACAATACTAATGAGAATTTTTAATTAAAGTATATTACAAATTTTTCATTTAGACCCTAAAGAATCATATTAGCTTGTACAAAAATGACATTATATGACCCCTTTAAAAAGTCTCCTTTTTCATTATCTGGACACGTATATTTGATCCTTACATTAAAATATTTTACAGAATGAATCCTTACATACATAAAAAATACTACAAGGATTCTCTTTCTTCTAAATTTTATTTATTTTTCTCCTTCTACATGTCTTACGGTTTTGCAATATTTTCTACACTGTTTTCAAGTAGTATCTTCACAGATGAAGGAACTATAAGTGCTCTTCAATCTTCCATTTTCATATTATCTTCATTTTCCTTTAAAAAGGACTAAGATGTTTGTGGGAAAATTAACATTTCACACGACGAACGATGGTTATGACGTCATACGATATCGTCCCCATCAGAGCTTTGCATATCTCATCTTTGAACAATCAAAAATCACATTTAAAGTTAAAAATATAACTCATCCCATTTGAATAGCAGTTAAATACAACATTGACTACACATATAAGACATTTTTGGCATGAAAATTAATTTGGCTGATTTTAAATGAACTATTTTCCTTCTGAGGAACACGTTAAAAATGAAAAACAACATCCAGAATTAAAAATATGATCCATCTTACCCGAATATAGTTGATTGAGATGTTAAGGATATGTATAGCATGATTTTGAGGCATTAAAACTCGATATTTTGATCTAAAATAAATATTTTCCCTCATGACGAGGAAAACCACACGACGAACGATGGTCGTGACGTCATCCGATGTCGTCGTCATGAGTTGAGTGCTTTAAAAATGAATAACAACATGCACAACACAGATACAAAAATATGTTCACATCAGCATGATTAGGCACAAACATGGCTACATGTACACACCATTCCCATGCAATTGTAACAAGAATTGGATTTTATATCGCCATTTTCCCTCGTGGACTCTGTAGTTTCATTGTCTCTCCACTCTTGCTCGACCATGTGCGGAGGAGAGAGTGACCTAATTACACTAAAATATCGTGTAACTCTTTAATTTGAACTTTTTTCACAAAAATCCTTTTATACATCTGTCCTTTCACTTATTTACTAACAATTGGCCGACTTGGATTTTTGTTTTGACTGTTTAAAGCTTAGTTTAGCCGTTTTTCGGAAACATTTTTTTTCCCAACGGCAGTCTATTTAAGGGGGGCGCGCATTGCGCGCGCTCACTCTCTCTCACACTTCACTTGTTGAATGTGCAGACACGATGATCGCTCTGTAGTATCGAATTTAAAAAAAGAACACTATCTAAGACAGATTCATTAGAAAAATATATTGTATATGGGTGATTCTCCAAATAGGAGCACTTTTGGCACTGTACGTTTATGGAAAATTCACTCTCTTACAATTCTTAAAACAATCTTCCTAGCTTCATTCATTTGTCTTCTAACACAATATAACAGTGGGCAGTTTTAGAATTCCATGGATGATTATTATTTTTAACAGTTTTTCAGAAGGGCGCTTTCAAATATGTAATTTCCACCACTTTTCAATCGATACATTTTATTACAATATAATATTGTAAAACTGATTATAAGATTATGTATCAGTCAACAACAGCAGTGGCTACCTAATCATGTAACAAAATAAATCTTAATACTTCATGAACTTAATGCATTTTTATTTAAAGTTGCTAAATGCCACAAGTTGGGATTTTTGCGTACAGCATTTCATTTTTGCTCAGGTGTTTATTAAAAGTCACTCACACATATATTGTAAGTAATGAACTTTTCCTACTTGATTTAAAATACATTTAGATCCACATCATTGTTTTTTATTTTTTTATTTTCTTAAAATCTGTAGTGGTGGAAAGATTGTTTCTCTGTATTTTTACTTAAATTACCAGTCCAAAATATTTTTAATCATTTATTTTATTATTTAACATATATGAGTTGAACAGTATACCTAATAGTTTTAAAAATAATGCTTACAAATGATATGCAAATTATAAAAACCTGCTCAAAATAATCAAATAAATATAGATAAATAAAAGTAGATAATTAAAAATCAACACAGAGTGTACTGGAATGGTGATGTATAAAGTTCTCAGTCCAAAAGCACATATATCATGTCCAAAGCTACGCCTGTAACTTCTCAGAGGTGGAAATTACATTTCAGCAGTCTTTCTGCAATATTAGCACTCCCTCATGTCAGGCTTAGCTACTTTTGGACTTATGTTGTTTACTCGTAATAAACATTAATTCATTATTTTCATATTTGTTGTACAGCCAAACTACAGCCAAGGTGAAATGACTCTGAATAAAAATACTCTGTATAAAAGCTTGAGTTACCTTGATTTATTTTCTTGTGCTGAAGAGCACATGTGCCTGAAGTTTCATCTTCAACTAATACTGCTTTTCACTATTATTTCCATGATTACCAAGTAAATAAAATATTTAAGGTGGATCTATTAAAGTGGATTTTGTTGAAGGAGGTGGAAATGACGGAAAACCTGGGAACAGACTCATTTCATTCCAAAAATAGTTAAAATTGTGATATACATATGGAATTTCGATGGTATGATATTATTTTATTTGTCCTTAAAACAAACATGTTAAACTATTTTTAAATCGATCCTTTAATATAATTTTTTAACTTTCAGAGAGGGCCAGTCTGGGTTGGGGATGAGCATAAAACTGAAAAATCTGCAAATAAACAGCCTTGCAAAAGCATTTTTAAAAGAAAAAAGGGGCAATATTTGGTGGTTACTAGGATGTTGGAGCATGAACTTCATAATGACAATTTATTTGTGCAATTGTTTATTTATTTACAAAAAAGGCCAAGGACACAAAAGTGCCTGTAGTTGGAGAATCACCCATGTATTATAAAATATATTCTTATTATATAAATATATATTTCCCTGTAGTTATCTTTTTTGTTTACATGTATTTACAAGCCTGTCTGAATAATACCGAAACGTCGCGATAGGCTTGTTCTCCATTTTTATTTTGATTGTTTACATTTATCTGATTTATTTTTGGGATTTCATGAGACACTGTTAGGATGGATGTCTTTAGAGGCCGTGTGAGACAGAAGCGCTCCACGTTACAGACTCAGACTCCAGCAGTTCTCCAGCTCTGAAGAGAACAGTCATTTTCCTCCAAATGCACGTTTCCGTGCGAGCCAGACAGATTTCACTCCTAGACAAAGGGGAAGAAATAAAATCAGAAATTCTCAATTTTTTTTTATTTTTAAAATTTGCACCCTGTTGACTTCAATGGGGCAAGTACTAAACCTGCTTTTAGCCTCTTAACATCCTTGATGTGTCATTACAAGTGCAAACAGGATGTAAACACAGGTATTTGCGTTTGCTTAAATAACATAATTTTTATACATATCGTGCACATCTACTGCAGTCAGATTCACCCGTGTTCACTCTGAAGGAATCACTCACATTTTCTGTGCACTTGTAATGACACATCAAGGATGTTAAGAGGCTAAAAGCAGGTTTAGTACTTGCCCCATTGAAGTCAACAGGGTGCAAATTTTAAAAATAGGATAACACGGTGTAGGCAACACCGATTTTTGTCGTTGTTCTCTGTACTGACAGCACTCCAAATGTACAAAAAAATGAGCTCAATGTTAAAATTGACCGGAGTTCTCCTTTAAGAATGTCTATTTAACACATATGGTGTATCTTGTGAATATGTTGTTTTTCCTTTTCATGTTTGGTGTCATTTTAAGTGTCTCAGTGCGATTGGTAAAATGGTCTTAACTTCATTGCAGTCATTGGTTTAATGAAAAAGATTGAGAACTTAGGAGAATCCTGTATCTCTCTGGCTGATATCTCTTTACGATATCTCCTGAAACCAGGTGCTACCCCCCTGGGGTACATGGATTGGCCCAAACAACTCTAAACAACATTTGTATAACCCCTGTTGTTCTGATCTGGTATTTAAGGCGAGGGGACAGAGCAATCTTGGGGACCCTGTAACCAGGATCACCCCCATAGAGTGCTGTTTCAGTGTTTTCCGTTGGAAGACACTGACACATCACTGTGTGTCTCTGTCAGGAAAACATTACTTACTTTTAGAGTCATCTTTGAGTAAATGATGTCATGTATTTATTATTTCTGAATTGGCTTTTGATCATTTACTTCTGTAATTGGGATGATACATTTTTACCTGACAAATAAATGTTACATCTTGATTTATTCTGCATGTTTCAGAAATCATTATTTTTAGTAGACTAAAGTGCAGTCTGGTGTTTCCGCAAATCTCTGTCCAGGATAGATCAAACTGAAGGCACTATGAATGGAGCATGGGGCACATCTTAGACCTTCTGATTTCTGACTATTCCCTGACCTAGGATGTTGTACGCTGCATCTATTATAAAAGATTACATCTATGGGTCAGCAGTGAGCGGCCGCATAAAGTAAAATATTTGCACTGCACCCTCTGACTATTTCAGGACTGGCTAGTTGGTGATCGTGAGCGCACAGTCGCGACGTGACGTCTCAAAGTGACACATGTCCTTAGTGAACGAATATTTGAAATTATGAGATACTCGGAATAATCAAAGATCTAAATTAATTCATAATCAATATTTATGACTATTTTCTAATAAGAAATGCGATCTAAATTTGATTATCATTTGAAATTGGAGTCAGATTACGCACAGAGCTAAAATAATACTTAAACTAAATTCCAATAAATTAAGTGAACTTCACTGGAGCGCTGAAAAGACATACACGCATTATCCCTTCGCCAGGCCATTGGATTCAGTCATTGGGCTAACGGATGGTCCTTACACTGTCATCTTGACAATTTTAGGGAGATGCCATTTTAACCACAAGGAGGAGATCAGGGAGATGCTCTGGCCTTCTGGATACAGACAGCCCAGGCCCTGCGGAGAGAGAGACAGCGCAACCACGCAGATTTATATTTTAATCTTAAAAGATGGGCCGGCCTTTAAACTGATTTCCTATTGATGTGCTACAGCAAAAGACCTTTCAGCACCAATGTGATCTTCATGTCTGATGCATAAACTGTAATCTTTTTCCATCTTAGTCTTCATCTACGTCTCGACTGGAGGACAGCAAGAAGGCCAAGCTGATCCTCAGGGGAGATGTATATTGTGCAGGTGAAGGGTAAGGAGAGGATTGAAATGCTGAAGAAGATCAACGACAGTTTGGAACTAAGCGATGTTATGCCTCCATGTGACATGGTCAAATACCGACAGAAACTGAGTCTCTCGGCTCAAACAAGTCTGGATTTTCACCTGCCAGTCCAATCAGAACCTGTGGAGGTGTGCATACAACAGCCAGCAGCTCAAAACAAGGCAACAACAGGAATGGACATTAAAAATGCAATGTATTGTTTGAGTTCTTAATTTTTGACACGTATTTTTTTTCACTCAATTTTTTTTTTTTACAGCATCCCCTGCTGACTTATTTGTCAATAATTAATGTGCCAGACCGTAATGCATCAAATGATCAAATATCAAATAAAAGATTAACATACAGAAGGCCATGGCTGCTGCCTTGATTCACTTTCGCATGGAAGCGGAGCACATCCCAGCAACGCCTCTCCGAAATCCCACATCTCCGAGTCTGGGCCGCTGGGCAGCACACGGCTTTAGGCTCTTTCTTCTGGAGCTGATGCACAGAGAACCAGAAGACACTTAGCATCTAAAAAAAGCCCTTTGCCACTTTCATCATCAGAACTGTGAGTCAGAATGAGCTGGTGAGTTTAACTCTTTAAACATTAAGAACTCAGAAACAGCCATGTACAGCCAAGTGTGTTGGATATATGGACCAAGTTTTCAGGTTCTACTGAATGCCAATGCATTTATTACTGACTGACTTGTCTTTTTTTTTTTTTGACACCATCAATTTTTGAAGAATTTTTTTTTATGGATTTATAGCATTTTGAAAAAAAAACCCTTTGTATTTATCAACAATTTTGTTTTTGATTTAATAATCATTATTCAACATGTTCAGACTGAAGTTCAAATGAAACATTTAACTTTTAATGTGCAGTATTCAGCTCAGCTTCAGTACTTTGTGGAGCATCCTTTAGCTTTCATAACTTCTAACAAATGTTTTCAGTAAGTGCTGACAAAGTTGGTACGAGCCCTTGATGAAATGTTGGCCTTTCTTCCATGGCCAGGCAGGTTTGCTGCTGTTCCAGAAGTTTTAAACTTCCTTATAATGCTCCCAATGGTGTTGCTATCTTAGTATAATATATATTTATGAGGAGACAGTAGATTGTCTTTAACTCGACTTTATTCCAACATGATGTAACCTCACTAGGGTTGGGAATCGTAAGAAATTTTCCGGTTCCGGTTCCGATTCCGGTTCCGCCAAATGGTTCCGGTTTCGGTTCCGGTTCCCATTCAATAAAAAAATATTAAAACAACGAATAAAAAAAATAGTAGTGAGGGAAAAATCCACAATCCTTTTTGTGTTTATTTCTTATACTTGTCAAATGAGTTTAACAGACTGGTAATGTCAACAAATTCAACATATTATTAAGCATTTTTTGCAAAAAAATATTATTTTTTCTGAAGGAAAATAAAAATGTCTGCATTCTCTAGAATAATTTGGGACCTCTCCTAGCTTATTGTATCTCCAGCAGTGGAGAATACCCTCTCAGAAGGGGTAGAATATGCTTGAACACCCATGTAAGATGTGTGTAGAACAGATTATTTTTTAAATCGTTTTGAATGATTGATTAATTAAGACTTTACTTGTTTCATTACTGGATAAATCAGCGCTCTAGCAGTTAATAAACAGAACTGCATGCGTCTTGCGGAAGAACATTGTTGCCGGAGCTACTTCTCTCTATTTATGTCTATGACGAGTCACGCAGGTACTGAGCTACTCCGCAGCGACTGCGATCCGCCAGTCTAAATTATAGTTCGAATATAAACGCTTATTGCAGGCTTAACGTAGTAATTCTGGATAAGACAAAAACACGGTTTGAAAAAAAGGCACTGAACACAAAAAAGTTACGGACTGCGTCTTTATGAATGTTTTGAAGCATCAGATGTAATCGATACACTCGTTATTTGAAGGCAGCGACTTTCAAAAGGTGATTTACTCTATTTTTGTTGCTACCGTAGACAGTGTTTATACTCGAATTATAAACTTTTATCTCATTAGGCCTACTTCTGTGATCATTTGAATATTTGTAACAGATATATCGATACTGTGTGATTGTAAAGCTGTTTCATATTGACAACTGCTCTCTGTGGGTCAACGACAGCGCAAACAGATTAGAATGTTAAGGGGTGAGGTTTTTGTAATTTAGGAATATAGATCGCGTGGGTGTTTGAATCGAGATCTTTTAAAGATTAATCGTGCAGCTTTAATACTCTCTTTCTCTCTCTCTCTCTGCGTTGATATCTGACGCAAAACGTATTTGAGTAGCGCGAGGGCTTTTCAGATTCATTACTATTTTAATATGAGGTGAGACGTTGCTATTAAAGGATAAGCTCCCAGCACTTCGCCCACACAGCGCACCAGAACCGTTTTCGGAACCGAAACTTAGGAATTTCGCACGGTTCCGGTATTTTTTCAAAAACACTACCGGTTCTGGATAAGAACCGGTTCTCGGTTCCCAACCCTAAACCTCACACATGTGAATCTGCTCAATGTTTATTTCCGCCATTGTCATACGCATACGTAGGTACTGACGTATGCTCAATCACAGATCGTAACTGGTTCACGGGACATCTCCCTCTTTTTGTCTGGCGTTTCATTCAGTATTAAACAAAACAACTGTTTTTAAGAAACATACTCTGAAATAACCTTTTGTATGAAAACACAATATTTTCCGTATTCTTCCTTTTAAGAAATTAATGTTTAAGTAGACACTAACAGTAATACAAATTGTCAAAGCCATTTCTATGGAAATAATAATATTTTGAGTTTATTTTGTAAAGCCTGAGAAAACCTGTGTTGCAAATGGAACGTAGAAATTGGAATGCAAACGGTTTATCAGTGATCTAGTATAATGTAATTTGATTGGCTGTTAGATTTAGTATGAAAGAAATAAACACTGCGAAACAGCCAGAAGCCGCTGAACTTTGGAGCAACACAGTCTTTTGACCTACACGAAACTGCACAGTTAATTTGCAAGAAAAGTAAAGATCCTAAGTTTTTTTATTGTATATGTTTTGAAAATCATTGGATTCAAGACTTTTATTTACCGACGTTTTGTTTTGAGTACAAAAGAACTTTGAAGTCCTAAGCTAGTGAGTTCACTTGCTGCACTCACATCAAAGTCAAAAGACTGCTTGACATAGTCAAAATAGCCAATCGAGCAAATTCAGAAGATTGCTTGACGACACTGAAAGATGAGCCGTGTGAGAACAGCTAAAGAAGCAGCCAGACACTCGCGAGGACGGCGAGCTAATCAACTGGGCGGAGCTGAGGAAACCTGCTAGCAGCTGCTAGCAAAGACAATAGACCAAGACGGCCGAAAACTACTTCGCGGCTCAAGAATACAGAAAGAAAGCCAGAGGTCCCCTACCTAGAGGTCTGATAATTTCTTCTTGACTCTATTAGCCTCCTGATGATGCTAACACTAACCATCGTCTAAAAGTGGCAGTAAGTGTTGACTGGATATTTGGTTCTGAAAGTCATAGAGCTTTATTTAAAGAAATCCTACACTACAGTGACTCTTTTTCATGAGGGTTGTGATTACATAAGAAGAGTAGAAGCTGTGGACAATAGCAGGAATTGTGACAGTTTTGTGTGAAGATTTTAAAGTGACATGACATGGCGGATGAAAGCGCAGCTGTGTGTGTTGAACAAAAAAGGGCACCAAAGCCCACAGAAAAGGCTGTAGAGGAGAAAATACAAAGGCTGAGAGGAGAACGCAAGGGAAAGTTGGCACAAATAACCAAACAGAAGAATGATTTAGCCAAATTGAAGGAAAATGACCACAATGTTAATTTCATTAAAGATGAAGCATTGCTAGGGTTTGAAAGATGCTTAACCCTCTGGGGTCGACAGGTTTGCTGGATTTTCTTCACATTGTAGCACAATAAACTTAAATTACTCTCATTTATGGTCATAAAGAGAAAATAAATATAAATAAATAATCTGTGATATTTCTACTTTTGTATGCGTCCACTAACAATTAAATCAAAACATTGCTTTTGTAAAATAAAGAAAATAAACAGGGTGTGCTTTCTGCCTCCCCGTCGCGGTGAACTTTTTTTTGGTGAACTCAGCGAATACTTGTCACACATTTATGAGCCATATACCTTTAATCATTTAACCCCTGGTTTCACAGACTAGTCCTAGACTAAAATGTAAGTCTGAGCTGTTTCCACTGAAATAAACTTGCACTGACTGATCTTAAAAATATATCAGTGCCTTTTTAGTTTTAAGATGCACATCGGTAATGTTTTTTTCTAAGCATGTTTATAAAAATTACTTAAATGTCCTAATTGATCTATGGTCTAATCCTGGCTTAGTCTAAGCCCTGTCTGTGAAACCGGGCCTAAATGTGTACTTTTAAATGATCGGATTCAAACTCAAAACAAATATTTTATGTTTAAGTAATTTGTATAAAACCAACAAGATGTCCAGCTTCTCAAACGCTTGCTAATTTTTAATTTTACCACGCCCACGCGCGCAAAAGAGATTGACATGCAAATCTCCACATGGAACACGATCGCGCTCATTAGCCTACCTCAAAAACAAAGCAACAAAAAACTTCACAAGTCTCTACTTTTCGTCGAGTTTGAAAGACGCGCCGTGAGCTTACATTGGCTTTACCTCAGAAGAAGAAGAACGCGATTTGAAGACAAGAAAGGTGTAAGGCACATGTGTCAAACTCAAGGCCCGCGGGCCTAATCCGGCCCGCCACATTATTTTATGTGGCCCGCGAGAGCATATGGGTGTCTTAAAATTAGGGATGCAACGAAATTTAGGCTGCCGAAAATTTTCGGCCGAAAATAACATTTTCGTTTTTTGGCCGAAAGATACTAAAAAGCCACCGCGCCCCTCCGTGTTCGGCGATGGTTTGACTCTGGCTCAGCGTGTTTTATGACTTTGCGTGCGAGTCCACTTCCGAAGATGCATAACTTCTAAGCGCGTTCCACTGTGTGCGCGAGCTGTGCTCTCCGCTCCGTGTTCACAGCGCGTTCTGCTCAATGTTCCGCAAGCAACCTCCGTGTGTGTGTGTGTGTGTTTGTGTTGCGAGCTCTGTTCAAGCTCACCGGAAAGGCAAAGTCCGCTAAAAAAAAAAAAAAACGTGCCGACATGAAATTTCTCTGGACTTGTTTCTTTTTGCAATAGCACTACTGTGCTGTAACATGGTGTGTATAGCAGTGCTGGGCAACACTGGTAAAATTACACGAATCACGATCCTCTCGTTCTCCCTGCTCTGCTCATGCTCTGATAAAAATAGCTTTGTAGGACTATACTTTATTTTGACAATTGGTCAAAAAATAAATCTGTTAAATCTGATTCTGCTGCATAGAACTGATTGAAGAATAATATTGATATTTAAAATTATATTTTATATAATTTTAATATAATAATATATTTATTTAAATATATTAAATATATTACATAATATTTAATATAATATGTACCAGTATTATCCTTTTCACCATTTGTATCACTCCGCTTGTCTGTGTTTGCGCCACTTGCATCATTAAGCCAGTAGGTGGCGACAAGTGACTGTCTTTATGAGTGAACAATTGAACTTTAAACTGATTAGTGCCAAAAACATTGATTAACTCAGGAAAGAAACAAGTTGCTGAAACCAATCTTTAACGGTAATATAAATTGCTCATTTGCCTCTGGACACAAAAAGATTGCACTGGTTTTTGATTGAAATGTAACATTTATGCAAAATAATCCTTGAAAGATTTCTCATTTAAGGCCATTCCTGTTTGGAATATGTGATTGTGTATTGTCAACAATAAGCAGAAACATTCTGCATTTCCATTTTGTAGTGTGGATCATTCATTGCAATATTTATCCTCATTCTCATTTTTAAGAATCTGTTATCTTGACAAATAAATAATTAATGCTACTGCACTGACATGCTTTTAAAGCTATTGTTATCCAAATTTTTTGGCCTTTAAACACCTTAAAATGCACATATGTAGGTCAGAGAAATCCAAATTTTATCGGGGGAGCATGTCCCCGATCCCCCTAACTACCTCACATTTGAATACGCATGACTGTGTGGTAATGTGTGCTGGTGTGGCTACAGTGCCAGGGCTGAATTTTTGAGCCAGTTTGCCCCTGCATATATACAATATACATTATTCTCTGTATCAAATCATTATTACCCAGCCCCTGATGTTTCGGGCTCATCCCCTGATGTTTTTAAAACCTAGAAACACCCCTGCAAATGCATATACAATATTTGTAACTTAAATAAGTAATAATCAAATAAAGAGACAATATATTAACATTTTAAAAGTCTTACAGTTACAACCGGCCCTTTGAGGGCAGCCATAATGCTGAAGTGGCCCTCAGTGAAAATGAGTTTGACACCCCTGGTGTAAGGTGAGAAATTCGTACTTATTAGTTTATGTTATTGGGGCAAAAACTTCACATTGCAGTCGAACTGTTGCTAGATATATGGTGAATATTATAATATTATAATATTTAGACCCGTGTTTACTGTTACTGTGTTTGTGGATATCTGCTCAAACATAGATATGTATAATATGGTAACCATAATGTTTCATATTTTGGAGCGCGTCCTGCGTTTAAATGTATCATATTTGGAG
This sequence comes from Rutilus rutilus, assembly GCF_951802725.1. NCBI lineage: Eukaryota > Metazoa > Chordata > Actinopteri > Cypriniformes > Leuciscidae > Rutilus > Rutilus rutilus. The sequence goes on along the minus strand of NC_140212.1, from coordinate 49,793,994 downwards.
CGCGATCGTGTTTGAAAAGCAAAACGCACCAAACATTAGGCTTCATGTTTTTACTATTATCTCATTTCATATCATCATAACGAATGGAAACATTTGAAGTAACATATGATAATCAATATATTTTTCTCGTAGTTACTGAAATCTTTTTGGAAGATTTATAGGCTGCTATAGGTTATTGTTATTATTATTTTATGCAGCACTGTGCATAGCCTATGCCTACAAGGCACAACAAACCTGGTGTTCATTATATTATATATTGTTGGAAACATTTGTGTGTGTATTCTGTGAATTTTAAAAAATACATTTTAACCAGAAAAATCTAAAATCTATTCCCAAAATCGTGCAGCCCTAGTTTCTGTTGATATCAGTATGTTCAGTTTTTTTTTTTTTTTTTTTTTTTTTTACAGGGCCCAGATGCCACTGAGTCCTGCTGACTTCAACATTCACATGAGTCTCTGTAACATGGTAAAGTGAAAATCAAAGGTATGTACAATGTTTTTAGGAATGGCACAAAGGCCTCTGTCTTTGGATCATTTTTTTTATATAGTGTTTTATTGTCATTTGTTGTGTATATTTGGATTATGTTGTGTTGTAAATAAATCCAAACAGTCTAAAAGCCATTCTTTTTTAAATCTCCTCATTCTTTGTGCAAGGTTGCTCAGAATGACAGGGCCCGATAGCTCCTAAAATAGGGCCATTAGGGAGTGTCTTTGTCTTTCTCAGGTGTGAAAGGCTTACATATTAATGAGGTGATCTGCCCCTTCTCAAAGCTTTCTCAGACAAAACACGTCTTACAGTTTTTAAATCAATATATTGTCTTCTCTGAATGAGAAGTAATACAATTTTCAAAAGTCTTGTGAAGAAATAATCAGTATGGGTTTCATGAGCTTATTTCAGTGACAATTGTTTTTTGTATTTTCACGAACCACGCATAAACGTCATTATCTCAAAACTACAAACTTTTAGACACATGCTGCTGATATATTATTGTAGCAGAGTTTGTGCTGAATACAGTGTAATCAGACTTTAGCCATGAAAATGTCACAAGTAACAGAAATAAGCACAAATGTCAGAGCATGTCAGAACACCTCCAGGCCCAGAAAACACCTCAGAACCCCTCTGGGGTCGAGAAACGCTCCCGCTCGTTTTGCTGGATTTTTGAAACATTTTATATTGTGCTTTTACAATACAGTTTGTTTCAAAACAGCATTTATTTTAAATTATTTTCACACAGCTTTCATGGGCCCAGAATAATTTGTTGTATGGATACCTGGAGAATCAGAAATGCAAGCATTTCATTGTATAAAGGCAATTTATATAGCACATTTCATACACAATGGTAAAAAGTGCTTTACATAGATGAAATTAAAATAAGAAATACTATAAAACAGTTTAATAAAAAAAAATAGAAGTAGAGATGACATTAAAATAAAAGGAATAAGAATATTTTATGCACTAACCCTAACCCCAAGTTATCTGTTACCCAAGTTATGTCTGTTGTCTCAGACATCGGCAAATGGCATTTAAAAAAACATTGTTTCCCGTGGGCCTTAAATGAACATCGTCTCTTAACCCTCTGGGGTCTACGGTGTTTTTGGGGTCCTTGAGATGTTCTGACATGCCCTGACATTTGTGCTTTTTTCAGTTGCTTATAAACATATTAATGGCAAAAAAAAAAAAAAAAAACACACACTCTATTTAGCACAAACAGGGCTGCCATAATATGTGAGCAACAATAATGTACATATTTGCATTTTTGAGAGAATAATGTTTATGCATGGTTATTGAAAAAACTAAAAAAGTAAAGTTTCTGAAATAAGGCCACAAAACACATACTAAATATGTGTCAATAAGACTTCTGGATGTTGTCGCCTAGAGTTTTTTCTTCAAAATGATGTGAAAATCACCCTGCCTAATCATTCACATAACACAATACATTGATTTAAATTCTGCAAAGCACTTTCTGTTTGGAAAGGCAATATTCGAGTGGGCGTCAATGATCATGCATATTTAGTGGTTCGCACCTGAGGAGACAATGGGGCCCGCATACTTAATGAGCCATTCATTCAGGTGTGTCACTGAGCCACAATAAATAATACAGGAGCAACAGTTGGAAGCATCTACATTTTTTTTTTTTTTTTTTTCACAAATTGTGCTTGCAAATTGGCCTATAATATCCAAGGAAAACATGTCTAGTAATTGTGCAGTTAATTCTCATACTGTATTTACAGTTTTGGAATATGTATCCTCTCCCCAAATTTGTCACTAATAAAACACAATAAAAATTATTTAAAGAAAAGGCTTATATTTACCTTTTAATAGTTTGTTTACATCTACCTTGTAAATATATATTTCTTTTATTAAAAAGGTTACAATTACAACAACAATTCATGTGTAAATCTTTCTTTGTAAAAACTAAAGTATACATTTTATCATACATATTTCAAAGTTAAGGTTTTGATTGATTATTTGTTTATTTTTGACAAAACATACTATATTTAACATATGAGCAAAAATTGGCAAAAAAAGCTTATTTGAGGTGGCAGATATTTTACAGTAAAAATGTATAATCTATCCAAAATTAATCAACGAAATGTTGTCTTTTATATGTCTGTAACATATTCGTGTTCATAGTCTTTCGTTTTTATTATAAGAAATATAAATGTTAATTTGCAGTTTAATACATTGCTTATACAAATACATTTTATTTCAACATATTTCAGTCGATTTTTCTCAGTATAGCAATACAGTTTGCTAAAAGCAAAACATTCATTCACACACAGAAACGCCTGACTGTAACATTGTTTTTATGAAATATTAGGGCATATAAATGTTAATTTGCAGTTTAATACGTTGCTTATACAAATAGCCTACATTTTATTTCAACATATTTCAGTCGATTTTTACTCATCTCAGTATAGCAATACAGTTTGCTAAAACATCATCATTCATTTACGTTCATTCATTCACACAGAAACGCGATTCACTTGAGAAGAAAAAAAAACTTACTTCAGCTCAGCTCAGTCGGATCCTTTCTCCTCGAAATACCCGCACTTCTGCCTACATTTTCCGTTATTATTATTCCTCACAGCGCAGCGAGACGGTGTAAACAAGTACAATGTTAAACTTGTGTTTTCTCGAGCTGATGTGGGCGTTCACAGGTTTGTGTGGATTGCCTCAGAATTTGCGTTTGAATAGCGCGCGCTCTTCGTGGGCGGAGTCACATTAAAGATAATTAGATGAGATGAGAACGACTGACATCTCGCTCTTTTCTTACAGATTACATGAACTGAGAATATTTGTTTTTTATTTAAATTACTTCATTTAAAAGAAGAAAATTCAAGCTTCATGCCTGTGTGCCTGTATGTCTGTTTGACTGTGGTTCATTTTCGGACGCATTTCAGAATGGACTACACTGACACAGAGAAGGCAGAACTCGCATGTTTATTTTTCTTTATTTGGCAAAAAGCATACACAAAAATAATGCACACTTAACAGGATCGATTGATGTATGAAACTGGTTTGTAACATCAAAGTCAACAGAGTATAGGCATGCCTCCAGTGGCGCCTTTGGTTGATCAAAGAGAGCATAATATGCATCTGGGTAAACTGTTCATTAAGGTCACGTAGGTCGTCCTTCATCGCTTTTACAAGCAGCACACATTTCACACGTCCTAAGTCGTTACCTCCACAGTAAATAACGAGCACATTCGGAGAAGTTCTTCCTTCAAGGCACTTTTTGAAGAAGGGAAGGAGGTCCCCCCAACACATGCCTCCCCTGCCAAACCACTGGACCTGGGAAGCCAGCCCAAGATTAGGGCCCATAGTCTCTCTTGCTCGCTGTTGGCCACGTCTAATATAGCTATCACCGATAATCCATACACTGTGCACACCTGATAAAAAGATTACAATACAAACGATTAACTCATTCAGTAGCTGCATCACAATAAACTTTATACATTTCAAGGCCTTTCTTTAACATGGACAGCCAAAGCTCACAATCTTAAAATCTAGGGCTGGTCCATGATTTAAACATCTACAATTTTCCAATGAACATACAATAATATTTAAACATTTGTTTATTTTGAAATGAAATTGCCACTACATGCATTATTTGTGTGTTAAACGCAAGTGTTAAAATATATTTAAATCAAATATTTCAAAATAAGTCGAGCAGAAACGTACCTTTCTTTTGAGTAGTGGATTTTCTGCTGTGTTGAATGCAAACTGTTGACTTGACTTTGCTAAAAAAAAGAAAAGAAAAAAAAAGTAGAAATAATAATAATGTTCAACAGTTGCAACATCTGTAGAATAACTGGTTCAAAATACTGACCTTATCTTATGTTAGATCCAAATGTGGTTTAAGTAGGGAAATCCAAACACGTAATCCTAGTCACAGGCAAAAGTCAAACACAGGAAGGCAGTCCAAACTAAAACAGACAAGGGGCAGAGGCAAAACGGGTAACCCAGGGAACCGAGCTAAATCCAAAAACCAAAAGATGAGAGACAAGAAACCAATGCTCAGAAATGTAATATGAATAAGAAGACTTCACAGTGAGGGAATGTGAAAACCAGGCTATTGTAGTGCGAGTTAAACAAGGTAATGACACACAGGTGAATGCGCTGATGAGTCCGGGCAGTGATTTATCATTGCTTCTCCTTGAAAAGACTTAGGAGTCAAAAAGCAGCTCCTCGCACAAACAAATGTCTCTCTTTGCCTGGAACAGGATGACATCCCTCTGTCCTTCAGGGAAGTTCATCATGCAGTGGACTGGCCTCAGGTTTGCTCTCTTGGAGGAATGGTTGATCATCCGACCCATGGTGTTTTCTGTTGGGTGACACTCACAGGGGAAAGTCTCAGCGTCCACACAGAGGTCCCGACCAGCAGCGTGGAAAAAGAAAAGGTAGGCCATCTTACCCTTTATGGACTCAACCAACTTCCAGCCCTCTGCTCCTGTGATTACCTTGCCATGGTAATCACAAACGATGGAGTCCATGGCAAATCCTTTGGTGGCAACAACTCCTGTGGTCAAAAGAAGCTGCAATTAGTATTCACTCCAGGAGTACAAATATCTGCTTACAAGACAAAAATGGTATTAATTTTTATGTATTATGTTTACATACCTTGTCCTTTTGTGCCAAAGTCCTTGAGGGCCAGGCCTGTCCACTTTTGGTTCCGGATCGTAGTGATGATCCATGGATCCGACTCCACCTGCACCCTAGTGACGGGTCTCCACTTTGACACTACGTCCTCGGGGCGAGGACAGTTGCCAGTCCAACCCTCTTTTTGGATCAGCAGTGAGCCAGTGGCGGAGCTAGACTTTTAAAACGGGTGGCAAGGTATTATTTTGGGGGGGTCAATATACAAAGTGTTCAATTACACTGAAAATAAATTATTTTTCACAAAATGTATATAGATTAAATTAAAGTTGTTTATTTTCCATTATATTGAGGTCTAGCCTATTTGACAACACAAGGAAAATTGCTTAAAGATGTCTAGACATGCTAATTAAGCACTAATGCATATTAAGTGCTAATAAACTGTATGGCTACACAAACTTACTTCAGTACATCTCTTAGTGTTGTCAAAAATATCGATATTGCGATGAATATCGATACTGAAATATCTGAACGGTACCAATACTAATGTCCCGAAGTATCGATACTCCCAGGGCCTGAAGTTAACTTTTTTGACCACCCGCCACAGTGCCTTTTTACCAGCCAGCCAGTTGTTTTTTTTTTTTTTTTGGCCTCATAAAAGGTGAAAAAAAGAGGAATTGCACAAACATTTGTTCTTTAACTTGTAAGAATACACATTTAAGTGCTCTCAAGTTATTAACGAGATCCATACAAGTAATAATAACTCTTAGAATACAGAGATAGACCTAGTGCAACTCGTATGTAAACAAATCACACGCGGCTGTGTTGATGGCTGGGCAGCTGTTAGTTACAACTCAAACTGCGCTGCTTTCACAGATGCTTTCTTTACTCCAGTAATGTGCCGCTAGCCTGGTTAAAACCAGACCCTTCTCAGTTGAAACTGAGTGTAGGGTCTGGAGAAGCTATGTAGACAAATCATTTCCAAAGGGGCGTCACCAAAGGACGTAGCTCAGCTTGATTGACAGGTGATCTGACCAATCATACTTCGCCATTCGCCATTTTGTCCGACAAAGCAGTCAGGAGAGTAGTAACAGGATTTGAACTTGAAAAACGGAGTGTACTGACGCCTTTCCGTGGTTAAAACAACATTCCTTCTTATGTTTGTTCATGTTTATTTGAGGCTATAAATTAACTAGAAGGAAGAGATGATCGGTTCACAAGAACAGCTTTAACTGATGCTCTACAGCCATCTGTCACGGCACATTAAAGAGCAACAAAACGGTATTTATTGTTTAAATTTCTTTAAAAAAATGACCAAATTTGAAAGCTGAGACTTTGTTTAATATGTTTAATATCAAACGTAACCGAAAAGTAGCCTGCTCTGTCCTGTCTGCCAGCGTGTTGTCAGTCTCCTCTCTGCTCCGCAATGTATTTTTCACTGCGTGAGAACTCCTTCAGCGTCGCTGCGCTGTCGTCATCATGTAAATCCCTCCCCAAACGTTTCTGATTGGTGCCGCGATTTCAGCGGCACAGTAATGAGTTTGAATGGGCTCTTCTCCAGACTATCCTGAAGAGAGAATTGAAATTCGCCGGAAGTAGTCTGGGTTTTCCCTGGCTAATATGCCGCCACATTTTTAGCTAAAATCCAACGAAATGGCTGACTTCGTTTAAATGTCAAAGAACAACAGTCGCAAAAAAAAACCTTCGCAAAGACCCGGCCCCTTTAGTTACTGTTGCTATGTCCGACAAGCTACACCCTATTTATTACAGTCTATGGCTACACCGCGCTCACGCCAAACCATGATCTCACGCAATGAAAAACACATCGCGCAGCAGAGACACTGACAACACGCTGACAGACAAGACAGTCCAGGTTACTTTTGATATTAAACAAAGTCTCAACGTTAAAATTGAGTCATTTTTAAAGAAATTTAGACATTACGTTTTGTGTCTCTGTAATGTGTCTTGACAGATCGCTGTGGTGCCTCAGTTAAAGCTGCTCGTGAACCGATCATCTCTTCCTTCTAGTTAATTTAGCATCAAATAAACATGAATGAACATAAGAAGGAATGTAGTTTTAACTGCGGAAAGATGTCAGTAGGCTTACTCAGTAGTAGGCTACACTCCGTTTTTTCAAGTTCAAATCCTCCAACGTTGAACTCTCCTGACTGCTTTGTCGGACAAAAAAAAATTTCCGCGGATTATGATTGGCCAGATCGCCTGTCAATCAAACTCCCCGCGAAGGGTCGATTCTCATTGGCTGCCTGCCAATGTGGCAGGTAGATTGACAGTGTTACCCGCCAATTGCAGAATTTACCCGCATTTGGCGTGTGGTCGGGTGTTAATTTCAGGCCCTGGATACTCCCATTAGCCGAGCTGTCAATTTCACTTCTCCCCAAAGGCGCGTTGACAAACATCACACGTGACCGCACTCGTCTCATTCGCTCTGGTTAAATAGCAAAAGTGGAATTGTATGGAAAGATGGCGAGTGCGGCGCCCTCGCGACCGGCTTTGGTTGATAAAGAACATCGCGAGCGGGCATGTCGGAGAATAGCGCGGACATGCGTTAAAAACACACCGCGAGCGGGCATGTCGGAGAACAGCGCGGACACGCGCTTCACACTGCAAGCGGGCTGCGGGCACCCAAAAGATTGTTTGGCTATCAATATCCCAATGGATAATCCCATCACTCATTTTTTTAAATTCTGAAAACAGACTTAACGAACAAGCTCCAGGGGGACCATTTAGCAGCATGTAACTGTATGCTACTCAGCATCAATGGGTCACCTCTTTCTGAATTCCCCTGTAACTTCTCATTTTAACTTTTCTGAAACATTAACCAAGATGGCCTAGTATTGTTGTTATGAGTGTGTTGTCTCGTTTTTTCACTGTAATTCTTAAAGTTAATATAATCTGATTGAGGAATCTTAGAAGTAAATATTTTAACTGTGGTCAAATGTAAATTAACTTGTGCCTATTTAACTTTATTAAAAAATATATGATTTAATTCTGCAATTTGCCTTCATTAGCGATTATCATCAATTTGATTACATATAATTAAACTAAACTGAGCTATACAATGACATCTCTGAATTCAATAATGAAATGCCTTTAACTGAAAATTGAATGTTTAATCTTATTATTATACATTACTGACACTCTATCCTCCAATTTGATACTGTTAAGTGCTTTGACACAATCTTGTCAAGCACTATATAAATAAAGGTGACTTGACTTAGGTCGTGTCGATCCAGTGAGCATTGTTTTTGCGTGTGATGCACGCACGTTTGTGTTTAAATCTGTTGATCAAATAACGTTAATGTATTAACCAGCATTTATGACCGATAAACAATGCATTTGTTACAGTATATTTTAATCTTTGATAACAGTAGGTAATAAAAATACAACGGCTCATGTTAGCTCTGGTCCAATGAAAAAATATTAACAGATAGAACTCAGGACATTTTTGTAAAATATACCTCATTGTCATGTTCTAGACTTGTTATATTCAGCTTTCAAAAAAAAAAAAAACAACTTAATATTGTGGCAGTTTTTCTCCGTGGTATCGAAAATGGTATTGAATATCGATATTTTTTAAGGTATCGTATCGAAGTTAGAAATTCTAGTATTGTGACAACACTAGCATCTCTACAGTCACATCTACTATCTCCACGGTGGTTTTATTAAGATTAGTTCAATATGCTGCATTACACGTGCCAATATGAATAAGCCTACCTAATGTCTGTGATTGTTGCTGAACATTTGCTAACGACATGTTTTAAGCATCTTCACGCAGGCGTGACAGTATTAGTCAGGGATGTAAACACATGTATGGTCAAAAAAGAGTGAGGTTATCGAAGCCCATTGCAGTGTAAGATTACGGTTAACACCTTTAAAAATTACATAAATGTATTATGTATTTTTATTAAACTTAGTGAGTGTATAAATCAGCAGCAAAAAGTAATTCTTAAAAAAATCTGCAGTAATTTTATAAAATCTAAACATGTTAATAAAAACAAATTACTATTAGAACTCTTATAAAATTCAATCAGGCAATCATACATTTCACAATTTTATATATGAATGTCAAGAATTCAGAAGTGTAGCCTATATATTTATATAGCCTACACTACACAGAAATAATATACAATTCAATTATGCTTGTTTTAAATGTATTTAGCAGGCTAGGTATAAAAAAAAAAAAATAGGCTTTTAATAATCTTTCAGTGCGCAAAACCATGATAATATGAAACGCTTCAAAACTGAGCGCACAGAGCGCGTATGCAGAATGATGTGCTCAAAGCAACATGGAGTCACAGCAAGTGCGCATTTAAAAGTTCACGGCACAAAGCGAAGAAATGTCGAGCGCACAAATCCTAGTGTATATTTGTCCAACGGTTTATTGATTATTTGTTTCTTCAATTGTTTTAAATTCCAGTTATTGTGTGTTTGATGCCGATTCATAGTCCTTGTGATGTGTGTGATCTAACAGGCACACGGTAGCGAGTCGTTTAAAAACGGCAACAAACTCCAACAAAATAAAGTCATTTTATGCAAATCCACAGACTTTTCTCTACAGATCAAGCATTATAATGTGAATATATCATATTGGAGAGAGTTTTACCGTGCATCCTGCAGTAACCGGACGAGGCGCGCGCACTGTTTGAATAACGTTACTGAATGGAGAATGATTGACAGCCGCAGAGGAGGGAAAACGAGTTTCCGTAAACTTTAATGATGTAAATAGACTTCTGTCCCTCACATTAAGCTATGGAATGGCTTCAGATGACTTTGTCACCCAAACTGACGTGAAAAAAGGGAGAGGTGCCAAAAAGCGCGCTGTTTGCATCCCTGATTAGTCAGTCAGTTTCATGGACTAGTAATGCTCATTTAAGTATTAATGCTAAGCACTACAGTGCAATGTCTCCCTTACTTTCCGTTAAAACAGTACTTCGTTTAATTTAATACCAATAAAAGCCGTACATATGTGCAAAACGCTCTTCATCGATCCTGTGTGTGCTGCCGCGTTATGTTTTGTTTTGGAGCACGAAGGAGCTACGTGTCAGCTTAACCAATGAAAAGTGTAGCAGCAACAGCACGCTGCACGCTTGTGCGTGCTGCATAAGGATGCATTCACGTCCGCTGGGAGATTTGGGAAATGTTCGTAAAAATCAAATAGTGTAATGTTTTCAGCGGGGTGGCAAGGACTTTGTTTGGGGTGGCAATTGCCACCCCAACTAGCCCTCTGGCTCCGCCACTGGCAGTGACACCTTGCTGACAGTCGGGGGCCATCTTGTACTCTGGGCTGTCAAAGACGAATGTTAAATTAATATAATTAATTTAATTCATCCCTTTGTCCACATAGTGCCTATGGTGTCCCCTAACAGCCTATATGTGCGGAAGTCGTCCACGAAGTGCCTATGGAGAAAGACCATAAAAGTGCCTATTGAAAAAAAAAAAAAAAAAAGGACAGACAGACATAAAGATTTTTTTTGGAATGTTAAAAGTAAAAAATTAACCCTTAAAAACACCACTACAAGATTATAATGTAATAAAAATATTTTATTTCAAAAACATTGCAAAACAATAAATTCATGGTCTTGACCACCGCCTGGTGCATAGCCACGCCCCTGCCCAGTGTTTTTAGCACACGGTGCATCTCCCGGCACAGCCCGATAAGGACCGTCTTGCTGAGGCGGCAGGATGTTGGAGGCGTTTCCGAAATGTAGTTCATAAACTGGGCTACATTTTGGGCATAGTGCCTCACAGTTAAAAGTGCAGATGGCTTAAGTTGTTGGTCTGAGTGCTCAGAGAAGAGAAAGTCGCTAGAATGAGTCGACCCCGCCTTTTGAAAGGGACAAGGATATGAGTCCTCCTCACTAACAGGTCCTCCAACTGCTGGGGGCTGGCTAAACTTAACTGTCGGTCCGCCTCAGCAGGGACAGGAGCCTGTGTGAGCTCCTCCAGAGGGGGTAAGATATCCTAACAGCACTTCTCTTTACGGGCTTCTTTAGCTGTTCTTTGTTCAAGAGGAGGGGGACTCTGTCATCTGAATGAGAGGGAGCTCTGGTGCCTGTATGGGCTGGGGCTCTACCTCTCGTGTGTTCGGGCTCTACCTCTCGTGTGTTCTCTACCTCCTGAGTTAGAGGGGGTTCAACAGCCTGTATGAACTGGCGCTCAACAGCCTGTATGGGCTGGGGCTCTACCTCCTGAGTTAGAGGGGGTTCAACAGCCTGTATGGACTGGAACGTTTCTTGAAGGCCTGCTGGAGGAACTTCCTCATCAAGTGGCCAATCCCCCCTAACTAATAAACCCGGAGAAGTCTAAATCTCAATAGTGTGTTATAATTTGAGGTTGAATCAGTAAGTCAGTGGTGGTTACTCGTGGTGGTGTTACTCAGTGGTGCCTGCAACCTGTTCGGTGGTAGTGACAGGTACATGTGTTACCTGTGGTGGTGAAACTATGGTGTAAGCTGCCTGTGTGGCGGTAGCTACACTACTGGTGGATGTGTGTACACTCCGTGTCACTACCTCCGCATAGGTCAGTGCACGTGCAGTCTCAGTTCTGAGTGTAACAGAAGAGTTTGGCGTTTCTGCCGTAATAAGAGCTTCTGCCTGCTCAATTGACTCTGGAGTGATTTGTCTGTGAAAATGTCTACTAGCCCAGCCCTGTTTTTCGCATTACTCTCAAGCAATGTTTTAACCTATATAAATAGTGTTGGCGCACATTTAAGTTGTTTTGCACGCGTTTTTTCGAAGTGCTGTTTCCTTGTGATTTACATAATTAAATATGGTAAAAATAATAAACTTTCAAAACTTTTTCTGAACTTAAAGTCGGATATGCCAATCCATTTATTAAAATGATGAAAAATTAAACATTTGTAAAATAAAACTTAACCCTCTGGAGTCTGAGCTGTTTTCTGGGCCCTTGAGATGTTCTGACATGCCCTGACATTTGTGCTTTTTTCAGTTATTTATAAACATATTAATGGCAAAGGTGTAAATTCACTCTATTTAGCACAAACAGGGCTACCAAAATATCTGATCAACATGCATGTATATGTTTGAATTTTTAAGAGAATAATGTTTATGCGTGGTTATTGGAAAAAATAAAAATGAAAGTTGCAGAAATAAGACCACAAAACACATACTAAATATGTGTAAATAAGACTTTTGACCAATGAATTGTGTAGCTTTGAGTTCTGGCTTCAAAATGATGTGAAAATTATCCAGCCTTATCGTTCTCATAAAACAGTACATTGATTTGAACTTTCTAAAACAGTTTTTTTGTCAGAAGAGGTTTATGCATGGGAGGGGTGGCCCATCAATATTAATGGGATTCAGACCAGGGGTGTGACATACACTCTTCCAGTGACTAATGGGCCATCAAGTGCCTGAACAAAGAAGAGGAGATTCAAAGGTTTTGTTTTTCAATCTGTTTTATTGTAATTCCTCTATGTGGAGGAACTAAATGTTCTAAATTTGCTCTAAGCAAATCAAATGTGAGCGATAAACAAAAGTAAAGGCAGGTATCTCACAGTAAATTCCTGTGCCTCGTTTAGACTTGGCTCTCTTCGGGACAGGTGCTTGGACATGTTCATTGTCAAATCTGTAAAAAACAAAAACAAAAAAAAAACACATGAGCATGCTGATAACACAATAAAAGAACTTGTATTATCATTATCAATCACTAATGGCCATGGATAAAAAAAGACAACGGTTTTTGTCATTTCACACAAGAATAGGTATAGGCTACTTTTACATTATTATGATGTAAACACAATTAGGCTACATTTCATCTGTAAAATATTACGTATATGTACTTACTCAGTATGATTCTCGATCGCACTGAGAACTGAACGACACCTGCGTGCCCCTCTGCGGTGCTGGAGAAGGAGAGCTTGAAGCAGACACATTCCTAAAAAAATAAAATGAATAATGTATGCTAACAGTTTTATTTTTAAAGTAAACTGATGAGCAATTGATGGTTATGGACCATTGATGGGCCATATAGACCGCACGCATTTATTGAAGCACGCAATAAACGGATCGTTCACGAACGACACATCACTAAAACATTTACACAGTCTGTATTCAAAAACATATGCAGCATGATAAATACTGTCATAGGCCAACCAAAACCAGAACATTTATATAAAAATATAATGTATTTAGACAGTATCACATATTTTACCGGAGGCTGAAATACTATAGTTGCACTAAACCACATATAACCTATAAGCAGATATTCGCAAACAATCTACATTATGCATAATGCAGTATTTTAGCATGAATCAGTGTCATAAGCTAATCAAAACTGAGTGAAATATATTTAATATACAAATATGTTTAAAGAGCAATATCACATTTTAAAAAAAGTTTACACTTGAGCATATAAGTTCCACGGATGTTAGGGATATTGTAAGGCAATCGTTCCTGTAAGTTGTCAAAAGCTAGCCAAAACTAGGGAAAATATAGTCTGAAAATTCAGAAATTAAATATATATAAAGTTCTATATTATCAGAAAAGGAATTATATAACAGTAAACAACTTACTCTGAACTTGTATCCTCTGCGGGATCAATTCGCTCTTGAAAATGCTGCCGTTCTTCGTCTGAATTACAATCTTCCTCTGAGGAAAAGGTGAATTCTTCCTCGCTGTCCAGAATCATCTGAAGGGCGTCTTTGCCGGAGAAACGAGCCATCCTCTCTAAACACGATGAATTATCAGTGAATCTGATCTGATGAAACTTCGTGTTTTCAAGGCATTGATCGGGGGGCGGGTGCGAAGCAGAGATTACCTAAACTATTTACATGTGAATAGCCGCCGGGGGCGGGGCGGCCTCATACTAGAGATAATGAGGGAGAAGGAAAAAAACGGCACCTCTCCTTGCTTTCAAACGGATTTCATGAGTTGAAAACATTTGTTTTTTATATTAATTACTTCACTTAAAAGAAGAGAATGCCAGCTTCATAAAGACATATCTCACGTGTCTGTGTGAGAAGTATTCGCTGAGTTACAGATCATTTTCGGACGCGTTTCAGAATGACAGAGAGGAGGCAGAACTCGCATCATGTTTATTTTTCTTTATTTGGCGAAAAGCACAACACTTTGTTTTTATTGTGAGTATACACAAAAATAATACACACTTAACAGGATCGATTGATGTACAACACAAGCATATAAGATAAAAAGTAAAAAAACATTTTTTTTTCACTGATAGGGAAAAAAACGAGCCTATCGCGCCGGCGCGATAGCCGACCTCAGGGGGTTAATAAAGTACATGTAGAAGCGGTCGAAGTCTCGGACGTGGAGGTCTCGTTTATATACTGTCTATGGGAGCTCTAGGCATCTCGAAAACACCGCGCTGATACTGATTCTCGTTTTAGTTCTCCTTTTTTATCCAAAGTCTGCTTGCCATGGTCCATAATGTTTGAACGAAACAACAACAGCGTGCAGATAGACATTGCGAACTACACTGTCCACGTCTGTCGCCTTGGTTACTATCAGAGGGCTGAACCAGGGACAACGCGGATATGACGACATTGACTGCGACAAAACGGAAATAAAGAAACGGTCCGTGTCTTCGAATTAAATTAAAATTTCTCCTGGTTTGAAAGTTGTTGGAAACAGTCGGGATAATGTAAGTACACAACTAAAAAAAATATATAACATAGATATAGTGATTTTTGCTATTTTTAAAGCAAAAAAGTTACATATTGTGCCTTTAAAACATATATATAAATTACTTTTTGCAGCACACACGAAGACAAACGATTGAGCATGTTTGGGGTGAATTTGGAGAAGTTGGGGGGCTGGTGAAGTCACCGTCTATAATTCGCTTTCATTCAGTGTCTAATATTTTGAAGGCCGATGCAGCACAAAGTAAATTTGTACCGGCACAAACCACCACAAACGAACGAGACTATTTTGGGTGAATTTGGAGCATGTGGGGGGGGGCTGAGTGACCTCAGAATGACCTAAAAATATTCTTTTAATATCTAAAAAACCGAAGCAGCTCAAACAAAACTTTTTACAGCACAAACCGACACTGTAAGCTGTTAAAAGTATTCAGAAAACTTAAGACACTACACAATTTTTTTATTGGTTATTTTATTCTATTTTAATACAAAATTAAGCATCAGTCACACGTGGCTTACAGCCAGAGTAGTGACAGTACATTACATATCGTAGTGCATTGGTGATTAAATAAAGACCAAATGTCAATAGCACAAATCTAAAATAAAACATTCCCACAGCTACAGAAGAACACTGACAATGTGCGAGCACAAACGAACCGGACAGGTTTGTAGACGAGATGGATGGAGAGCGCGGCTTGCCTGTGTGACGTCACTACTCTTTCAAAGATGTTGTGATGTCTAAATAATGGAATAATTTATGATGGTTCTTTCTACGGCACCAAACAGCACAAACAAAAAGCACCGGTTTGGGGCGATTTGGACAGCATGGGGTGGAGAGTGACGTCACTGTCCCGAATCCAATGTGTTATTTCAAAGGAGGGGAAAAAGATACAATGTTCATCGTAACGGCACAAACCGGCACAAACCGAGCACAAAGGAGCGGCACAGTTTTGCAACGATTTGGACCATATGGGGTGGACAGTTATGTAACTGTACTTAAAGAGTTTCTTTTTTTATGTTTAAGAGGGATCGTAGTTGCAATGTTTCTTTCAATGGCACAAATCGAGCACAAACGAACGACACCGGTTTGGTGCGATTCAGATGAGGTGGGGTTGGAGAGTGACGTCACAGCTCACAAATTAAATTTGTTATATCTGCGAAAGGAAAACAGATACAGTGTTTTTTTTAACGGCACAAACCAGCACAAACCGAGCACAAACGAATGACACCGGTTTGGAGCGATTTGAAGGACAAGGGGTGGAGAGTGACGTCACACAACCCCAAAAAATAATGTTCAATATCTCAAACACCGAACCAGCACAAACGTTCGTTTTTGCGGCACAAATCAGCACAAACACAGCACAAACGAATGCCATAGTTTTGGAAATTATTTCGTTTTATGGGGTGCCATTTTCAGTGTTTTCAAC
The DNA here is from genome assembly GCF_951802725.1 of Rutilus rutilus. Taxonomy (NCBI): domain Eukaryota; kingdom Metazoa; phylum Chordata; class Actinopteri; order Cypriniformes; family Leuciscidae; genus Rutilus; species Rutilus rutilus. The sequence continues at coordinate 49,777,827 of NC_140212.1, read as the reverse complement.
CACATAATGTTTATTTTAGCTTTCAGACATATAAGTACTAAAAAAAACAATACATTTAGAGTTTATAAAATACACACTGATGTCAAAGGAAGAGGCAACAATAATCCTTTCCATTATAATTAGACACGTTTTATTCATATCAGATACACATTGTGTAAGTAACTTTAAAGTTTACTCTATTCTTCTCCCAGTTCACCAGCCACTTACTTTCATGTATTTCGGGAGAAGTGGATGAATTCACGTGTTGTAAATCCAACAGATCCGATTCTCTGAACTGCATCTGCGGCACAAACTAAGATGGCGGCACCCATCGCGCATACAGCTCAACTAACGTGATTGTTATAAAGGTGTTTAAACAACAAAACACTTCCACTTGCATATATTTGACAATGGGAATATCAGATATTTCATGCCATATCTAACACATTTGTGAATATTTTGAATAAAAAAGGAAAAATGACAAAAGCAGATCATCATTCATTCAGCTCTGTTGTTGCTGTGGTGTGTCACGTGACACGCAATGACGCGTCACCATGGAAACCATAAAGTGACACATTCTAAATAACGGTCGCCCTGAAATAAAATCATTTTGCTGTACATTTCACGCGACGGGGTTGTTGAGGTGGGGTGGGTGGCTTTGGTGCGGGGTCGCGGGGCAGCAGCCCTGATCTAAGGGATCAAGAGGTCACACTAATAATATAATTGAGAAATAAGAGGGGGTGCGTGCTGGTGAACTTGGTCTGGCTCGGGTTGGTCTTGAGTGGTCAGTGGACGGATGGGCCGAGCACAAGCAGGCCTTCAGACCTTAGGTTCGAGCCTTGGACGTTTCATTCCCCAAACCAGCCAGTGCCTCCGTCTCTGAGCTTTGGACCGGCCCTTGTCGGCCCTTGTTTGCAGTGCACGTGCCCCCATAACTTCTCTTTAAAACCACAAACTGTGTTTAAGAAGTTTTTGCAAGCCACATTCAGTCATGAGTTACTCTTTTCTATCCTTTATTCATGATATTTCTTATTGTGTAAAGATCATGAAGGGTTCTAGAGTCTTTGGGTTGCAGTAAAATAGAGCAGTGTGTTGGAAAATATTCAATAAGTCATTTTATATACAGAAACAAAATAGTTGTTTGTATGCAAGTTGTTTATAAGCACTGATTGAAGACAAATGAATGTTGTTGTTTGTATGCACAAACAGAAATATAAATAAATATGACTCAAAAGTGAAGTTCATGTGATTAAAAAAGATTTAATGTATTTATTTTTATTAAAAAGATTTATCAGAACAAAACATGATTTTTTTCTGACATGAGAAGGGAATGTATTAGTAAATATACATATAAATATGATACAAGTTCTTGACCCAAAAGAGGGTTTCTTGAATAAATAAATGAATAAATATTTCATAAATTGATATATTTTGTGTTCTTTGATCATATGATAAAAAGATTTCATTGAAAAGCTTAAAAATTCTCCTTTTTCATTATCTGGACACTTATATTTGATCTTTACATTAAAATATTTTACAGAATGAATCCTTGCATACATAAAAAATACTACAAGGATTCTCTTTCTTCAACATGTTATTTATTTTACTGCTTCTACATGTCTTACGATTTTGCAATATTTTCTACACTGTTTTCAAGTAGTATCTTTACAGATGAAGGAACTATAAGTGCTCTTCAATCTTCCATTTTCATATTATCTTCATTTTCCTTTAAAAAGGACCAGGATTTTTGTGGGAAAAAACAACATTTCACACGACGAACGATTGTTATGACGTCATACGATATCGTCCCCATCAAAGTTAAAAATATGTAATACTCATGCCCTTTGAATATCAGTTAAATACAATATAATATAAGCCGTTTTTGGCATGAAAATTAATTTGGTTGATTTTAAATTAATTATTTTCCTTCTGAGGAACGATGGTCGTGACGTCATCCGATGTCGTCGCCATGAGTTCAGTACGTTAAAAAAGAATAACGACATGCACAACACAGATACAAAAATATGTTCACATCAGCATGATTAGGCACAACCCTGGCTACATGTACACACCATTCCCATGCAATTGTAACAAGAACTCGATTTTATATCGCCATTTTCCCTCGTGGACTCTGTTGTGTCATTGTCTCTCCACTCTTGCTCGACCATGTGCGGAGGAGAGAGAGACCTAATTACACTAAAACATCGTGTAAGTCTTTAATTTGAACTTTTTTCACAAAAATCATTGTATACATCTGTCCTTTCACTTATTTACTAACAATTCGCCGGATTTTTGTTTTGACCGTTTAAAGCTTAGTTTAGCCGTTTTTCGGAAAACAAACTTTTTTTTCAACGGCAGTCTATTTAAGGGGGCGCGCAATGCGCGCGCTCACTCTCTCTCACACTTCACTTGTTGAATGTGCAGACACGACGATCGCTCTGTAGCATCGAATTTCAAAAAGAACACTATTTAAGACAGATTCATTAGAAAAATGTATTGTATATATTATAAAATATCTTATTATTATATAAATATATAATATATTATAATTAGTGGTGGGCCGTTATCGGCGTTAACGCGAGACTCTTATCGCGCGATAAAAAAAATATCGCCGTTAATCTATTCTCCAAGTTGTGCTGGGAGCTGGCTCAAGCTACACAAGCTATGATGACGCAATCTACCCGCGGCCGCGAGGAACACCCGGCTGCAACGCATCGTATTCGTCGTCATCTTAAGTAAACACGGCTGAAAGTGAAAGCTGGTGTAAAAGATCGGTGCAACAAAAAATTATTTGGACTTGGTTCAGATTTAAGCCGTCCGACGTAGACTGTGTGGGGTAACAGTTCGGTAAGTTAACACAAGACTAATCCGTTCTACCACCTCAAATTCAAAATGAAACATATAACTGAATACCAGCGCGCGCGTATTATTCCCAATATATCTTAGTGAGTGGTGTAGCACATAATATCTTTTTATTAAAAGCGCCCGATTTTAAGAATCGTTGTTGTGTTTCTTTTTAACTGAAAAGACATCAGTTAGACAATATTCTAATTTTAAATTTGGGGTTTCATAAGCTCCAAGCCATAATAAACATTAGACCTACTTAAGTCTCTGCAGCTAGTGTACTTAAATTTTATTTATCTGCAAAATTATGTTGTATACTTACGGTTTTGCACAATATATGTTCTCAAAACTACATACAGGTGCTGGTCATAAAATTAGAATATCATCAAAAAGTTTATTTATTTCAAGAATTCAACTTAACAGGTGAAACTAATATATTATATATACTCATTACATGCAAAGTGAGATATTTCAAGCCTTTATTTGTTATAATTTTGATGATTATGGTTTACAGCTTATGAAACTCACAAAATCTAAATCCCAGAAAATTAGAATATTACATGAAATCACACAGTAATTACACAGTGATACCATGGTCACTGAACCAGGTTTTGGTTCTTTTGGCAGTGTGGGCAGGTGCAAATCCTTGCGATTTCAAAATTCCGGCCAGTTGATAATACCTAGAATATCAAAATCAACTGCTGGCAGTAGATCCTTTTCCTATTTTAGCACCAAAACTTTGGAACAGTCTTCCTAACATTGTCCGGGAAGCAGACACACTCTGTCAGTTCAAAGCTAGACTAAAAACACATCTCTTTGACCTAGCATTCACATAATACATTATAGACTTCTATAATTCAATGTTAGGCTGCATAGATTAGGCCAGCCGGAACCGGGAACACTTCCCATAAATCCTGATGTACTCGTTACATCATAAGAAGAATGGCGTCTACGTTAATATTAGTTAATATTAGTCTCTCTGCTTATACCGAGGTCTACCGCAGTCCGCCAGATCCAGGCCGTATCCAGATCAGATGAAGGACCTACGCCTGGACGCGACGACAACGCAGTACTGAAGTGTCAACTAGTCTCTCCGTTTTCTGAAGTGAGGTGGACCCTGGCCGTATCCAGACTAGATGGTGGACCTGCACGTGGACCCAACCATGACGCATCCCTTAAGTGTCGGCTTCATCGACATGACCAATCTGACTTCTGCCCTGTAACGCTGCCTGGATCATAATCATACACTGTTCGCTCGTTGGCCAGAGGAGAACTGGCCCCCGACTGAGCCTGGGTTCTCCCAAGGTTTTTTTCTCCATTCTGTCACCTGATGGAGTTTTGGTTCCTTGCCACTGTTGCCTTGGCTTTGGCTTGCTTAGTTGGGGACATTTAATATTCAACGATATTATTGATCTGCCTAATTAGGGTGGACAATGCGCTATATAAATAAAGGTGACTTGACCGCGCGGGCGCCTCCATGATATTGTCTGCTATATATTTGCTTATTTACTCGTGCTGTTCACTTTTCATACTTTCAACAGTATAGTAGACCTAGAGACTCGATTTGAAGCCTTTCAACTTGTGTGTGCAAAATTCAGAATTAAATGAATGTGCAGCAATTTATACAAATAAAGTTCACGGATAATTATGCGTGCATTTATTAATCATTATGATACTAAAATCATAAAGTAGGCTATGCTATGTACAAAAAAATACAGCCATTTCTGTTTTTTTCTTTTAAACAAAAAAATAAGCTGCACCCTTTTTTTACATTTCATCTTTCATTCCGAAATAGAATGAATGAACGAAAAGGTACACGGACCCAACATGTAGGATATTAGCCTTTTTACCCGTTATCAATCTAAAATATAGCTGCGAGCAGCGATTGCGGGCCCAAGCCGGTGGCACCGCCACCCCGGTGCCTTTAGTTACCTAAAGGCACCGGGGATGGCGGTGCCACCGGCTTTGGCCCTCCATCGCTGCTCGCAGCTATATTTATATATATATATATATATATATATATATATATATATATATATATATATATATATATATATATATATATATATATATATATATATATACACACACACACACACACACACACACACACACACACACACACACACACACACACACACACACACACACACATATATATATATATATATATATATATATATATATATATATATATATATATATATATATAGTTATAAGACAGAAAATATTACTTGTATTACCTTATTCTGATTTTATGATACACTCAAAATATTCCACAACAAATCCTTTAAATTTAATGTAAAAATAAAAACGAAAGTAAGCAGTGTTGGTCTCACGTAACCCTCTCATTAGAATCAAAATGTTTCAATTTTTGCGATGTATTTGGATGCTAAACTATTCTTTATTATAGGCTTTGTACTTCACTCGTGTTCCAATATCGATGGAAAAAATCATCCTCTTCACGCGCGCAAAAATGTGCTTGGAAACATCACAGTGGAGCTCTGCTTACTGTGAATGGTACAGATTGTACTACTGACTATTTAAACAGAGCAGTGTAATTCGTTTATGTTAGGTTGACTATTTTTATTATTATATTGTATTAGGGCTATAATGAATGTCAAGATTGCAATTCTGGAATGTGTGTTTGACGCGGTTGCGGTTGAACAGTGGACACAAAAACATAAATAAAATGTTTTAGTTAATTCCTACATCCATAGGAATACATTGAAAATGCTCGCTCTACTCCGCACCATTATCAATGTCTGTATTTTACTAGTATATAGTATACTATAGTTAGCGATTTAAAAGCCCTCAGCGGTGTCACATGTCGATTAACCGGTGGGAAAATTTTATCACAATCACATCCCTAATATATTTATATATAAATACAATAGGCCTACCTGAAAGAGAATTTTACTTGCCCGACCAAAGTATAGCCTGATTAGAACGTCAATAACAAAAAAATAACTTGGGAATCACTAAAACGAGAGATTATTCTAATTTCATTACATTCATTTTAAGTTGCAATCAGCAGTTAATAATAAATGTATTACTGATCAATGGTAACAAGGTTGCACTGCTGAGGCTCATGCTGCTTCTCCAGGAGAATTGTAAACAAATGAGCGCAGCACACAAAAAAGCAACCCAGTTAACAACATACTGACTATAAAAATTACAAATATGGAGTTTTTATATATTTTATAACATATGATAGAGTTAAGCAACCTCACTTGACGAGTAGGCAACTATTTCCTGAATACAATCACAATTGAAACTGTGACATTGATTTCATACAACAGGTTAATAAACAGTTACAATTAAGTCACTTACATTTTAGATGCAATATTGACTGTTTTTGTTCTGTTTCAGCAGCAAAAATAGTTAAACAAAGATCACAGCAACTTGTTTTCTCATTACTGAATGATTCAGCATTTTGAAACGAATCGCTTGACTCAAAGATTCAATGGTCAATCCATAAACATCTGTCTCAATCATGAATGACTCAGTCATTGGAATGAATCGTTTGAACGAATGAATCAATGACTCGCTCATTAAGATGGTCGCCTGGCGACACCTAATGGCGGTTTAGTGTTATGTTTAAAAGTATCATTCAATCAATGTCCGTGCGGACGTCCGTTTTTTTACTTTCACTTTTATATTAGCGATTTAAAAGCACCCGCTCGTGTCACACGTCGCTTAACCGATGGGAAAATATCCTCACAGTCATATACCTAATAAATTTATATTTAAATACAATAGGCCTACCTAGTAAAACGTTTTATATACTATTTTGATATCCTTTTGGACACAAGAGGGCAGTATAGCCCTATGTTTGCTTTTTTGTTGAAACAAATAGCACTAAATAGCCTGTTTTTAACTTTTTCATTCTTCTTGAATTGCAAAAACAGAATAAAATAGGTTTAGTTGTAATATTTGTATACTTTTATATAGAAATAAATGGTATATAATTACATTTTTAGAAGATTTTTACTTTAATCCCTCGCCATAGCAAAACCGTTTGAGATATTTTTTATCCATTCACAATTTAGCATATTTAATGTAGTTTCATCATGTTGAAAAAGTTTGGTACGAATAAAATAAATAGTTTAAGAGGAGTGGCTAAAAATTCAGAGGCTGATTTTGCAAAAAAATTCACATTCAGACCAAAATATCTGACTTCCTGATGGCCAGAGCTATTGAATGTAAATTAGAAAGTTGTCCGGCTTGATGAGAACAATATACAAACTATTTTTTCTTTACTGTAGTTAAAAGTAACCCCCCCACTTTTGTCAAAAGCATGTTGAAAGTGACACACTTCCTGCTGCCAGTTGGTGGCGCTATAACTTTGACTCACAATAGCTACATCCATCTGATCGGCCTCTTACCACGAACACACTGCTGAAGTTTCATCAAGATCAGTTAATGTATGCAGAAGTTATTCCACTTCCGTGTTTCTCTTTTCTCGCCATAAATTCGATTCCTCGCCACAGCCAAACCGTTCGAGATATCAAAAATCCGTCCGCAATTTAGCATCCTCAAAGTCTTGACTACATGCACACCGAGTTTGAAGGGGACACGGTGAATTTTCTAGGAGGAGTATTTCACATTCCACAGCAAGCGTTTTCCAAACAACCCATAATAGCGAGCGAACCCAATTCATGCGAGCGTGTTTGATATATGGATCAAGTTTTAGAACCCCGTTCAAGGGGGCGCTGTTGAGCCCCCCAGCCACGCCCGGGTACCAGCTTCAGCCCGGCCCTGATGGCCGTGGGTTCTGACTTGTGTGCAAAGTTTCAAGAGTTTTTGAGCACGTTAAGGACCCCAAAAGCCCCTGAAACCTTGATTAACAATATAAAAGCAATAGTCAAATCCCCCCCTCCCCTCACACACACACAGACACAGAGAGAGGGAGAGAAAATTCTTCAGAAAATCCACATTCAAACCAAAATATCTCTCTTCCTGTTGGTCGGAGATGGTTCATGTAAATTAGAAAGTTGTCCGTCTTGATGAGAACAATACACATACCAAGTTTTGTGATTCTAGGAAAAACTAAACCCCCATTTTTGACTAAAGGTGGCGCTACTGAGCCATTCCACCACCCCCGTTTCTGAAACTTTGCACATGTCTACTGGCTAATAAATGTGATGTGTCTGTTGAGTTTCATGCAATTTCAAGTATGTTAAGAGTCTCAAAAGCATAAAAAAAGAATATTAAAGTTTGATGCGTTGCCACGGCAACAGTATCTAAGATATCAATAATCCTTTCACAGGTTTACATCTGCCGTGTGTCTACATTGTACACATAAAGTTTGAAGCAAATCGGGTAAAAATAAGACACTGATTTCAAAGCATTTTGAAAGTGATGTACTTCCTGCTGCCTGTTGGTGGCGCTATAACTTTGACTCACAATAGTCACATCTGTGCGATCGGCCTCTTACAACGAACACACTGCTGAAGTTTCATCAAGATCAGTTAATGTATGCAGAAGTTATAACACACTTCCTGTTTCATTTTTTCGCCATAAATTTGTTTCCTCGCCACGGCCAAACCGTTCGAGATATCAAAAATCCGTCCGCAATTTAGCATCCTCAATGTCTTGACTTCATGCACACCGAGATTGGAGGCGAATCGATGAATTCCCTAGGAGGAGTACATTAAATTCCACAGCATGCGTTTCCAAACAACGCTAAATAGCCAACTTCCTGTTTGGCTGGCGTAAAACTTAGAGCACGAAAGTTGTTCGGCCGGATGAGATCTATATGTGTACCGAGTTTCATATTATTACATGCAAGCGTGTTTGATTTATGGACACGTGTTCGGATCCCGTTCCAGGGGGCGCTGTCGAGCCCCCCTGCCACGCCCGGGTACCAGCTTCAGTCCGGCCCTGATGGCCGCGGGTTCTGACGTGTGTGCAAAATTTCAAGAGTTTTCGAGCATGTTAAGAGCCCCAAAAGTGCCCGAAAGGTTGACAAAATAATAATAATAATAATAAATATAGCTGCGAGCAGCGATTACGGGCCCAAGCCGGTGGCACCGCATCCCCGGTGCCTTTAGTTACCTAAAGGCACCGGGGTGGCGGTACCGCCAGCTTTGGCCCTCCATCGCTGCTCGCAGCTATATTTATATATATATATATATATATATACAGTGAGGAAAATAAGTATTTGAACACCCTGCTATTTTGCAAGTTCTCCCACTTAGAAATCATGGAGGGGTCTGAAATTGTCATCGTAGGTGCATGTCCACTGTGAGAGACATAATCAAAAAAAAAAAATCCAGAAATCACAATGTATGATTTTTTAAACTATTTATTTGTATGATACAGCTGCAAATAAGTATTTGAACACCTGAGAAAATCAATGTTAATATTTGGTACAGTAGCCTTTGTTTGCAATTACAGAGGTCAAACGTTTCCTGTAGTTTTTCACCAGGTTTGCACACACTGCAGGAGGGATTTTGGCCCACTCCTCCACACAGATCTTCTCTAGATCAGTCAGGTTTCTGGGCTGTCGCTGAGAAACACAGAGTTTGAGCTCCCTCCAAAGATTCTCTATTGGATTTAGGTCTGGAGACTGGCTAGGCCACGCCAGAACCTTGATATGCTTCTTACAGAGCCACTCCTTGGTTATCCTGGCTGTGTGCTTCGGGTCATTGTCATGTTGGAAGACCCAGCCTCGACCCATCTTCAATGCTCTAACTGAGGGAAGGAGGTTGTTCCCCAAAATCTCGCAATACATGGCCCCGGTCATCCTCTCCTTAATACAGTGCAGTCGCCCTGTCCCATGTGCAGAAAAACACCCCCAAAGCATGATGCTACCACCCCCATGCTTCACAGTAGGGATGGTGTTCTTGGGATGGTACTCATCATTCTTCTTCCTCCAAACACGTTTAGTGGAATTATGACCAAAAAGTTCTATTTTGGTCTCATCTGACCACATGACTTTCTCCCATGACTCCTCTGGATCATCCAAATGGTCATTGGCAAACTTAAGACGGGCCTTGACATGTGCTGGTTTAAGCAGGGGAACCTTCCGTGCCATGCATGATTTTAAACCATGACGTCTTAGTGTATTACCAACAGTAACCTTGGAAACGGTGGTCCCAGCTCTTTTCAGGTCATTGACCAGCTCCTCCCGTGTAGTTCTGGGCTGATTCCTCACCTTTCTTAGGATCATTGAGACCCCACGAAGTGAGATCTTGCATGGAGCCCCAGTCCGAGGGAGATTGACAGTCATGTTTAGCTTCTTCCATTTTCTAATGATTGCTCCAACAGTGGACCTTTTTTCACCAAGCTGCTTGGTAATTTCCCCGTAGCCCTTTCCAGCCTTGTGGAGGTGTACAATTTTGTCTCTAGTGTCTTTGGACAGCTCTTTGGTCTTGGCCATGTTAGTAGTTGGATTCTTACTGATTGTATGGGGTGGACAGGTGTCTTTATGCAGCTAACGACCTCAAACAGGTGCATCTAATTTAGGATAATAAATGGAGTGGAGGTGGACATTTTAAAGGCAGACTAACAGGTCTTTGAGGGTCAGAATTCTAGCTGATAGACAGGTGGTCAAATACTTATTTGCAGCTGTATCATACAAATAAATAGTTAAAAAATCATATATTGTGATTTCTGGATTTTTTTTTTATTATTATGTCTCTCACAGTGGACATGCACCTACGATGACAATTTCAGACCCCTCCATGATTTCCAAGTGGGAGAACTTGCAAAATAGCAGGGTGTTCAAATACTTATTTTCCTCACTGTATATACATACATACATACATACACACACATACATATATATATATATATATATTATTGTTCAAAAGTTTGGGGTCAGTAAGATTTTTAATGTTTTTAGGAGAAGTCTCTTCTGCTCACCAAGGCTGCATTTATTGATTAAAAATACAAACAAAAACAGTAATATTGTGAAATATTATTCCAATTTAAAACGGCTGTTTTCAATTTTAAAATATTTTACATAGTAATTAATTTCTGTGATCAAAGTTGAGTTTTCAGCATCATTACTCCAGTCTTCAGTGTCACATGATCCTTCAGAAATCATACTAATATGATGATTGATGCTCAATAAATATTCATTATTATTTTCAATGTTGAAAACAGTTGTGTACAGATTTTTTTTTTTCAAAATGCTTTGATGAATGTAAAGTTCAAAAGAACAGCATATATTTCAAATATATATATTTTTAACATTATAAATGTCTTTACTGTAACTGTTGATCAGTTTAACTCATCCTTCATAAATAAAAGTACTGATTTATTTTATTTCTTTCCCCCAAAAATAAATTTTAATTATTACTAACCACAAACTTTTGAGCGGTAGTGTTTAACGTTACAAAAGCTTTAGATTTCAGATAATGCTGTTCTTTTGAACTTTCTATTCATCAAAGACTGTACACAACTGTTTTCGACATTTAAAATAATAATGAATGTTTCTTGAGTATCAATCATCATATTAGAATAATTTCTGAAGGATCATGTGACAGTGACGACTGGAGTAATGATGCTGAAAACTCAGCTTTGATCACAGGAATAATTATTATAATTATTAATCAAATAAATGCAGCCTTGGTGAGCAGAAGAAACTTCTCTGTTATGTGCGCGCCACAGACTGCACGCACGTCCGCTTAGAGTTCCGCCTTTTGCCTTCCGTCAATATTACGTTATTAGAAAAATATTTTTTTAGAGAATCGATTTTTTGACATTTGTGAATCGATTCAGAATCGTCCACGTCCGCATCGCGATGCATCTAAGAATCAATTTTTTCTCCCACCCCTAGATTTCATACAACAGGTTAATAAACAGTTACAATTAAGTCACTTACATTTTAGATGCAATGTTGACTGTTTTTGTTCTGTTTCAGCAGCGAAAATAGTTAAACAAAGATCACGGCAGAACCATCACGCATCACGTGTTTTCTCATAACTGAACGATTCAGCATTTTTAACGAATCGGTTAACTCAAAGATTGAATGATCAATCCATAAACATCTGTCTTAATCATGATCGACTCATTCGAACGAATCGTTTGAACGAATGAATCAATGACTCGCTTATTAAGATGGATGCCTGGCGACACCTAATGGCGGTTTAGTGTTGTTTAAAAGCATCATTCTTTCCCACATGTGTGTGATTTGTGTGTGCAACATTATCATTATTTTTCTTTCACTATTATATTAGCGATTTAAAAGCACCCACTCGGGTCACACGTCGATTAACCGGTGGGAAAATATCCTCAGACACATACCTAATAAATGTATATTTAAATACAATATTGGCCTACCTGGTAAAAAGTTTTATATACTATTTTGATGTCCTTTTGGACACAAGAGGGCAGTATAGCCCTATGTTTGCTTTTTTGTTGAACCAAATAGCACTAAATAGCCTGTTTTTAACTTTTTCATTCTTCTTGAATTGCAAAAACAGAATAAAATGGGTTTAGTTGTGATATTTGTATACTTTTATATAGAAATAAATGGTATATAATTACATTTTTAGAAGATTTTTAGTTTAATCCCTCGCCATAGCAAAACCGTTTGAGATATTTATTATCCATTCACAATTTAGCATATTTAATGTAGTTTCATCATGTTGAAAAAGTTTGGTACGAATAAAATAAATAGTTTAAGAGGAGTGGCTAAAAATTCAGAGGCTGATTTTGCAAAAAAATTCACATTCAGACCAAAATATCTGACTTCCTGATGGCCAGAGCTATTGAATGTAAATTAGAAAGTTGTCCGGCTTGATGAGTACAATATAGAAACTATTTTTTCTTTACTGTAGTTAAAAGTAACCCCCCCACTTTTGTCAAAAGCATGTTGAAAGTGACACACTTCCTGCTGCCAGTTGGTGGCGCTATAACTTTGACTCACAATAGCTACATCCATCTGATCGGCCTCTTACCACGAACACACTGCTGAAGTTTCATCAAGATCAGTTAATGTATGCAGAAGTTATTCCACTTCCGTGTTTCTCTTTTCTCGCCATAAATTCGATTCCTCGCCACAGCCAAACCGTTCGAGATATCAAAAATCCGTCCGCAATTTAGCATCCTCAAAGTCTTGACTACATGCACACCGAGTTTGAAGGGGACACGGTGAATTTTCTAGGAGGAGTATTTCACATTCCACAGCAAGCGTTTTCCAAACAACCCATAATAGCCGACTTCCTGTTGGGCTGGCGTAAAACTTGACCGGGGTAAAGTTGTTCGGCCCGATGAGATCTATATGTGTACCGAGTTTCATATTAATTCATGCGAGCGTGTTTGATATATGGATCAAGTTTTAGAACCCCGTTCAAGGGGGCGCTGTTGAGCCCCCCAGCCACGCCCGGGTACCAGCTTCAGCCCGGCCCTGATGGCCGTGGGTTCTGACTTGTGTGCAAAGTTTCAAGAGTTTTTGAGCACGTTAAGGACCCCAAAAGCCCCTGAAACCTTGATTAACAATATAAAAGCAATAGTCAAATCCCCCCTCCCCTCACACACACAGAGACACAGAGAGAGGGAGAGAAAATTCTTCAGAAAATCCACATTCAAACCAAAATATCTCTCTTCCTGTTGGTCGGAGATGGTTAATGTCAATTAGAAAGTTGTCCGTCTTGATGAGAACAATACACATACCAAGTTTTGTTGCTGTTGATAAAACTAACCGCCCCATTTATGACTAAAGGTGGCGCTACTGAGCCCCTCACCACGCCCGTTTCTGAAACTTTGCACATGTCTACCGGCTAATAAATGTGATGTGTCTGTCGAGTTTCATCCAATTTCAAGTATGTTAAGAGTCTCAAAAGCATCTGAAAAGAATATTAAAGTTTGATGCGTTGCCACGGCAACAGTATTTAAGATATCAATAAACCTTTCACAGGTCTACATCTGCCGTGTGTCTACATTATACACATAAAGTTTGAAGCAAATCGGGTAAAAATAAGAGGGTGATTTCAAAGCATTTTGAAAGTGACACACTTCCTGCTGCCAGTTGGTGGCGCTATAACTTTGACTCACAATAGTCACATCCATGTGATCGGCCTCTTACAACGAACACACTGCGGAAGTTTCATCAAGATCAGTTAATGTATGCAGAAGTTATAACACACTTCCTGTTTATCTTTTCTCGCTATAAATTCGTTTCATCGCCACGGCCAAACCGTTCGAGATATCAAAAATCCGTCCGCAATTTAGCATCCTCAATATCTTGACTTCATGCTGACCGAGTTTGGTGTGGATCGGATCAATTCCCTAGGAGGAGTACATTAAATTCCACAGCATGCGTTTTTCAAACAACCCATAATAGCTGACTTCCTGTTGGGCAGAGCTAATAACTTAGAGCGCGAAAGTTGTTCGGCCCGATGAGATCTATATGTGTACCGAGTTTCATACTAATACGTTCTTGTATGTGTCCAAGATTTAAGATTGTGTTCTAGGGGGCGCTGTTGAGCCCCCCTGCCACGCCCGGGTACCAGCTTCAGCCCGGCCCTAATGGCCGCGGGTTCTGACCTGCGTGCAAAGTTTCATGAGTTTTTGAGCACGTTAAAGGCCCCAAAAGCCCCCGAACCCTTGAAGAACAATAATAATAATAATAATAAATATAGCTGCGAGCAGCGATTGCGGGCCCAAGCCGGTGGCACCGCCACCCCGGTGCCTTTAGTTACCTAAAGGCACCGGGGATGGCGGTGCCACCGGCTTTGGCCCTCCATCGCTGCTCGCAGCTATATTTATATATATATACAGGGATTAAAGTTCTCCGTCGCTACGACGGATTTCCGTTAATTGCAGCAAGTCTATGACGGATTTCCGTCATTGCGGGTTCCAGTCTGTCCTTAAAGTCTTAAATTCACTTTTCATAATTTTAAGGCCGTAAATAGGCTTTCATTTCTCAAATAGTGTAATAAATATCTTAATTTTAGTTTGAATAGGTCTTAAATTAAGGAAAGACGAGGTGTATTCACCCTGCTGAGGGGGATGTGATCAAAGCCTGGAGTGGAGCAAAAGCACGTACGTTCCTCTCTCCACTCTAAGCACTCTGTAATCACTTCGCTCATAGTCCACTCCGGGTTTTCAATTACCGCTCACGGAAAGTGCATGTCAGGCTACAGCTGAGCGCTGAGGTAGAACTATATTTCAGTGACACACTTATAATGCAGGTAGGGCTGGGCGATATCGATATAAAAAATATATCGATATATTTTTTAAATGCGATATGGAATTAGACCATATCACATCGATATAGTTCAAATTTGCGCTGTGATCCTTGCTCCCCGCGCCTCCGCTCCTCCTTTTCCACACTGCGTGCGTGTTTAGAGCATGTTATGTTATGAGAGGCGAATCATGACTACTTCAGAAAACCCAGCACAATAGGAACTACCAGGCAGGCAGTGACATAAGTGTACGCTGAAATAAAGTTTTTCACCTCAGAAAAACGAACTTTCTTGTCCTGTCAGCCGTTATCCTGTTCTCGTAGCGCACACTCAATTGCACGCGCAAATTCAGCGGCGCGCGCTGTATTGCTTCACTGATCAAGTGCAAAAGAAACTACGAGCATGCAACGCCGTTACGTTGTAAATTACACGAAATAAAAGTAATGCAGGTATGATTCTCATTCTATTCACCAGTTTCCATGTTTCATTAACAGTTATTGTTAATATTGTGTATTCACCATGGTAACTGTCGTTTCCATATAACCCCAAAATGCCACTATTTTTCTTTGTGTTATTTTTTATATTTTTAAATGACTGTAGTGGCTCATACCAACATTGTATTAACAAAAACTAGTTTGGGACTGCTATTTAATAGCTTTAGCCTAGGCCTAATGTTTACAGTGCTATGCATAAGTTTAGACACCCATGCTTAAGTTGACTAAAAAGAGGAATAAAAAATCATCTTTTGGAAACTGAACTTAAAGCCTTAATTTGAAAAATTAGGAAAAATCCAACCTTAAAGGACACCAATTTTCTTTGTGAATAAATAATGTATCGTAAATAAATAAATGTTCTTCCTTAAAATACAGGGTGCATAAGTCTGGACACCCCTATGTTAAATTCCCATAGAGGCAGGCAGATTTTTATTTTTAAAGGCCAGTTACTTCATGGATCCAGGATACTATGCATCCTGATAAAGTTCCCTTGGCCTTTGGAATTAAAATAGCCCCACATCATCACATAGCCTTCACCATACCTAGAGATTGGCATGGTTTTATTTCAGTTAGCCTAATAGCTAGTTTGATTTGCATTGAGAGATGATCTTATGGAAAGTATCTCTAGGTATGGTGAATGCTATGTGATGATGTGGGGCTATTTTAATTCCAAAGGCCAAGGGAACTTTATCAGGATTCATAGTATCCTAAAAAATAACTAAAAAAAATACTTAAAAATAAAAATCTGCCTGCCTCTATGGTAATTTAACATAGGGGTGTCCAAACTTATGCACCCTGTATTTTAAGGAAGAACATTTATTTATTTACGATACATTATTCATTCAAAAAGAAAATTGGTGTCCTTAAAGGTTGGATTTTTCCTAATTTTTTAAATTAAGGCATTAAAGGTATAGCGGAGGATCTTTTTACTTCCGGGTGGATACCCTATACTATTGGTCCTCCTAATTGTCAATCATTCTGGTGAATCAATCAAACTTTTCAAAAAGTGGAGAGGGCGGGACTTATCTAAAATTCGGAAAGATCCTCCGCTATACCGTTAAGTTCAATTTCCAAAAGATGATTTTTTATTCCTCTTTTTAGTCAACTTTAGCATGGGTGTCTAAACTTATGCATAGCACTGTATTTATTAGTACTAGTCTTTACTATTAGTCATATTCTTACAATTTATGTTAAGTAAAGGGGAAAAGTAACTTACTTGTGTGTTAACAAATTTTGTGTAAACGTGTTATAATATATATAGATATATATATATATATATATATATATATATATATATATATATATATATATATATATATGCAAATTATTAATTATATTAGTATGTTATATTAGTATCCATGCCTGGTTTTCATAGAGTAAAATATAGCTTTTAAAATACGCCTACTGGCAATATTAAAGCGGTTTAAAACGTCTCCCCTTAAAACGCTATTGGTCTCGACTATTTAAAAAGTTAAAGGAATATGACTTGGCCTAAAAAAAAAATTTCAGTCAGAAGAATTTTTTTCACTTTAATCCCTGTATATATATATATATATATATATATATATACACACACACACACACACACACACACATATATATATATGTATATAAATATCTATATATATATACATATATATATATATATGTATATAAATATCTATATATATACACACACACACACACACACACACATATATATATATATATATATATACTTATATATATACGTATATATATATATATATATAAATATAAGACAGAAAATTTTACTTGTCTTACCTTATTCTGATTTTATGATACACCCAAAATATTCCACAACAAATCCTTTAAATTTAATGTAAAAATAAAAACGAAAGTAAGCAGTGTTGGTCTCACGTAACCCTCTCATTAGAATCAAAATGTTTCAATATTTGCGATGTATTTGGATGCTAAACTATTCTTTATTATAGGCTTTGTACTTCACTCGTGTTCCAATATCGATGGAAAAAATCATCCTCTTCACACGCGCAAAAATGTTCTTGGAAACATCACAGTGGAGCTCTGCTTACTGTGAATGGTACAGATTGTACTACTGACTATTTAAACAGAGCAGTGTAATTCGTTTATGTTAGGTTGACTATTTTTATTATTATATTGTATTAGGGCTATAATGAACAGGCTGCGATGTCAAGATTGCAATTCTGGAATGTGTGTGTGTGTGTGACGCGGTTGCGGTTGAACAGTGGACACAAAAACATAAATAAAATGTTTTAGTTAATTCCTACATCCATAGGAATAAATTGAAAATGCTCGCTCTACTCCGCACCATTATCAATGTCTGTGCGGACGTCTGTATTTTACTAGTATATAGTATACTATAGTTAGCGATTTAAAAGCGCTCAGTGGTGTCACACGTCGATTAACCGGTGGGAAAATGTTATCACAGTCACATCCCTAATATATTTATATATAAATACAATAGGCCTACCTGAAAGAGAATTTTACTTGCCCGACCAGAGTATAGCCTGATTAGAACGTCAATAACAAAAAAATAACTTGGGAATCACTAAAACGAGAGATTATTCTAATTTCATTACATTC
Source organism: Rutilus rutilus (assembly GCF_951802725.1). Lineage (NCBI taxonomy): Eukaryota > Metazoa > Chordata > Actinopteri > Cypriniformes > Leuciscidae > Rutilus > Rutilus rutilus. The sequence goes on along the minus strand of NC_140212.1, from coordinate 49,759,784 downwards.
ATTTTAAGTTGCAATCATCAGTTAATAATAAATGTATTACTGATCAATGGTAACAAGGTTGCACTGCTGAGGCTCATGCTGCTTCTCCAGGAGAATTGTAAACAAATGAGCGCAGCACACAAAAAAGCAACCCAGTTAACAACATACTGACTATAAAAATTACAAATATGGAGTTTTTATATATTTTATAACATATGATAGAGTTAAGCAACCTCACTTGACGAGTAGGCAACTATTTCCTGAATACAATCACGATTGAAACTGTGACATTGATTTCATACAACAGGTTAATAAACAGTTACAATTAAGTCACTTACATTTTAGATGCAATATTGACTGTTTTTGTTCTGTTTCAGCAGCAAAAATAGTTAAACAAAGATCACAGCAACTTGTTTTCTCATTACTGAATGATTCAGCATTTTGAAACGAATCGCTTGACTCAAAGATTCAATGGTCAATCCATAAACATCTGTCTCAATCATGAATGACTCAGTCATTGGAACGAATCATTTGAACGAATGAATCAATGACTCGCTCATTAAGATGGTCGCCTGGCGACACCTAATGGCGGTTTAGTGTTATGTTTAAAAGTATCATTCTTTCCAACGTGCACCATTATCAATGTCCGTGCGGACGTCCGTTTTTTTACTTTCACTTTTATATTAGCGATTTAAAAGCACCCACTCGTGTCACACGTCGATTAACCGGTGGGAAAATATCCTCAGACACATACCTAATAAATGTATATTTAAATACAATATTGGCCTACCTGGTAAAAAGTTTTATATACTATTTTGATGTCCTTTTGGACACAAGAGGGCAGTATAGCCCTATGTTTGCTTTTTTGTTGAACCAAATAGCACTAAATAGCCTGTTTTTAACTTTTTCATTCTTCTTGAATTGCAAAAACAGAATAAAATGGGTTTAGTTGTGATATTTGTATACTTCTATATAGAAATAAATGGTATATAATTACATTTTTAGAAGATTTTTAGTGTTTCCTTTTTGGACATTAATCCCTCGCCATAGCAAAACCGTTTGAGATATTTATTATCCATTCACAACTTAGCATATTTAATGTAGTTTCATCATGTTGAAAAAGTTTGGTACGAATAAAATAAATAGTTTAAGAGGAGTGGCTAAAAATTCAGAGGCTGATTTTGCAAAAAAATTCACATTCAGACCAAAATATCTGACTTCCTGATGGCCAGAGCTATTGAATGTAAATTAGAAAGTTGTCCGGCTTGATGAGAACAATATAAAAACTATTTTTTCTTTACTGTAGTTAAAACTAACCCCCCCACTTTTGTCTAAAGCATGTTGAAAGTGACACACTTCCTGCTGCCAGTTGGTGGCGCTATAACTTTGACTCACAATAGCTACATCCATCTGATCGGCCTCTTACCACGAACACACTGCTGAAGTTTCATCAAGATCAGTTAATGTATGCAGAAGTTATTCCACTTCCGTGTTTCTCTTTTCTCGCCATAAATTCGATTCCTCGCCACAGCCAAACCGTTCGAGATATCAAAAATCCGTCCGCAATTTAGCATCCTCAAAGTCTTGACTACATGCACACCGAGTTTGAAGGGGACACGGTGAATTTTCTAGGAGGAGTATTTCACATTCCACAGCAAGCGTTTTCCAAACAACCCATAATAGCCAACTTCCTGTTGGGCTGGCGTAAAACTTGACCGGGGTAAAGTTGTTCGGCCCGATGAGATCTATATGTGTACCGAGTTTCATATTAATTCATGCGAGCGTGTTTGATATATGGATCAAGTTTTAGAACCCCGTTCAAGGGGGCGCTGTTGAGCCCCCCAGCCACGCCCGGGTACCAGCTTCAGCCCGGCCCTGATGGCCGTGGGTTTTGACCTGTGTGCAAAGTTTCAAGAGTTTTTGAGCACGTTAAGGACCCCAAAAGCCCCTGAAACCTTGATTAACAATATAAAAGCAATAGTCAAATCCCCCCCTCCCCTCACACACACACAGACACAGAGAGAGGGAGAGAAACTTCTTCAGAAAATCCACATTCAAACCAAAATATCTCTCTTCCTGTTGGTCGGAGATGGTTAATGTCAATTAGAAAGTTGTCCGTCTTGATGAGAACAATACACATACCAAGTTTTGTTGCTGTTGATAAAACTAACCGCCCCATTTATGACTAAAGGTGGCGCTACTGAGCCCCTCACCACGCCCGTTTCTGAAACTTTGCACATGTCTACGGGCTAATAAATGTGATGTGTCTGTCGAGTTTCATCCAATTTCAAGTATGTTAAGAGTCTCAAAAGCATCAAAAAAGAATATTAAAGTTTGAAGCGTTGCCATGGCAACAGTATTAAAGATATCAAAAATTCTTTCACAGGTCTACATCTGCCGTGTGTTTACATTATACACATAAAGTTTGAAGCAAATCGGGTAAAAATAAGAGGGTGATTTCAAAGCATTTTGAAAGTGACACACTTCCTGCTGCCAGTTGGTGGCGCTATAACTTTGACTCACAATAGTCACATCAATGTGATCGGCCTCTGACCACGAACACACTGCTGAAGTTTTATCAAGATCAGTCAATGTATGCAGAATTTATAATACACTTCCTGTGTCCCATTATTCGCCATAAATTCGTTTCCTCGCCTTGGCCAAACCGTTCGAGATATCAAAAATCCGTCCGCAATTTATAATCCTCAATGTCTTGACTTCATGCACACCGAGTTTTGAGGCGAATGGATGAATTTCCTAGGAGGAGTACATCAAATTCCACAGCATGCGTTTTCCAAACAACCCATAATAGCCGACTTCCTGTTGGGCTGGCGTAAAACTTAGAGCACGAAAGTTGTTCAGCCCAATAAGATCTATATGTGTACCGAGTTTCATATTAATTCATGCAAGAGTGTTTGGTATATGGACCAAGTTTTCGGACCGCACTCGGACCCCATTCAAGGGGGCGCTGTCGAGCCCCCCTGCCACGCCCAGGTACCATCTTCAGCCCGGCCCTAATGGCCGCAGCTTCTGACCTGTGTGCAAAGTTTCATGAGTTTTTGAGCACGTTAAAGGCCCCAAAAGCCCCCGAACCCTTGAACAATAATAATAATAATAATAATAATAAATATAGCTGCGAGCAGCGATTGCGGGCCCAAGCCGGTGGCACCGCCACCCTGGTGCCTTTAGTTACACTAAAGCCACCGGGGTGGCGGTGTCACCGCCTTGGGCCCTCCATCGCTGCTCGCAGCTATATTTATATATATATATATATATATATATATATATATATATATATATATATATATATATATATATATATATATATACAAACATATATATATATATATACCGTTCAAAAGTTTGGGGTCAGGAAGATTTTTAATGTTTTTAGGAGAAGTCTCTTCTGCTCACCAAGGCTGCATTTATTTGATTAAAAATACAAACAAAAACAGTAATATTGTGAAATATTATTCCAATTTAAAACAGCTGTTTTCTATTTTAAAATATTTTACACTGTAATTAATTTATGTGATCAAAGCTGAGTTTTCAGCATCATTACTCCCATCTTCAGTGTCACATGATCCTTCAGAAACCATTCTAATATGATGATCGATGGTCAATAAATATTAATTATTATTTTCAATGTTGAAAACAGTTGTGTACAGATTTTTTTTCAAAATGCGTTGATAAATGTAAAGTTCAAAAGAACAGCATTTATTTCAAATATAATTTTTTTAACATTATAAATGTCTGTACTGTAACTTTTGATCAGTTTAACTCAATCTCGATGAATAAAAGTATTGATTTATTTTATTTCTTTCCCCCAAAAATAAAATTAAAATTATTACTGACCCCAAACTTCTGAACGGTAGTGTTTAATGTTACAAAAGCTTTAGATTTCAGATAAATGCTGTTCTTTTGAACTTTCTATTCATCAAAGACTGTACACAACTGTTTTCGACATTTAAAATAATAATGAATGTTTCTTGAGCATCAATCATCATATTAGAATAATTTCTGAAGGATCATGTGACAATGACGACTGGAGTAATGATGCTGAAAACTCAGCTTTGATCACAGGAATAAATAACAGTTTAAAATATATTAAAATAGAAAGCAGCTGTTTTAAATTGGAATACTATTTTACAATATTACTGTTTTTGTTTGTATTTTTAATCAAATAAATGCAGCCTTGGTGAGCAGAAGAAACTTCGCTTAAAAATCTTACTGACCCCAAATTTTTGAACAGTAGTATATATATATTATATAAAAATGTAAGGGATAAGACACAGATAATTTTACTTGCCTGACCTGATTAGAACAATGAAAAAACTTAAATGAAAAAATAACTTGGGAATCACTAAAACGAGGGCGCGATTGAACAGTGGACACATAAAAACATACTCTGTCATTTTGTTCAGAACATCATTCAAACTGCAAAGTGTTAACTTATATTTTTGTACAGTAGCAATAAAACACAACATTGTGCTTTTTTAAAATACATTCAAGCAATCCGCCCCGAAAATGAAACTAAAATGCTCACGGCTGCACAGGCATTCATAATGGTGCGCGTCCTCAGCGAGGAACGAGCAGAACAGAGTCAACGTTTTTTAGGTCATTGCTCCTTCCATAGGAATTTATTGAAAAAGCTCGCTCTGCTCCGCACCATTATCAATGTCCGTGCGGACGAACATATTTTACTTTCGTTTTTAAGTTAGCGATTAAAAAGCCCCCAGCGGTGTCACACGTCAGTTAACCGGTGGTAAAATATTCTCACTGTCACATACCTAGTATATTTTTATATAGATATAATAGGCCTACCTGATTTTGAACACAAGAGGGCAGTATAGCACTATGTTTGACTTTATTTATTTATTGTTTAGACTAAACAACCATTCTGGCAGTTTTTAAACTTAAACTTCATTCTTAAATTGAAAAAAAAGAATAAAATGAGTTAAGTTCTGATATTTGTATACTTTTATATAGTAATAAATGGTGTATAATTACATTTTTAGAATATATGAGCCTTTTGCTGTTTACTTTTTAGACAATACTTTAATCCCTCGCCATAGCAAAACCGTTTGAGATATTTATTATCCGTTCACAATTTAGCATCATTAATATATTTTTATCATGTTGAAAAAGTTTGGTGGGAATAAAATAAACCACTTAGATAAAGGTGGCTAAAAATTCAGAGGCTGATTTTGCAAAAAAATCCACATTCAGACCAAAATATCTGACTTCCTGATGGTCAGAGCTAATGACTTTAAATTAGAAAGTTGTCCGGGTCGATGAGATCAATATATGAACTGAGTTTTTTTTACTGTAGTTAAAACTAACCCCCCCACTTTTGTCAAAAGCATGTTGAAAGTGACACACTTCCTGCTGCCAGTTGGTGGCGCTATAACTTTGAATCACAATAGCCACATCCATCTGATCGGCCTCTTACCACGAACACACTGGTGAAGTTTCATCAAGATCAGTTAATGTATGCAGCAGTTATTCCACTTCGTGTTTCTCTTTTCTCGCCATAAATTCGATTCCTCGCCACGGCCAAACCGTTCGAGATATCAAAAATCCGTCCGCAATTTAGCATCCTCAAAGTCTTGACTACATGCACACCGAGTTTGGAGGGGACACGGTGAATTTTCTAGGAGGAGTATTTCACATTCCACAGCAAGCGTTTTCCAAACAACCCATAATAGCCGACTTCCTGTTGGGCTGGCGTAAAACTTGACCAGGGGAAAGTTGTTCGGCACGATGAGATCTATATGTGTACCGAGTTTCATATTAATTCATGCAAGCGTGTTTGATATATGGACCAAGTTTTAGAACCCCGTTCAAGGGGGGCGCTGTTGAGCCCCCCAGCCACGCCCGGGTACCAGCTTCAGCCCGGCCCTGATGGCCGTGGGTTCTGACCTGTGTGCAAAGTTTCAAGAGTTTTTGAGCACGTTAAGGACCCCAAAAGCCCCTGAAACCTTGATTAACAATATAAAAGCAATAGTCAAATCCCCCCTCCCCTCACACACACACAGACACAGAGAGAGGGAGAGAAAATTCTTCAGAAAATCCACATTCAAACCAAAATATCTCTCTTCCTGTTGGTCGGAGATGGTTAATGTCAATTAGAAAGTTGTCCGTCTTGATGAGAACAATACACATACCAAGTTTTGTTGCTGTTGATAAAACTAACCGCCCCATTTATGACTAAAGGTGGCGCTACTGAGCCCCTCACCACGCCCGTTTCTGAAACTTTGCACATGTCTACGGGCTAATAAATGTGATGTGTCTGTCGAGTTTCATCCAATTTCAAGTATGTTAAGAGTCTCAAAAGCATCAAAAAAGAATATTAAAGTTTGAAGCGTTGCCATGGCAACAGTATTAAAGATATCAAAAATCCTTTCACAGGTCTACATCTGCCGTGTGTTTACATTATACACATAAAGTTTGAAGCAAATCGGGTAAAAATAAGAGGGTGATTTCAAAGCATTTTGAAAGTGACACACTTCCTGCTGCCAGTTGGTGGCGCTATAACTTTGACTCACAATAGTCACATCAATGTGATCGGCCTCTGACCATGAACACACTGCTGAAGTTTTATCAAGATCAGTCAATGTATGCAGAAGTTATAATACACTTCCTGTGTCCCATTATTCGCCATAAATTCGTTTCCTCGCCTTGGCCAAACCGTTCGAGATATCAAAAATCCGTCTGCAATTTATCATCCTCAATGTCTTGACTTCATGCACACCGAGTTTTGAGGCGAATGGATGAATTTCCTAGGAGGAGTACATCAAATTCCACAGCATGCGTTTTCCAAACAACCCATAATAGCCGACTTCCTGTTGGGCTGGCGTAAAAAGTAAAAGTACGAAAGTTGTTTGGCCCGATGAGATCTATATGTGTACCGAGTTTCATATTATTATATGCAAGCGTGTTTGATTTATGGACCAAGTTTTCGGACCCTGTTCAAGGGGGCGCTGTTGAGCCCCCCTGCCACGCCCGGGTACCAGCTTCAGCCCGGCCCTGATGGCCGCGGGTTCTGACCTGTGTGCAAAGTTTCAAGAGTTTTCGAGCATGATAAGAGCCCCAAAAGTGCCCGAAAGGTTGACAGAAAAATAATAAATAATAATAATAAATAATCCTACCGAAAACAATAGGGCCTTCGCCCTTTCAGGGCTTGGGCCCTAATAATCCTAACGAAAACAATAGGGCCTTCGCCCTTTCAGGGCTTGGGCCCTAATAATAATAATAATAATCCTAACGAAAACAATAGGGCTCTGCGCCCTTTCAGGGCTTGGGCCCTAATAATAAATAATCCTACCGAAAACAATAGGGCTCTTCGCCCTTTCAGGGCTTGGGCCCTAAATATAGCTGCGAGCAGCGATGGCGGGCCCAAGCCGGTGGCACCGCCATCCTGGTGCCTTTAGTTACACTAAAGCCACCGGGGTGGCGGTGTCACCGGCTTGGGCCCTCCATCGCTGCTCGCAGCTATATTTATATATATATATATATATATATATATATATAACAAAAAAATATATAATATATACATTATATATATGTAACAAAAAAAAAAAAAATAAATAAATAAATAAATATATATATATATATATATATATATATATATATATATGGCGAGGCGAGGAACGGGCAGAGAAGAGCGAACGTTTTTGGACATTCATCATATTGCATTGGTTTTCATTTCTTGTCCTCAAACCGAGCACTAATCTGTTTATTTTTAAGTCACACATTCTCCATTGATTAAAAAAGACAATCAAATGTATTTTTTAATGGTAGTATTATTTTATACAGAAATAAATTATTTATAATTCAGATGAGAATAAAGTTAGTGTTAATTAAAATTGTAAGGAAAACAAATATATTGATCTAAAATATACTATAATTTGCTGCAAATAGGTTGACTATTTATATTTATTATTATATTTTATTACGGCTGTAATGAACCGGCTGCAATGCTGCAATGCACAGTGTGTGTGTGTGTGTGTGTGTGTGTGTGTGTGTGTGTGTGAGGCGTGGGCGCGATCGAACAGTGGAAACATAAAAACATAGGCTACTCCGTCGGTTTGTTCATACAGGACATCATTTAAACTGCACTGTGTTTACTTATATTTATGTACACTCGCAATAAAACACAACATTGTGCTTTTGTAAAAAAACATTCAAGCAATCCCACCCCCGAAATGGCGCTATTTTTTAAATGAAACTAAAATGCTCACGGCTGCATGGGCAATAACACGTCTACAGCGAGGAATGAGCAAAATAGAGTGAATGTTTTTTAGTTAATTCCTACTGGACGTCCGTATTTCACTTTCGCTCATCATATACTCACCCTCATGTTGTTTTAATCCTTTATGAATTTCTTTCTTCTGCTGAACAGAAAGGAAGATATTTAGGAGAATGTCAGTAACCAGACAGTTTCTGATCCCATTGACTTCCATAGTAGGAAAAAAATGTATACTATGGAAGTCAATGAGACCAGAAACTGTCTGGTTACTGACATTCTTCTAAATATCTTCATTTCTGTTCAGCAGAAGAAAGAAATTAATAAAGGATTGAAACAACATGAGGGTGAGTATATGATGACAGAATTTTCAATTTAAAGTGGAGTATCCCTTTAAGTTAGCGATTTAAAAGCCCCCGCCGCGGTGTCACACATCGATTAACCAGTGGGAAAAAAATTCTCAGTCACATCGCTATTATATTAATATATAAATACAATATGCAATGGGCCTACCTGATTTTGAACACAAGAGGGCAGTATAGCCCTATGTATGACTTTTTTTTTTACTAAATAGCGCATTCTGGCTGATTTTAAAATTGTACATATTTCTTGAATTGAAAAAAACTGAATAAACCCAAAACTAGTTCTGTTTCGGTTTAGTTCTGATATTTGTATAATTTTATATAAAAATAAATGGTGTATACTTACTTTTTAAGAAGATATGAGATGTTTTCTGATTCCTTTTTTGACATTATTTTAATCCCTCGCCATGTCAAAACCGTTTGAAATATTTAATATCCGTTCACAATTTAGCATCTTTAATGTATTTTCATCGTGTTAAAAAAGTTTGGTGTGAATAAAAAAAAAAACACTTAGCAGGAGTGGGTAAAAAGCAGAGGCTGAATTTGCAAATAAATCCACATTCAAACCAAAATATCTGACTTCCTATTGGTCGAAGCTAATAATGGTATATTAGAAAGTTGTCCGGCTCGATGAGACCAATGTACGTACTGATTTTTGTAACTGTGGGTAAAACTAACCCCCCTACTTTTGTCAAAAGCATTTTGAAAGTGACACACTTCCTGCTGCCAGTTGGTGGCGCTATAACTTTGACTCACAATAGTTACATCCATGTGATCGGCCTCTTACCACGAACACACTGGTGAAGTTTCATCAAGATCAGTTAATGTATGCAGAAGTTATACCACTTCGTGATTCTCTTTTCTCGCCATAAATTCGTTTCCTCGCCACGGCCAAACCGTTCGAGATATCAAAAATCCGTCCGCAATTTAGAATCCTCAATGTCTTGACTTCATGCACACCGAGTTTGGTGGGGATTGGATGAATTCTCTAGGAGGAGTACTTCGCATTCCACAGCAAGCGTTTTCCAAACAACCCATAATAGCCGACTTCCTGTTGGGCTGGCGTAAAACTTGACCGGGGGAAAGTTGTTCGGCCCGATGAGATCTATATGTGTACCGAGTTTCATATTAATTAATGCAAGCGTGTTTGATCTATGGACCAAGTTTTGGGACCCCGTTCAAGGGGGCGCTGTTGAGCCCCCCTGCCACGCCCGGGTACCAGCTTCAGCCCGGCCCTGATGGCAGGGGGTTCTGACTTGGGTGCAAAGTTTCAAGAGTTTTTGAGCACGTTAAGGACCCCAAAAGCCCCTGAAACCTTGATTAACTATATAAAAGCAATAGTCAAATTCCCCCCTCCCCTCTCACACACAGAGACACAGAGAGAGGGAGAGAAAATTCTTCAGAAAATCCACATTCAAACCAAAATATCTCTCTTCCTGTTGGTCAGAGATCGTTCATGTAAATTAGAAAGTTGTCCGTCCTGATGAGAACAATACACATACCAAGTTTTGTTGCTGTTGATAAAACTAACCCCCCCACTTATGACTAAAGGTGGCGCTACTGAGCCCCTCACCACGCCCGTTTCTGAAACTTTGCACATGTCTACGGGCTAATAAATGTAATGTGTCTGTCGAGTTTCATCCAATTTCAAGTATGTTAAGAGTCTCAAAAGCATCAAAAAAGAATATTAAAGTTTGAAGCGTTGCCATGGCAACAGTATTAAAGATATCAAAAATCCTTTCACAGGTCTACATCTGCCGTGTGTTTACATTATACACATAAAGTTTGAAGCAAATCGGGTAAAAATAAGAGGGTGATTTCAAAGCATTTTGAAAGGGACACACTTCCTGCTGCCAGTTGGTGGCGCTATAACTTTGACTCACAATAGTCACATCCATGTGATCGGCCTCTTACAACGAACACACTGCTGAAGTTTAATCAAGATCAGTTAATGTATGCAGAAGTTATAACACACTTCCTGTTTCCATTATTCGCCATAAATTCGTGTCCTCGCCACAGCCAAACCGTTCGAGATATCAAAAATCCGTCCGCAATTTAGCACCCTCAATGTCTTGACTTCATGCACACCGAGTTTGGAGGCGAATCGATGAATTCCCTTGGAGGAGTACATTAAATTCCACAGCATGCGTTTCCAAACAACCCTAAATAGCCGACTTCCTGTTTGGCTGGCGTAAAACTTAGAGCACGAAAGTTGTTCGGCCTGATGAGATCTATATGTGTACCGAGTTTCATATTATTACATGCAAGCGTCTTTGATTTATGGACACGTGTTCGGATCCCGTTCCAGGGGGCGCTGTCGAGCCCCCCTGCCACGCCCGGGTACCAACTTCAGCCCGGCCCTGATGGCCGCGGGTTCTGACCTGCGTGCAAAGTTTCATGAGTTTTTGAGCACGTTAAAGGCCCCAAAAGCCCCCGAACCCTTGAAGAACAATAATAATAATAATAATAAATATAGCTGCGAGCAGCGATTACGGGCCCAAGCCGGTGGCACCGCAACCCCGGTGCCTTTAGTTACCTAAAGGCACCGGGGTGGCGGTACCGCCGGCTTTGGCCCTCCATCGCTGCTCGCAGCTATATTTATATATATATATATATATATATATATGTATTTATTATACAAACATATATATATATATATATATATATATATATATTTATGTATATATATATATATTTATATATGTGTATATATATATATATATATATATATATATATATATATATATATATATATATATATATATATACCGTTCAAAAGTTTGGGGTCAGGAAGATTTTTAATGTTTTTAGGAGAAGTCTCTTCTGGTCACCAAGGCTGCATTTATTTGATTAAAAATACAAACAAAAACAGTAATATTGTGAAATATTATTCCAATTTAAAACAGCTGTTTTCTATTTTAAAATATTTTACACTGTAATTAATTTATGTGATCAAAGCTGAGTTTTCAGCATCATTACTCCCGTCTTCAGTGTCACATGATCCTTCAGAAACCATTCTAATATGATGATTGATGGTCAATAAATATTAATTATTATTTTCAATGTTGAAAACAGTTGTGTACAGATTTTTTTTCAAAATGCGTTGATGAATGTAAAGTTCAAAAGAACAGCATTTATTTCAAATATAATTTTTTTTAACATTATAAATGTCTGTACTGTAACTTTTGATCAGTTTAACTCATTCTCGATGAATAAAAGTATTGATTTATTTTATTTCTTTACCCCAAAATTTAAATTTAAATTATTACTGAGCCCAAACTTCTGAACGGTAGTGTTTAATGTTACAAAAGCTTTAGATTTCAGATAAATGCTGTTCTTTTGAACTTTCTATTCATCAAAGACTGTACACAACTGTTTTCGACATTTAAAATAATAATGAATGTTTCTTGAGCATCAATCATCATATTAGAATAATTTCTGAAGGATCATGTGACAGTGACGACTGGAGTAATGATGCTGAAAACTCAGCTTTGATCACAGGAATAAATAACAGTTTAAAATATATTAAAATAGAAAGCAGCTGTTTTAAATTGGAATACTATTTTACAATATTACTGTTTTTGTTTGTATTTTTAATCAAATAAATGCAGCCTTGGTGAGCAGAAGAAACTTCGCTTAAAAATCTTACTGACCCCAAATTTTTGAACAGTAGTGTATATATATTATATAAAAATGTAAGGGATAAGACACAGATAATTTTACTTGCCTGACCTGATTAGAACAATGAAAAAACTTAAATGAAAAAATAACTTGGGAATCACTAAAACGAGGGCGCGATTGAACAGTGGACACATAAAAACATACTCTGCAGTTTGAATGATGTTCTGAACAAAATGACAAAGTGTTAACTTATATTTTTGTACAGTAGCAATAAAACACAACATTGTGCTTTTTTAAAATACATTCAAGCAATCCGCCCCGAAAATGAAACTAAAATGCTCACGGCTGCACAGGCATTCATAATGGTGCGCGTCCTCAGCGAGGAACGAGCAGAACAGAGTCAACGTTTTTTAGGTCATTGCTCCTTCCATAGGAATTTATTGAAAAAGCTCGCTCTGCTCCGCACCATTATCAATGTCCGTGCGGACGAACATATTTTACTTTCGTTTTTAAGTTAGCGATTAAAAAGCCCCCAGCGGTGTCACACGTCAGTTAACCGGTGGTAAAATATTCTCACCGTCACATACCTAGTATAGGGGTGGTGTGGCGCAATGGATAAGACAAATGCCTTTGGTGTGAGAGACCCGGGTTCGAATCCACTGTGAGACACCAATGTGTCCCTGAGCAAGACACTTAACCCCTAGTTGCTCCAGAGGCGTGCGACCTCTGACATATATAGCAATTGTAAGTCGCTTTGGATAAAAGCGTCAGCTAAATGAATAAAAATGTAAAAAAATGTAAATATTTTTATATAGATATAATAGGCCTACCTGATTTTGAACACAAGAGGGCAGTATAGCACTATGTTTGACTTTATTTATTTATTGTTTAGACTAAACAACCATTCTGGCAGTTTTTAAACTTAACTCATTTTATTCTTTTTTTTCAATTTAAGAATGAAGTTTAAGTTCTGATATTTGTATACTTTTATATAGTAATAAATGGTGTATAATTACATTTTTAGAATATATGAGCCTTTTACTGTTTACTTTTTAGACAATACTTTAATCCCTCGCCATAGCAAAACCGTTTGAGATATTTATTATCCGTTCACAATTTAGCATCATTAATATATTTTTATCATGTTGAAAAAGTTTGGTGGGAATAAAATAAACCACTTAGATAAAGGTGGCTAAAAATTCAGAGGCTGATTTTGCAAAAAAATCCACATTCAGACCAAAATATCTGACTTCCTGATGGTCAGAGCTAATGACTTTAAATTAGAAAGTTGTCCGGGTCGATGAGATCAATATATGAACTGAGTTTTTTTTACTGTAGTTAAAACTAACCCCCCCACTTTTGTCAAAAGCATGTTGAAAGTGACACACTTCCTGCTGCCAGTTGGTGGCGCTATAACTTTGAATCACAATAGCCACATCCATCTGATCGGCCTCTTACCACGAACACACTGGTGAAGTTTCATCAAGATCAGTTAATGTATGCAGCAGTTATTCCACTTCGTGTTTCTCTTTTCTCGCCATAAATTCGATTCCTCGCCACGGCCAAACCGTTCGAGATATCAAAAATCCGTCCGCAATTTAGCATCCTCAAAGTCTTGACTACATGCACACCGAGTTTGGAGGGGACACGGTGAATTTTCTAGGAGGAGTATTTCACATTCCACAGCAAGCGTTTTCCAAACAACCCATAATAGCCGACTTCCTGTTGGGCTGGCGTAAAACTTGACCAGGGGAAAGTTGTTCGGCACGATGAGATCTATATGTGTACCGAGTTTCATATTAATTCATGCAAGCGTGTTTGATATATGGACCAAGTTTTAGAACCCCGTTCAAGGGGGCGCTGTTGAGCCCCCCAGCCACGCCCGGGTACCAGCTTCAGCCCGGCCCTGATGGCCGTGGGTTCTGACCTGTGTGCAAAGTTTCAAGAGTTTTTGAGCACGTTAAGGACCCCAAAAGCCCCTGAAACCTTGATTAACAATATAAAAGCAATAGTCAAATCCCCCCTCCCCTCTCACACACAGAGACACAGAGAGAGGGAGAGAAAATTCTTCAGAAAATCCACATTCAAACCAAAATATCTCTCTTCCTGTTGGTCAGAGATGGTTAATGTCAATTAGAAAGTTGTCCGTCTTGATGAGAACAATACACATACCAAGTTTTGTTGCTGTTGATAAAACTAACCGCCCCATTTATGACTAAAGGTGGCGCTACTGAGCCCCTCACCACGCCCGTTTCTGAAACTTTGCACATGTCTACGGGCTAATAAATGTGATGTGTCTGTCGAGTTTCATCCAATTTCAAGTATGTTAAGAGTCTCAAAAGCATCAAAAAAGAATATTAAAGTTTGAAGCGTTGCCATGGCAACAGTATTAAAGATATCAAAAATCCTTTCACAGGTCTACATCTGCCGTGTGTTTACATTATACACATAAAGTTTGAAGCAAATCGGGTAAAAATAAGAGGGTGATTTCAAAGCATTTTGAAAGTGACACACTTCCTGCTGCCAGTTGGTGGCGCTATAACTTTGACTGATCTTGATAAAACTTCAGTAGTGTGTTCGTGGTCAGAGGCCGATCACATTGATGTGACTATTGTGAGTCAATGTATGCAGAAGTTATAATACACTTCCTGTGTCCCATTATTCGCCATAAATTCGTTTCCTCGCCTTGGCCAAACCGTTCGAGATATCAAAAATCTGTCCGCAATTTATCATCCTCAATGTCTTGACTTCATGCACACCGAGTTTTGAGGCGAATGGATGAATTTCCTAGGAGGAGTACATCAAATTCCACAGCATGCGTTTTCCAAACAACCCATAATAGCCGACTTCCTGTTGGGCTGGCGTAAAACTTAGAGCACGAAAGTTGTTCAGCCTAATAAGATCTATATGTGTACCGAGTTTCATATTAATTCATGCAAGAGTGTTTGGTATATGGACCAAGTTTTCGGACCGCACTCGGACCCCATTCAAGGGGGCGCTGTCGAGCCCCCCTGCCACGCCCAGGTACCATCTTCAGCCCGGCCCTAATGGCCGCAGCTTCTGACCTGTGTGCAAAGTTTCATGAGTTTTTGAGCACGTTAAAGGCCCCAAAAGCCCCCGAACCCTTGAACAATAATAATAATAATAATAATAATAATAAATATAGCTGCGAGCAGCGATTGCGGGCCCAAGCCGGTGGCACCGCCACCCCGGTGCCTTTAGTTACCTAAAGGCACCGGGGATGGCGGTGCCACCGGCTTTGGCCCTCCATCGCTGCTCGCAGCTATATTTATATATATATATATATATATATATATATATATATATATATATATATATATATATACACACACACACACACACACACACATATATATATATATATATATATATATATATATATATATATTTATAAGACAGAAAATATTACTTGTATTACCTTATTCTGATTTTATGATACACTCAAAATATTCCACAACAAATCCTTTAAATTTAATGTAAAAATAAAAACGAAAGTAAGCAGTGTTGGTCTCACGTAACCCTCTCATTAGAATCAAAATGTTTCAATTTTTGCGATGTATTTGGATGCTAAACTATTCTTTATTATAGGCTTTGTACTTCACTCGTGTTCCAATATCGATGGAAAAAATCATCCTCTTCACGCGCGCAAAAATGTGCTTGGAAACATCACAGTGGAGCTCTGCTTACTGTGAATGGTACAGATTGTACTACTGACTATTTAAACAGAGCAGTGTAATTCGTTTATGTTAGGTTGACTATTTTTATTATTATATTGTATTAGGGCTATAATGAATGTCAAGATTGCAATTCTGGAATGTGTGTGTGACGCGGTTGCGGTTGAACAGTGGACACAAAAACATAAATAAAATGTTTTAGTTAATTCCTACATCCATAGGAATACATTGAAAATGCTCGCTCTACTCCGCACCATTATCAATGTCTGTGCGGACGTCTGTATTTTACTAGTATATAGTATACTATAGTTAGCGATTTAAAAGCCCTCAGCGGTGTCACATGTCGATTAACCGGTGGGAAAAATTTATCACAGTCACATCCCTAATATATATATATATATATACAATAGGCCAACCTGAAAGAGAATTTTACTTGCCCGACCAAAGTATAGCCTGATTAGAACGTCAATAACAAAAAAATAACTTGGGAATCACTAAAACGAGAGATTATTCTAATTTCATTACATTCATTTTAAGTTGCAATCAGCAGTTAATAATAAATGTATTACTGATCAATGGTAACAAGGTTGCACTGCTGAGGCTCATGCTGCTTCTCCAGGAGAATTGTAAACAAATGAGCGCAGCACACAAAAAAGCAACCCAGTTAACAACATACTGACTATAAAAATTACAAATATGGAGTTTTTATATATTTTATAACATATGATAGAGTTAAGCAACCTCACTTGACGAGTAGGCAACTATTTCCTGAATACAATCACAATTGAAACTGTGACATTGATTTCATACAACAGGTTAATAAACAGTTACAATTAAGTCACTTACATTTTAGATGCAATATTGACTGTTTTTGTTTTGTTTCAGCAGCAAAAATAGTTAAACAAAGATCACAGCAACTTGTTTTCTCATTACTGAATGATTCAGCATTTTGAAACGAATCGCTTGACTCAAAGATTCAATGGTCAATCCATAAACATCTGTCTCAATCATGAATGACTCAGTCATTGGAATGAATCGTTTGAACGAATGAATCAATGACTCGCTCATTAAGATGGTCGCCTGGCGACACCTAATGGCGGTTTAGTGTTATGTTTAAAAATATTATTCTTTCCAACGTGCACCATTATCAATGTCCGTGCGGACGTCCGTTTTTTTACTTTCACTTTTATATTAGCGATTTAAAAGCACCCGCTCGTGTCACACGTCGCTTAACCGATGGGAAAATATCCTCACAGTCATATACCTAATAAATTTATATTTAAATACAATAGGCCTACCTAGTAAAACGTTTTATATACTATTTTGATATCCTTTTGGACACAAGAGGGCAGTATAGCCCTATGTTTGCTTTTTTGTTGAAACAAATAGCACTAAATAGCCTGTTTTTAACTTTTTCATACTTCTTGAATTGCAAAAACAGAATAAAATAGGTTTAGTTCTAATATTTGTATAATTTTATATAAAAATAAATGGTGTATAATTAAATTTTAAGAATATATGAGATGTTTTCTGATTTTTTTTTTGACATTATTTTAATCCCTCGCCATGTCAAAACCGTTTGAGATATTCAATATCCGTTCTCAATTTAGCATCTTTAATGTATTTTCATCATGTTGAAAAAGTTTGGTGTGAATAAAAAAAAAAACACTTAGCAGGAGTGGGTAAAAAGCAGAGGCTGAATTTGCAAATAAATCCACATTCAAACCAAAATATCTGACTTCCTGTTGGTCCAAGCTAATGACTGCAAATTAGAAAGTTGTCCAGCTCGATGAGACCAATATACTTACTGATTTTTGTAATTGTGGGTAAACCTAACCCCCCCACTTTTGTCAAAAGCATGTTGAAAGTGACACACTTCCTGCTGCCAGTTGGTGGCGCTATAACTTTGACTCACAATAGCTACATCCATCTGATCGGCCTCTTACCACGAACACACTGCTGAAGTTTCATCAAGATCAGTTAATGTATGCAGAAGTTATTCCACTTCCGTGTTTCTCTTTTCTCGCCATAAATTCGATTCCTCGTCACAGCCAAACCGTTCGAGATATCAAAAATCCGTCCGCAATTTAGCATCCTCAAAGTCTTGACTACATGCACACCGAGTTTGAAGGGGACACGGTGAATTTTCTAGGAGGAGTATTTCACATTCCACAGCAAGCGTTTTCCAAACAACCCATAATAGCCGACTTCCTGTTGGGCTGGCGTAAAACTTGACCAGGGGAGGGTTGTTCGGCCCGATGAGATCTATATGTGTACCGAGTTTCATATTAATTCATGCAAGCGTGTTTGATCTATGGACCAAGTTTTCGGACCCAATTCAAGGGGGCGCTGTTGACCCCCCCTGCCACGCCCGGGTACCAGCTTCAGCCCGGCCCTGATGGCCGCAGGTTCTGACCTGTGTGCAAAGTTTCAAGAGTTTTTGAGCACGTTAAGGACCCCAAAAGCCCCTGAAACCTTGAAAAACTCAATAAAAGCAATAAACAAATCCCCCCCTCCCCTCACACACACAGAGACACAGAGAGAGGGAGAGAAAATTCTTCAGAAAATCCACATTCAAACCAAAATATCTCTCTTCCTGTTGGTTGGAGAAAGTTCATGTAAATTAGAAAGTTGTCCGTCTTGATGAGAACAATACACATACCAAGTTTTGTTGCTGTTGATAAAACTAACCCCCCCACTTATGACTAAAGGTGGCGCTACTGAGCCCCTCACCACGCCCGTTTCTGAAACTTTGCACATGTCTACGGGCTAATAAATGTGATGTGTCTGTCGAGTTTCATCCAATTTCAAGTATGTTAAGAGTCTCAAAAGCATCAAAAAAGAATATTAAAGTTTGAAGCGTTGCCATGGCAACAGTATTAAAGATATCAAAAATCCTTTCACAGGTCTACATCTGCCGTGTGTTTACATTATACACATAAAGTTTGAAGCAAATCGGGTAAAAATAAGAGGGTGATTTCAAAGCATTTTGAAAGGGACACACTTCCTGCTGCCAGTTGGTGGCGCTATAACTTTGACTCACAATAGTCACATCAATGTGATCGGCCTCTGACCACGAACACACTGCTGAAGTTTAATCAAGATCAGTTAATGTATGCAGAAGTTATAACACACTTCCTGTTTCCATTATTCGCCATAAATTCGTTTCCTCGCCACGGCCAAACCGTTCGAGATATCAAAAATCTGTCCGCAATTTAGCATCCTCAATGTCTTGACTTCATGCTGACCGAGTTCGGAGCCGATTGGATGAATTCCCTAGGAGGAGTACATTAAATTCCACAGCATGCGTTTCCAAACAACCCATAATAGCCGACTTCCTGTTGGGCTGGCGTAAAACTTAGAGCACGAAAGTTGTTCGGCCCGATGAGATCTATATCTGTTCCGAGTTTCATATTATTATATGCAAGTGTGTTTGATTTATGGACAAGTGTTCGGATTCCGTTCCAGGGGGCGCTGTTGAGCCCCCCTGCCACGCCCGGGTACCAGCTTCAGCCCGGCCCTAATGGCCGCAGGTTCTGACCTGTGTGCAAAGTTTCATGAGTTTTTGAGCACGTTAAAGGCCCCAAAAGCCCCCGAACCCTTGAACAACAATAATAATAATAATAATAAATATAGCTGCGAGCAGCGATTGCGGGCCCAAGCCGGTGGCACCGCCACCCCGGTGCCTTTAGTTACCTAAAGGCACCGGGGATGGCGGTGCCACCGGCTTTGGCCCTCCATCGCTGCTCGCAGCTATATTTATATATATATATATATATATATATATATATATATATATATATATATATATATACACACACACACACACACATATATATATACTTATATATATACGTATATATATATATATATATAAATATAAGACAGAAAAGTTTACTTGTCTTACCTTATTCTGATTTTATGATACACCCAAAATATTCCACAACAAATCCTTTAAATTTAATGTAAAAATAAAAACGAAAGTAAGCAGTGTTGGTCTCACGTAACCCTCTCATTAGAATCAAAATGTTTCAATATTTGCGATGTATTTGGATGCTAAACTATTCTTTATTATAGGCTTTGTACTTCACTCGTGTTCCAATATCGATGGAAAAAATCATCCTCTTCACACGCGCAAAAATGTTCTTGGAAACATCACAGTGGAGCTCTGCTTACTGTGAATGGTACAGATTGTACTACTGACTATTTAAACAGAGCAGTGTAATTCGTTTATGTTAGGTTGACTATTTTTATTATTATATTGTATTAGGGCTATAATGAACAGGCTGCGATGTCAAGATTGCAATTCTGGAATGTGTGTGTGTGTGTGACGCGGTTGCGGTTGAACAGTGGACACAAAAACATAAATAAAATGTTTTAGTTAATTCCTACATCCATAGGAATAAATTGAAAATGCTCGCACTACTCCGCACCATTATCAATGTCTGTGCGGACGTCTGTATTTTACTAGTATATAGTATACTATAGTTAGCGATTTAAAAGCGCTCAGTGGTGTCACACGTCGATTAACCGGTGGGAAAATGTTATCACAGTCACATCCCTAATATATTTATATATAAATACAATAGGCCTACCTGAAAGAGAATTTTACTTGCCCGACCAGAGTATAGCCTGATTAGAACGTCAATAACAAAAAAATAACTTGGGAATCACTAAAACGAGAGATTATTCTAATTTCATTACATTCATTTTAAGTTGCAATCATCAGTTAATAATAAATGTATTACTGATCAATGGTAACAAGGTTGCACTGCTGAGGCTCATGCTGCTTCTCCAGGAGAATTGTAAACAAATGAGCGCAGCACACAAAAAAGCAACCCAGTTAACAACATACTGACTATAAAAATTACAAATATGGAGTTTTTATATATTTTATAACATATGATAGAGTTAAGCAACCTCACTTGACAAGTAGGCAACTATTTCCTGAATACAATCACGATTGAAACTGTGACATTGATTTCATACAACAGGTTAATAAACAGTTACAATTAAGTCACTTACATTTTAGATGCAATATTGACTGTTTTTGTTCTGTTTCAGCAGCAAAAATAGTTAAACAAAGATCACAGCAACTTGTTTTCTCATTACTGAATGATTCAGCATTTTGAAACGAATCGCTTGACTCAAAGATTCAATGGTCAATCCATAAACATCTGTCTCAATCATGAATGACTCAGTCATTGGAACGAATCATTTGAACGAATGAATCAATGACTCGCTCATTAAGATGGTCGCCTGGCGACACCTAATGGCGGTTTAGTGTTATGTTTAAAAGTATCATTCTTTCCAACGTGCACCATTATCAATGTCCGTGCGGACGTCCGTTTTTTTACTTTCACTATTATATTAGCGATTTAAAAGCACCCACTCGTGTCACACGTCGATTAACCGGTGGGAAAATATCCTCAGACACATACCTAATAAATGTATATTTAAATACAATATTGGCCTACCTGGTAAAAAGTTTTATATACTATTTTGATGTCCTTTTGGACACAAGAGGGCAGTATAGCCCTATGTTTGCTTTTTTGTTGAACCAAATAGCACTAAATAGCCTGTTTTTAACTTTTTCATTCTTCTTGAATTGCAAAAACAGAATAAAATGGGTTTAGTTGTGATATTTGTATACTTTTATATAGAAATAAATGGTATATAATTACATTTTTAGAAGATTTTTACTTTAATCCCTCGCCATAGCAAAACCGTTTGAGATATTTTTTATCCATTCACAATTTAGCATATTTAATGTAGTTTCATCATGTTGAAAAAGTTTGGTACGAATAAAATAAATAGTTTAAGAGGAGTGGCTAAAAATTCAGAGGCTGATTTTGCAAAAAAATTCACATTCAGACCAAAATATCTGACTTCCTGATGGCCAGAGCTATTGAATGTAAATTAGAAAGTTGTCCGGCTTGATGAGAACAATATACAAACTATTTTTTCTTTACTGTAGTTAAAAGTAACCCCCCCACTTTTGTCAAAAGCATGTTGAAAGTGACACACTTCCTGCTGCCAGTTGGTGGCGCTATAACTTTGACTCACAATAGCTACATCCATGTGATCGGCCTCTTACCACGAACACACTGGTGAAGTTTCATCAAGATCAGTTAATGTATGCAGAAGTTATTCCACTTCGTGATTCTCTTTTCTCGCCATAAATTCGTTTCCTCGCCACGGCCAAACCGTTCGAGATATCAAAAATCCGTCCGCAATTTAGAATCCTCAATGTCTTGACTTCATGCACACCGAGTTTGGTGGGGATTGGATGAATTCTCTAGGAGGAGTACTTCGCATTCCACAGCAAGCGTTTTCCAAACAACCCATAATAGCCGACTTCCTGTTGGGCTGGCGTAAAACTTGACCGGGGGAAAGTTGTTCGGCCTGATGAGATCTATATGTGTACCGAGTTTCATATTAATTAATGCAAGCGTGTTTGATCTATGGACCAAGTTTTGGGACCCCGTTCAAGGGGGCGCTGTTGAGCCCCCCTGCCACGCCCGGGTACCAGCTTCAGCCCGGCCCTGATGGCAGGGGGTTCTGACTTGGGTGCAAAGTTTCAAGAGTTTTTGAGCACGTTAAGGACCCCAAAAGCCCCTGAAACCTTGATTAACTATATAAAAGCAATAGTCAAATTCCCCCCTCCCCTCTCACACACAGAGACACAGAGAGAGGGAGAGAAAATTCTTCAGAAAATCCACATTCAAACCAAAATATCTCTCTTCCTGTTGGTCAGAGATCGTTCATGTAAATTAGAAAGTTGTCCGTCCTGATGAGAACAATACACATACCAAGTTTTGTTGCTGTTGATAAAACTAACCCCCCCACTTATGACTAAAGGTGGCGCTACTGAGCCCCTCACCACGCCCGTTTCTGAAACTTTGCACATGTCTACGGGCTAATAAATGTGATGTGTCTGTCGAGTTTCATCCAATTTCAAGTATGTTAAGAGTCTCAAAAGCATCAAAAAAGAATATTAAAGTTTGAAGCGTTGCCATGGCAACAGTATTAAAGATATCAAAAATCCTTTCACAGGTCTACATCTGCCGTGTGTTTACATTATACACATAAAGTTTGAAGCAAATCGGGTAAAAATAAGAGGGTGATTTCAAAGCATTTTGAAAGGGACACACTTCCTGCTGCCAGTTGGTGGCGCTATAACTTTGACTCACAATAGTCACATCCATGTGATCGGCCTCTTACAACGAACACACTGCTGAAGTTTAATCAAGATCAGTTAATGTATGCAGAAGTTATAACACACTTCCTGTTTCCATTATTCGCCATAAATTCGTGTCCTCGCCACAGCCAAACCGTTCGAGATATCAAAAATCCGTCCGCAATTTAGCACCCTCAATGTCTTGACTTCATGCACACCGAGTTTGGAGGCGAATCGATGAATTCCCTTGGAGGAGTACATTAAATTCCACAGCATGCGTTTCCAAACAACCCTAAATAGCCGACTTCCTGTTTGGCTGGCGTAAAACTTAGAGCACGAAAGTTGTTCGGCCCGATGAGATCTATATGTGTACCGAGTTTCATATTATTACATGCAAGCGTGTTTGATTTATGGACACGTGTTCGGATCCCGTTCCAGGGGGCGCTGTCGAGCCCCCCTGCCACGCCCGGGTACCAACTTCAGCCCGGCCCTGATGGCCGCGGGTTCTGACGTGTGTGCAAAGTTTCATGAGTTTTTGAGCACGTTAAAGGCCCCAAAAGCCCCCGAACCCTTGAAGAACAATAATAATAATAATAATAAATATAGCTGCGAGCAGCGATTGCGGGCCCAAGCCGGTGGCACCGCCACCCTGGTGCCTTTAGTTACACTAAAGCCACCGGGGTGGCGGTGTCACCGCCTTGGGCCCTCCATCGCTGCTCGCAGCTATATTTATATATATATATATATATATATATATATATATATATATATATATATATATATATATATATATATATATTATACAAACATATATATATATATATATATATATATATATGTGTATATATATATATATATATATATATGTGTATATATATATATATATATATACCGTTCAAAAGTTTGGGGTCAGGAAGATTTTTAATGTTTTTAGGAGAAGTCTCTTCTGCTCACCAAGGCTGCATTTATTTGATTAAAAATACAAACAAAAACAGTAATATTGTGAAATATTATTCCAATTTAAAACAGCTGTTTTCTATTTTAAAATATTTTACACTGTAATTAATTTATGTGATCAAAGCTGAGTTTTCAGCATCATTACTCCCATCTTCAGTGTCACATGATCCTTCAGAAACCATTCTAATATGATGATCGATGGTCAATAAATATTAATTATTATTTTCAATGTTGAAAACAGTTGTGTACAGATTTTTTTTCAAAATGCGTTGATAAATGTAAAGTTCAAAAGAACAGCATTTATTTCAAATATAATTTTTTTAACATTATAAATGTCTGTACTGTAACTTTTGATCAGTTTAACTCAATCTCGATGAATAAAAGTATTGATTTATTTTATTTCTTTCCCCCAAAAATAAAATTAAAATTATTACTGACCCCAAACTTCTGAACGGTAGTGTTTAATGTTACAAAAGCTTTAGATTTCAGATAAATGCTGTTCTTTTGAACTTTCTATTCATCAAAGACTGTACACAACTGTTTTCGACATTTAAAATAATAATGAATGTTTCTTGAGCATCAATCATCATATTAGAATAATTTCTGAAGGATCATGTGACAGTGACGACTGGAGTAATGATGCTGAAAACTCAGCTTTGATCACAGGAATAAATAACAGTTTAAAATATATTAAAATAGAAAGCAGCTGTTTTAAATTGGAATACTATTTTACAATATTACTGTTTTTGTTTGTATTTTTAATCAATAAATGCAGCCTTGGTGAGCAGAAGAAACTTCGCTTAAAAATCTTACTGACCCCAAATTTTTGAACAGTAGTATATATATATTATATAAAAATGTAAGGGATAAGACACAGATAATTTTACTTGCCTGACCTGATTAGAACAATGAAAAAACTTAAATGAAAAAATAACTTGGGAATCACTAAAACGAGGGCGCGATTGAACAGTGGACACATAAAAACATACTCTGTCATTTTGTTCAGAACATCATTCAAACTGCAAAGTGTTAACTTATATTTTTGTACAGTAGCAATAAAACACAACATTGTGCTTTTTTAAAATACATTCAAGCAATCCGCCCCGAAAATGAAACTAAAATGCTCACGGCTGCACAGGCATTCATAATGGTGCGCGTCCTCAGCGAGGAACGAGCAGAACAGAGTCAACGTTTTTTAGGTCATTGCTCCTTCCATAGGAATTTATTGAAAAAGCTCGCTCTGCTCCGCACCATTATCAATGTCCGTGCGGACGAACATATTTTACTTTCGTTTTTAAGTTAGCGATTAAAAAGCCCCCAGCGGTGTCACACGTCAGTTAACCGGTGGTAAAATATTCTCACTGTCACATACCTAGTATATTTTTATATAGATATAATAGGCCTACCTGATTTTGAACACAAGAGGGCAGTATAGCACTATGTTTGACTTTATTTATTTATTGTTTAGACTAAACAACCATTCTGGCAGTTTTTAAACTTAAACTTCATTCTTAAATTGAAAAAAAAGAATAAAATGAGTTAAGTTCTGATATTTGTATACTTTTATATAGTAATAAATGGTGTATAATTACATTTTTAGAATATATGAGCCTTTTACTGTTTACTTTTTAGACAATACTTTAATCCCTCGCCATAGCAAAACCGTTTGAGATATTTATTATCCGTTCACAATTTAGCATCATTAATATATTTTTATCATGTTGAAAAAGTTTGGTGGGAATAAAATAAACCACTTAGATAAAGGTGGCTAAAAATTCAGAGGCTGATTTTGCAAAAAAATCCACATTCAGACCAAAATATCTGACTTCCTGATGGTCAGAGCTAATGACTTTAAATTAGAAAGTTGTCCGGGTCGATGAGATCAATATATGAACTGAGTTTTTTTTACTGTAGTTAAAACTAACCCCCCCACTTTTGTCAAAAGCATGTTGAAAGTGACACACTTCCTGCTGCCAGTTGGTGGCGCTATAACTTTGAATCACAATAGCCACATCCATCTGATCGGCCTCTTACCACGAACACACTGGTGAAGTTTCATCAAGATCAGTTAATGTATGCAGCAGTTATTCCACTTCGTGTTTCTCTTTTCTCGCCATAAATTCGATTCCTCGCCACGGCCAAACCGTTCGAGATATCAAAAATCCGTCCGCAATTTAGCATCCTCAAAGTCTTGACTACATGCACACCGAGTTTGAAGGGGACACGGTGAATTTTCTAGGAGGAGTATTTCACATTCCACAGCAAGCGTTTTCCAAACAACCCATAATAGCCGACTTCCTGTTGGGCTGGCGTAAAACTTGACCGGGGTAAAGTTGTTCGGCCCGATGAGATCTATATGTGTACCGAGTTTCATATTAATTCATGCGAGCGTGTTTGATATATGGATCAAGTTTTAGAACCCCGTTCAAGGGGGCGCTGTTGAGCCCCCCAGCCACGCCCGGGTACCAGCTTCAGCCCGGCCCTGATAGCCGTGGGTTCTGACCTGTGTGCAAAGTTTCAAGAGTTTTTGAGCACGTTAAGGACCCCAAAAGCCCCTGAAACCTTGATTAACAATATAAAAGCAATAGTCAAATCCCCCCCTCCCCTCACACACACACAGACACAGAGAGAGGGAGAGAAAATTCTTCAGAAAATCCACATTCAAACCAAAATATCTCTCTTCCTGTTGGTCAGAGATGGTTCATGTAAATTAGAAAGTTGTCCGTCTTGATGAGAACAATACACATACCAAGTTTTGTGATTCTAGGAAAAACTAAACCCCCATTTTTGACTAAAGGTGGTGCTACTGAGCCATTCCACCACCCCCGTTTCTGAAACTTTGCACATGTCTACTGGCTAATAAATGTGATGTGTCTGTTGAGTTTCATGCAATTTCAAGTATGTTAAGAGTCTCAAAAGCATCAAAAAATAATATTAAAGTTTGATGCATTGCCACGGCAACAGTATCTAAGATATCAATAATCCTTTCACAGGTTTACATCGGCCGTGTGTCTACATTGTACACATAAAGTTTGAAGCAAATCGGGTAAAAATAAGACACTGATTTCAAAGCATTTTGAAAGTGATGTACTTCCTGCTGCCTGTTGGTGGCGCTATAACTTTGACTCACAATAGTCACATCTGTGCGATCGGCCTCTTACAACGAACACACTGCTGAAGTTTCATCAAGATCAGTTAATGTATGCAGAAGTTATAACACACTTCCTGTTTCCATTATTCGCCATAAATTCGTGTCCTCGCCACGGCCAAACCGTTCGAGATATCAAAAATCCGTCCGCAATTTAGCATCCTCAATGTCTTGACTTCATGCTGACCGAGTTTGGAGGCGATTGGATGAATTCCCTAGGAGGAGTACATTAAATTCCACAGCATGCGTTTCCAAACAACCCATAATAGCCGACTTCCTGTTGGGCTGGCGTAAAACTTAGAGCACGAAAGTTGTTCGGCCTGATGAGATCTATATGTGTTCCGAGTTTCATATTATTACATGCAAGTGTGTTTGATTTATGGACAAGTGTTCGGATTCCGTACCAGGGGGCGCTGTTGAGCCCCCCTGCCACGCCCGGGTACCAGCTTCAGCCCGGCCCTAATGGCCGGGGGTTCTGACCTGCGTGCAAAGTTTCATGAGTTTTTGAGCACGTTAAAGGCCCCAAAAGCCCCCGAACCCTTGAAGAACAATAATAATAATAATAATAAATATAGCTGCGAGCAGCGATTACGGGCCCAAGCCGGTGGCACCGCAACCCCGGTGCCTTTAGTTACCTAAAGGCACCGGGGTGGCGGTACCGCCGGCTTTGGCCCTCCATCGCTGCTCGCAGCTATATTTATATATATATATATATATATATATATATATATATATATATACATACATACATACATACACACACATACATATATATGTATATGTATATATATATATATATATATATATATACATACATACATACATACATACACATACGTATATATATATATGTATGTATATATATATATATATATATATATATATATATATATATATATATATATATATTATTGTTCAAAAGTTCGGGGTCAGTAAGATTTTTAATGTTTTTAGGAGAAGTCTCTTCTGCTCACCAAGGCTGCATTTATTGATTAAAAATACAAACAAAAACAGTAATATTGTGAAATATTATTCCAATTTAAAACAGCTGTTTTCAATTTTCAAATATTTTACATAGTAATTCATTTCTGTGATCAAAGTTGAGTTTTCAGCATCATTACTCCAGTCTTCAGTGTCACATGATCCTTCAGAAATCATACTAATATGATGATTGATGCTCAATAAATATTCATTATTATTTTCAATGTTGAAAACAGTTGTGTACAGATTTTTTTTTTCAAAATGCTTTGATGAATGTAAAGTTCAAAAGAACAGCATATATTTCAAAGATATATATTTTTAACATTATAAATGTCTTTACTGTAACTGTTGATCAGTTTAACTCATCCTTCATAAATAAAAGTACTGATTTATTTTATTTCTTTCCCCCAAAAATAAAATTGTAATTATTACTAACCACAAACTTTTGAGCGGTAGTGTTTAACGTTACAAAAGCTTTAGATTTCAGATAAATGCTGTTCTTTTGAACTTTCTATTCATCAAAGACTGTACACAACTGTTTTCGACATTTAAAATAATAATGAATGTTTCTTGAGTATCAATCATCATACAAGAATAATTTCTCAAGGATCATGTGACAGTGACGACTGAAGTAATGATGCTGAAAACTCAGCTTTGATCACAGGAATAAATAACAGTTTAAAATATATTAAAATAGAAAGCAGCTGTTTTAAATTGGAATAATATTTTACAATATTACTGTTTTTGTTTGTATTTTTAATCAAATAAATGCAGCCTTGGTGAGCAGAAGAAACTTCTCTGTTATGTGCGCGCCACAGACTGCACGCACGGCACGTCCGCTTAGAGTTGCGCCTTTTGCCTTCCGTCAATATTACGTTATTAGAAAAAATATTTTTTTAGAGAATCGATTTTTTTACATTTGTGAATCGATTCAGAATCGTCCACGTCCGCATCGCGATGCATCTAAGAATACATTTTTTTCTCCCACCC
Source organism: Rutilus rutilus (assembly GCF_951802725.1). NCBI lineage: Eukaryota > Metazoa > Chordata > Actinopteri > Cypriniformes > Leuciscidae > Rutilus > Rutilus rutilus. Next base: position 49,730,623 of record NC_140212.1, on the reverse strand, counting down.
CTAGATTTCATACAACAGGTTAATAAACAGTTACAATTAAGTCACTTACATTTTGGATGCAATGTTGACTGTTTTTGTTCTGTTTCAGCATCACGTGTTTTCTCATAACTGAACGATTCAGCATTTTTAACGAATCGGTTGACTCAAAGATTGAATGATCAATCCATAAACATCTGTCTTAATCATGATCGACTCATTCGAACGAATCGTTTGAACGAACGAATCAATGACTCGCTTATTAAGATGGATGCCTGGCGACACCTAATGGCGGTTTAGTGTTGTTTAAAAGCATCATTCTTTCCCACATGTGTGTGATTTGTGTGTGCAACATTATCATTATTTTTCTTTCACTATTATATTAGCGATTTAAAAGCACCCACTCGTGTCACACGTCGATTAACCGGTGGGAAAATATCTTCAGACACATACCTAATAAATGTATATTTAAATACAATATTGGCCTACCTGGTAAAAAGTTTTATATACTATTTTGATGTCCTTTTGGACACAAGAGGGCAGTATAGCCCTATGTTTGCTTTTTTGTTGAACCAAATAGCACTAAATAGCCTGTTTTTTACTTTTTCATTCTTCTTGAATTGCAAAAACAGAATAAAATGGGTTTAGTTGTGATATTTGTATACTTTTATATAGAAATAAATGGTATATAATTACATTTTTAGAAGATTTTTACTTTAAATATGCTAAATTGTGAATGGATAATAAATATCTCAAACGGTTTTGCTATGGCGAGGGATTAATGTAGTTTCATCATGTTGAAAAAGTTTGGTACGAATAAAATAAATAGTTTAAGAGGAGTGGCTAAAAATTCAGAGGCTGATTTTGCAAAAAAATTCACATTCAGACCAAAATATCTGACTTCCTGATGGCCAGAGCTATTGAATGTAAATTAGAAAGTTGTCCGGCTTGATGAGTACAATATAGAAACTATTTTTTCTTTACTGTAGTTAAAAGTAACCCCCCCACTTTTGTCAAAAGCATGTTGAAAGTGACACACTTCCTGCTGCCAGTTGGTGGCGCTATAACTTTGACTCACAATAGCTACATCCATCTGATCGGCCTCTTACCACGAACACACTGCTGAAGTTTCATCAAGATCAGTTAATGTATGCAGAAGTTATTCCACTTCCGTGTTTCTCTTTTCTCGCCATAAATTCGATTCCTCGCCACAGCCAAACCGTTCGAGATATCAAAAATCCGTCCGCAATTTAGCATCCTCAAAGTCTTGACTACATGCACACCGAGTTTGAAGGGGACACGGTGAATTTTCTAGGAGGAGTATTTCACATTCCACAGCAAGCGTTTTCCAAACAACCCATAATAGCCGACTTCCTGTTGGGCTGGCGTAAAACTTGACCGGGGTAAAGTTGTTCGGCCCGATGAGATCTATATGTGTACCGAGTTTCATATTAATTCATGCGAGCGTGTTTGATATATGGATCAAGTTTTAGAACCCCGTTCAAGGGGGCGCTGTTGAGCCCCCCAGCCACGCCCGGGTACCAGCTTCAGCCCGGCCCTGATGGCCGTGGGTTCTGACTTGTGTGCAAAGTTTCAAGAGTTTTTGAGCACGTTAAGGACCCCAAAAGCCCCTGAAACCTTGATTAACAATATAAAAGCAATAGTCAAATCCCCCCTCCCCTCACACACACAGAGACACAGAGAGAGGGAGAGAAAATTCTTCAGAAAATCCACATTCAAACCAAAATATCTCTCTTCCTGTTGGTCGGAGATGGTTAATGTCAATTAGAAAGTTGTCCGTCTTGATGAGAACAATACACATACCAAGTTTTGTTGCTGTTGATAAAACTAACCGCCCCATTTATGACTAAAGGTGGCGCTACTGAGCCCCTCACCACGCCCGTTTCTGAAACTTTGCACATGTCTACCGGCTAATAAATGTGATGTGTCTGTCGAGTTTCATCCAATTTCAAGTATGTTAAGAGTCTCAAAAGCATCTGAAAAGAATATTAAAGTTTGATGCGTTGCCACGGCAACAGTATTTAAGATATCAATAAACCTTTCACAGGTCTACATCTGCCGTGTGTCTACATTATACACATAAAGTTTGAAGCAAATCGGGTAAAAATAAGAGGGTGATTTCAAAGCATTTTGAAAGTGACACACTTCCTGCTGCCAGTTGGTGGCGCTATAACTTTGACTCACAATAGTCACATCCATGTGATCGGCCTCTTACAACGAACACACTGCGGAAGTTTCATCAAGATCAGTTAATGTATGCAGAAGTTAACACACTTCCTGTTTATCTTTTCTCGCTATAAATTCGTTTCATCGCCACGGCCAAACCGTTCGAGATATCAAAAATCCGTCCGCAATTTAGCATCCTCAATATCTTGACTTCATGCTGACCGAGTTTGGTGTGGATCGGATCAATTCCCTAGGAGGAGTACATTAAATTCCACAGCATGCGTTTTTCAAACAACCCATAATAGCTGACTTCCTGTTGGGCAGAGCTAATAACTTAGAGCGCGAAAGTTGTTCGGCCCGATGAGATCTATATGTGTACCGAGTTTCATACTAATACGTTCTTGTATGTGTCCAAGATTTAAGATTGTGTTCTAGGGGGCGCTGTTGAGCCCCCCTGCCACGCCCGGGTACCAGCTTCAGCCCGGCCCTAATGGCCGCGGGTTCTGACCTGCGTGCAAAGTTTCATGAGTTTTTGAGCACGTTAAAGGCCCCAAAAGCCCCCGAACCCTTGAAGAACAATAATAATAATAAATATAGCTGCGAGCAGCGATGGCGGGCCCAAGCCGGTGGCACCGCCACCCTGGTGCCTTTAGTTACACTAAAGCCACCGGGGTGGCGGTGTCACCGGCTTGGGCCCTCCATCGCTGCTCGCAGCTATATTTATATATATATATATATATATATATATATATATATATATATATATATGTAACAAAAAAAATATAATATATACATTATATATGTAACAAAAAATAAATAAATAAATATATATATATATATATATATATATATATATATATATATATATATATATATATGGCGAGGCGAGGAACGGGCAGAGAAGAGCGAACGTTTTTGGACATTCATCATATTGCATTGGTTTTCATTTCTTGTCCTCAAACCAAGCACTAATCTGTTTATTTTTAAGTCACATATTCTCCATTGATTAAAAAAGACAATCAAATGTATTTTTTAATGGTAGTATTATTTTATACAGAAATAAATTATTTATAATTCAGATGAGAATAAAGTTAGTGTTAATTAAAATTGTAAGGAAAACAAATATATTGATCTAAAATCTACCATCATTTGCTGCAAATAGGTTGACTATTTATATTTATTATTATATTTTATTACGGCTGTAATGAACCGGCTGCGATGTCAAGATTGCAATGCTGGAATGCACAGTGTGTGTGTGTGTGTGTGTGTGTGTGTGTGTGTGTGTGTGTGTGTGTGTGTGTGTGAGGCGTGGGCGCGATCGAACAGTGGAAACATAAAAACATAGGCTACTCCGTCAGTTTGTTCATACAGGACATCATTTAAACTGCACTGTGTTTACTTAGGGTGTATTCACACCTGCCTTGTTTGGTTCGATTGAATCGAACTCTAGTTCGTTTCCCCCCTTGGTGCGGACCTTTTGGGCAGGTGTGAATACAGCAATCGAACTCGGGTGCGGACCAAACAATCCAACCGAGACCCAGCTGAAGAGGTGGTCTCGGTACGGTTCCAAACGAACTCTGGTACGGTTCATTTACGGTGTGAACATGAACCGACCCAACTGCAGAAAACTGCGTCTTTTTATTTGACTGCTCTTATGAGGATACTTAACAAAACTGACATTTTGGCATAATGGTGTCTTATTATACAGACATCCAAAGTCTCCCGGAAGTTCCGGCAGTCTCCCGCATGTCGATAGAAGCGCATGAATGCCCGCAAATCATTTAAAATCTCCGGAAATCTAGAGCGAGCGAGCAAGAGTGCGCGCACGGCAGAGAGAGGGAGCGAGAGACCTTGCGTGTGTGTGCCAGCTAGTGTGCCTCACGAAGCGCATGTAAGGACCCAAGCAATCAATTGTCAGTGCGGGCGGGCTTTTATCTATACTACCATAGTTTCTTCATATTGCGTTTGTAAAGAATAACACCAAATCAGTAAAATAACAAATAGGCGATTACATTACGAAATATCTCCTGCTTTTTTTTTTTTTTTTTGCTTTTTTTTGCACTTCCTGCTTTTCCCTGCTTGAGAATTCCTGTCCAATGAATGGACGACCTTAGCACACGTGTGGTTTTGTTTACACATTTTGGTTCACTTGTAAAAAGAGCAGTGTGAAAACGAACCGTACCAAACAAAAAAAATCAACATTCTATTTGGTCCGGACCAAAGCAAGTGAACTATCGGACTTTCCTGGTGTGAATACACCCTTATATTTATGTACACTCGCAATAAAACACAACATTGTGCTTTTGTAAAAAAACATTCAAGCAATCCCACCCCCGAAATGGCGCTATTTTTTAAATGAAACTAAAATGCTCACGGCTGCATGGGCAATAACACGTCTACAGCGAGGAACGAGCAGAACAGAGTGAATGTTTTTTAGGATGTCCGTATTTCACTTTCGCTCATCATATACTCACCCTCATGTTGTTTTAATCCTTAATGAATTTCTTTCTTCTGCTGAACAGAAAGGAAGATATTTAGGAGAATGTCAGTAACCAGACAGTTTCTGATCCCATTGACTTCCATAGTAGGAAAAAAATGTATACTATGGAAGTCAATGAGACCAGAAACTGTCTGGTTACTGACATTCTTCTAAATATCTTCCTTTCTGTTCAGCAGAAGAAAGAAATTAATAAAGGATTGAAACAACATGAGGGTGAGTATATGATGACAGAATTTTCCATTTAAAGTGGAGTATCCCTTTAAGTTAGCGATTTAAAAGCCCCCGCCGCGGTGTCACACATCAATTAACCAGTGGGAAAAAATTCTCAGTCACATCGCTATTATATTTATATATAAATACAATATACAATGGGCCTACCTGATTTTGAACACAAGAGGGCAGTATAGCCCTATGTATGACTTTTTTTTTTTTTACTAAATAGCGCATTCTGGCTGATTTTAAACTTGTACATAATTCTTGAATTGAAAAAAACTGAATAAACCCAAAACTAGTTCTGTTTCGGTTTAGTTCTGATATTTGTATAATTTTATATAAAAATAAATGGTGTATAATTAAATTTTAAGAAGATATGAGATGTTTTCTGAATCCTTTTTTGACATTATTTTAATCCCTCGCCATGTCAAAACCGTTTGAAATATTTAATATCCGTTCACAATTTAGCATCTTTAATGTATTTTCATCGTGTTAAAAAAGTTTGGTGTGAATAAAAAAAAAAACACTTAGCAGGAGTGGGTAAAAAGCAGAGGCTGAATTTGCAAATAAATTCACATTCAAACCAAAATATCTGACTTCCTATTGGTCGAAGCTAATAACTGTATATTAGAAAGTTGTCCGGCTCGATGAGACCAATGTACGTACTGATTTTTAAAACTGTGGGTAAAACTAACCCCCCCACTTTTGTCAAAAGCATTTTGAAAGTGACACACTTCCTGCTGCCAGTTGGTGGCGCTATAACTTTGACTCACAATAGTTACATCCATCTGATCGGCCTCTTACCACGAACACACTGGTGAAGTTTCATCAAGATCAGTTAATGTATGCAGAAGTTATACCACTTCGTGTTTCTCTTTTCTCGCCATAAATTCGTTTCCTCGCCACGGCCAAACCGTTCGAGATATCAAAAATCCGTCCGCAATTTAGAATCCTCAATGTCTTGACTTCATGCACACCGAGTTTGGTGGGGATTGGATGAATTCTCTAGGAGGAGTACTTCGCATTCCACAGCAAGCGTTTTCCAAACAACCCATAATAGCCGACTTCCTGTTGGGCTGGCGTAAAACTTGACCAGGGGAAAGTTGTTCGGCCCGATGAGATCTATATGTGTACCGAGTTTCATATTAATTAATGCAAGCGTGTTTGATCTATGGACCAAGTTTTGGGACCCCCGTTCAAGGGGGCGCTGTTGAGCCCCCCTGCCACGCCCGGGTACCAGCTTCAGCCCGTCCCTGATGGCAGGGGGTTCTGACTTGTGTGCAAAGTTACAAGAGTTTTTGAGCACGTTAAGGACCCCAAAAGCCCCTGAAACCTTGATTAACAATGTAAAAGCAATAGTCAAATCCCCCCCTCCCCTCACACACACAGAGACACAGAGAGAGGGAGAGAAAATTCTTCAGAATATCCACATTCAAACCAAAATATCTCTCTTCCTGTTGGTCAGAGATAGTTCATGTAAATTAGAAAGTTGTCCGTCTTGATGAGAACAATACACATACCAAGTTTTGTTGCTGTTGATAAAACTAACCCCCCCACTTATGACTAAAGGTGGCGCTACTGAGCCCCTCACCACGCCCGTTTCTGAAACTTTGCACATGTCTACTGGCTAATAAATGTGATGTGTCTGTCGAGTTTCATCCAATTTCAAGTATGTTAAGAGTCTCAAAAGCATCAAAAAAGAATATTAAAGTTTGAAGCGTTGCCATGGCAACAGTATTAAAGATATCAAAAATCCTTTCACAGGTCTACATCTGCCGTGTGTTTACATTATACACATTAAGTTTGAAGCAAATCGGGTAAAAATAAGAGGGTGATTTCAAAGCATTTTGAAAGGGACACACTTCCTGTTGCCAGTTGGTGGCGCTATAACTTTGACTCACAATAGTCACATCCATGTGATCGACCTCTTACAACGAACACACTGCTGAAGTTTAATCAAGATCAGTTAATGTATGCAGAAGTTATAACACACTTCCTGTTTCCATTATTCGCCATAAATTCGTGTCCTCGCCACAGCCAAACCGTTCGAGATATCAAAAATCCGTCCGCAATTTAGCATCCTCAATGTCTTGACTTCATGCTGACTGAGTTTGGAGGCGAATGGATGAATTCCCTAGGAGGAGTACATTAAATTCCACAGCATGCGTTTCCAAACAACCCATAATAGCCGACTTCCTGTTGGGCTGGCGTAAAAAGTAAAAGTACGAAAGTTGTTTGGCCCGATGAGATCTATATGTGTACCAAGTTTCATATTATTACATGCAAGCGTGTTTGATTTATGGACCAAGTTTTCGGACCCCGTTCCAGGGGGCGCTGTCGAGCCTCCCTGCCACGCCAGTGTCCCAGCTTCAGCCCGGCCCTAATGGCCGCGGGTTCTGACCTGTGTGCAAAGTTTCAAGAGTTTTCGAGCACGTTAAGGGCCCCAAAAGTGCCCGAAAGGTTGAAAAAAAAATAATAATAAATAATCCTTAGAAGAACAATAGGGCTCTGCGCCCTTTCAGGGCTTGGGCCCTAATAATAATCCTAACGAAAACAATAGGGCCTTCGCCCCTTCAGGGCTTGGGCCCTAATAAATATAGCTGCGAGCAGCGATTGCGGGCCCAAGCCGGTGGCACCGCCACCCTGGTGCCTTTAGTTACACTAAAGCCACCGGGGTGGCGGTGTCACCGCCTTGGGCCCTCCATCGTACATCAAATTCCACAGCATGCGTTTTCCAAACAACCCATAATAGCCGACTTCCTGTTGGGCTGGCGTAAAACTTAGAGCACGAAAGTTGTTCAGCCTAATAAGATCTATATGTGTACCGAGTTTCATATTAATTCATGCAAGAGTGTTTGGTATATGGACCAAGTTTTCGGACCGCACTCGGACCCCATTCAAGGGGGCGCTGTCGAGCCCCCCTGCCACGCCCAGGTACCATCTTCAGCCCGGCCCTAATGGCCGCAGCTTCTGACCTGTGTGCAAAGTTTCATGAGTTTTTGAGCACGTTAAAGGCCCCAAAAGCCCCCGAACCCTTGAACAATAATAATAATAATAATAATAATAATAAATATAGCTGCGAGCAGCGATTGCGGGCCCAAGCCGGTGGCACCGCCACCCCGGTGCCTTTAGTTACCTAAAGGCACCGGGGATGGCGGTGCCACCGGCTTTGGTCCTCCATCGCTGCTCGCAGCTATATTTATATATATATATATATATATATATACACACACACACACACACACACACACACATATATATATATATATATATATATATATATATATATATATATTTATAAGACAGAAAATATTACTTGTATTACCTTATTCTGATTTTATGATACACTCAAAATATTCCACAACAAATCCTTTAAATTTAATGTAAAAATAAAAACGAAAGTAAGCAGTGTTGGTCTCACGTAACCCTCTCATTAGAATCAAAATGTTTCAATTTTTGCGATGTATTTGGATGCTAAACTATTCTTTATTATAGGCTTTGTACTTCACTCGTGTTCCAATATCGATGGAAAAAATCATCCTCTTCACGCGCGCAAAAATGTGCTTGGAAACATCACAGTGGAGCTCTGCTTACTGTGAATGGTACAGATTGTACTACTGACTATTTAAACAGAGCAGTGTAATTCGTTTATGTTAGGTTGACTATTTTTATTATTATATTGTATTAGGGCTATAATGAATGTCAAGATTGCAATTCTGGAATGTGTGTGTGACGCGGTTGCGGTTGAACAGTGGACACAAAAACATAAATAAAATGTTTTAGTTAATTCCTACATCCATAGGAATACATTGAAAATGCTCGCTCTACTCCGCACCATTATCAATGTCTGTGCGGACATCTGTATTTTACTAGTATATAGTATACTATAGTTAGCGATTTAAAAGCCCTCAGCGGTGTCACATGTCGATTAACCGGTGGGAAAATGTTATCACAGTCACATCCCTAATATATTTATATATAAATACAATAGGCCTACCTGAAAGAGAATTTTACTTGCGCGACCAAAGTATAGCCTGATTAGAACGTCAATAACAAAAAAATAACTTGGGAATCACTAAAACGAGAGATTATTCTAATTTCATTACATTCATTTTAAGTTGCAATCAGCAGTTAATAATAAATGTATTACTGATCAATGGTAACAAGGTTGCACTGCTGAGGCTCATGCTGCTTCTCCAGGAGAATTGTAAACAAATGAGCGCAGCACACAAAAAAGCAACCCAGTTAACAACATACTGACTATAAAAATTACAAATATGGAGTTTTTATATATTTTATAACATATGATAGAGTTAAGCAACCTCACTTGACGAGTAGGCAACTATTTCCTGAATACAATCACAATTGAAACTGTGACATTGATTTCATACAACAGGTTAATAAACAGTTACAATTAAGTCACTTACATTTTAGATGCAATATTGACTGTTTTTGTTCTGTTTCAGCAGCAAAAATAGTTAAACAAAGATCACAGCAACTTGTTTTCTCATTACTGAATGATTCAGCATTTTGAAACGAATCGCTTGACTCAAAGATTCAATGGTCAATCCATAAACATCTGTCTCAATCATGAATGACTCAGTCATTGGAATGAATCGTTTGAACGAATGAATCAATGACTCGCTCATTAAGATGGTCGCCTGGCGACACCTAATGGCGGTTTAGTGTTATGTTTAAAAGTATCATTCTTTCCAACGTGCACCATTATCAATGTCCGTGCGGACGTCCGTTTTTTTACTTTCACTTTTATATTAGCGATTTAAAAGCACCCGCTCGTGTCACACGTCGCTTAACCGATGGGAAAATATCCTCACAGTCATATACCTAATAAATTTATATTTAAATACAATAGGCCTACCTAGTAAAACGTTTTATATACTATTTTGATATCCTTTTGGACACAAGAGGGCAGTATAGCCCTATGTTTGCTTTTTTGTTGAAACAAATAGCACTAAATAGCCTGTTTTTAACTTTTTCATACTTCTTGAATTGCAAAAACAGAATAAAATAGGTTTAATTCTAATATTTGTATTATTTTATATAAAAATAAATGGTGTATAATTAAATTTTAAGAATATATGAGATGTTTTCTGATTCCTTTTTTGACATTATTTTAATCCCTCGCCATGTCAAAACCGTTTGAGATATTCAATATCCGTTCTCAATTTAGCATCTTTAATGTATTTTCATCATGTTGAAAAAGTTTGGTGTGAATAAAAAAAAAAAAACACTTAGCAGGAGTGGGTAAAAAGCAGAGGCTGAATTTGCAAATAAATCCACATTCAAACCAAAATATCTGACTTCCTGTTGGTCCAAGCTAATGACCTCAAATTAGAAAGTTGTCCAGCTCGATGAGACCAATATACTTACTGATTTTTGTAATTGTGGGTAAACCTAACCCCCCCACTTTTGTCAAAAACATTTTGAAAGTGACACACTTCCTGCTGCCAGTTGGTGGCGCTATAACTTTGACTCACAATAGTTACATCCATCTGATCGGCCTCTTACCACGAACACACTGGTGAAGTTTCATCAAGATCCGTTAATGTATGCAGAAGTTATACCACTTCGTGTTTCTCTTTTCTCGCCATAAATTCGTTTCCTCGCCACGGCCAAACCGTTCGAGATATCAAAAATCCGTCCGCAATTTAGAATCCTCAATGTCTTGACTTCATGCACACCGAGTTTGGTGGGGATTGGATGAATTCTCTAGGAGGAGTACTTCGCATTCCACAGCAAGCGTTCTCCAAACAACCCATAATTGCCGACTTCCTGTTGGGCTGGCGTAAAACTTAGAGCACGAAAGTTGTTCAGCCCGATGTGATCTATATGTGTACCGAGTTTCATATCATTACATGCAAGTGTGTTTGATTTATGGACAAGTGTTCGGATCCCATTCCAGGGGGCGCTGTTGAGCCCCCCTGCCACGCCCGGGTACCAGCTTCAGCCCGGCCCTGATGGCCGCGGGTTCTGACCTGTGTGCAAAGTTTCAAGAGTTTTCGAGCACGTTAAAGGCCCCAAAAGCCCCTGAAACCTTGAAAAACAGGAATTTTAAACAAATCTCACTCAAAAGACAAATCCCCCCACCCCTCACACACACAGAGACGCAGAGGCAGAGAGAGAGAGGGAGAGAATTCTACAAAAAATCACATTCAAACCAAAATATCTCACTTCCTGTTGGTCACAGCTTATGACTATAAATTAGAAAGTTGTCCGGCTTGATGAGAACAATATACATAACGATTTTTGTGACTCTACTTAAAACTAAGCCCCCATTTTTGACTAAAGGTGGCGCTACTGAGCCCCTCACCACGCCCGTTTCTGAAACTTTGCACATGTCTACTGGCTAATAAATGTGATGTGTCTGTCGAGTTTCATCCAATTTCAAGTATGTTAAGAGTCTCAAAAGCATCAAAAAAGAATATTAAAGTTTGAAGCGTTGCCACGGCAACAGTATTAAAGATATCAAAAATCCTTTCACAAGTCTACATCTGCCGTGTGTTTACATTATACACATAAAGTTTGAAGCAAATCGGGTAAAAATAAGAGGGTGATTTCAAAGCATTTTGAAAGTGACACACTTCCTGCTGCCAGTTGGTGGCGCTATAACTTTGACTCACAATAGTCACATCCATGTGATCGGCCTCTTACAACGAACACACTGCGGAAGTTTCATCAAGATCAGTTAATGTATGCAGAAGTTATAACACACTTCCTGTTTATCTTTTCTCGCTATAAATTCGTTTCATCGCCACGGCCAAACCGTTCGAGATATCAAAAATCCGTCCGCAATTTAGCATCCTCAATGTCTTGACTTCATGCTGACCGAGTTTGGTGTGGATCGGATCAATTCCCTAGGAGGAGTACATTAAATTCCACAGCATGCGTTTTTCAAACAACCCATAATAGCTGACTTCCTGTTGGGCAGAGCTAATAACTTAGAGTGCGAAAGTTGTTCGGCCCGATGAGATCTATATGTGTACCGAGTTTCATACTAATACGTTCTTGTATGTGTCCAAGATTTAAGATTGTGTTCTAGGGGGCGCTGTTGAGCCCCCCTGCCACGCCCGGGTACCAGCTTCAGCCCGGCCCTAATGGCCGCGGGTTCTGACCTGCGTGCAAAGTTTCATGAGTTTTTGAGCACGTTAAAGGCCCCAAAAGCCCCCGAACCCTTGAACAACAATAATAATAATAAATATAGCTGCGAGCAGCGATTACGGGCCCAAGCCGGTGGCACCGCAACCCCGGTGCCTTTAGTTACCTAAAGGCACCGGGGTGGCGGTACCGCCGGCTTTGGCCCTCCATCGCTGCTCGCAGCTATATTTATATATATATATATATATATTATAAAAACATATATATATATATACCGTTCAAAAGTTTGGGGTAAGGAAGATTTTTAATGTTTTTAGGAGAAGTCTCTTCTGCTCACCAAGGCTGCATTTATTTGATTAAAAATACAAACAAAAACAGTAATATTGTGAAATATTATTCCAATTTAAAACAGCTGTTTTCTATTTAGGGCCCGAGCACCGATGGTGTGAGGACCCTCTTGGAATTGCTCTGTTTATTATTATTATTATTATTAGGGCCCGAGCACCGATGGTGTGAGGACCCTCTTGGAATTGCTCTGTTTATTATTATTATTATTATTATTATTCTTCTCCGCATTTAATTGCATTTTTGAGGGCCTAAACATGCTCCAAAACTCACGAAACTTTGCACACGCGTCAGAACTGGCGAAAATTTACATCTGATATAGGTTTCAGAATTGGGCGGGGCAAAATGGCTCGATAGCGCCACCTATAAAAGTTCAACGGAGTGCGCCTCCCACTGTGTTCCACGTACGTGTACGAAATTCGGTACATATGTGTAAGGACCTAATACCTACAAAAAAGTCTCTTGGAGCGTAGCTCTAAACACAACAGGAAGTCAGCCATTTTCAACTTCCTCTCTGATTTTTGTGCACTTTTTGCCATTTTCAGGCCTCGTACTTTAACGAACTCCTCCTACAGTTTTAATCTGATCATCTTCAAATTTGGTGAGTGTAATCTTAAGGCCTTTGCGACGTTAAATTGCGAAGATCTTGAGTTTTCGTCGAAGGGCGGGCCCTCGGCGGCCTGACAAATTTTGATGTTTCGCCATGAAACAGGAAGTTGCTGTAACTCAGGCATGGAATGTCCAATCTGCCCCAAACTTCACACTTTTGATAAGTGTTCTGTCCTGAACACATGACCATGCTCATATTCAGTTACAGTCATAGCGCCATCTGCTGGCAACAGGAAGTGACATGTTTAACACTCTTGTGGACTCCTGATAACATATAAAAAAGTGCCAGCAAGTGCTAAACATGCTAACAACTTACTAGAAACATGCTAAAACATGCTAGCAAACACTTAGCTAAGTGCTAAAGCATGCTATTACTGCAATTAAATAGGAATTTGCTGTAACTCAGGCACGGAATGTCCAATCTGCCCCAAACTTCACACGTTTGATAAGAGTCATGGCCTGAACACATCTACATTAGAATATTCAGTTATAGTAATAGCGCCACCTACTGGTAACAGGAAGTGTCATGTTTAACACGTTGATGCCGTTCTAGCAACATGTTAAAAATGCCATTGACTTCTAAAAATGCTAGAAACATGTTAAAACATGCTAGCAATACTTAGCTAAGTGCTAAAGCATGCTAATTCAATGAAACAGGATGTTGTTGTTACTCAAGAAGGCAATGTCCAATCTGCGCCAAACTTCATACTTTTGATAAGCGTTCTGTCCTGAACACATGACCATGGTCATATTCAGTTACAGTCATAGCGCCACCTGCTGGCAACAGGAAGTGACATGTTAAACACTGTTGTGGACTCCTGATAACATATAAAAAAGTGCCAGCAAGTGCTAAACATGCTAACAACATACTAGAAACATGTTAGCAAACACTTAGCTAAGTGCTAAAGCATGCTATTGCTGCAAATAAATAGGAAGTTGCTGTAACTAAGGCATGGAATATCCAATCTGCCCCAAACTTCACACTTTTGATAAGCGTTCTGTCCTGAACACATGACCATGCTCATATTCAGTTATAGTCATAGCGCCACCTGCTGGCAACAGGAAGTGACATGTTTAACACTCTTGTGGACTCCTGATAACATATAAAAAAGTGCCAGCAAGTGCTAAACATGCTAACAACATACTAGAAACATGCTAAAACATGCTAGCAAACACTTAGCTAAGTGCTAAAGCATGCTATTACTGCAATTAAATAGAAATTTGTTGTAACTCAGGCACAGAATGTCCAATCTGCCCCAGACTTCACACGTTTGATAAGAGTCATGGCCTGAACACATCTACATGAGAATATTCAGTTATAGTAATAGCGCCACCTACTGGTAACAGGAAGTGTAATGTTTAACACGTTGATGCCGTTCTAGCAACATGTTAAAAATGCCATTGACTTCTAAAAATGCTAGAAACATGTTAAAACATGCTAGCAATACTTAGCTAATTCAATGAAACAGGATGTTGTTGTTACTCAAGAAGGCAATGTCCAATCTGCGCCAAACTTCACACTTTTGATAAGCGTTCTGTCCTGAACACATGACCATGCTCATTCAGTTACAGTCATAGCACCGCCTGCTGGCAACAGGAAGTGACATGTTAAACACTGTTGTGGACTCCTGATAACATATAAAAAAGTGCCAGCATGTGCTAAACATGCTAACAACATACTAGAAACATATTAGCAAACACTTAGCTAAGTGCTAAAGCATGCTATTGCTGCAATTAAATATGAATTTGCTGTAACACAGGCATGGAATGTCCAATCTGCCCCAAACTTAATATGTAACATGCAATAAACATGCTAGCAACACATAGCTAAGTTCTAAAGCATGCTAGAAATGCTAAAGGAAGTTGTTGTAACTTAGGCATACAATGTCCAATCTACCCCAAACTTCACACGTTTGATAATAGTTATCTCCTGAACACAAGTCCATGCTCATATTCAGATATAGTCATAGCGCCGCCTGCTGGCAACAGGAAGTGACGTTTAACACTATTCTGGACTCCTAATAACATATAAAAAAGTGTCACCAACTGCTAAACATGTTAGCAACATACTAGAAACATGCAATCAAATACTTAGCTAAGTGTTAAAGCATCCTATTACTGCAATTAAATATGAATTTGCTGTAACTCAGGCATTCAATGTCCAATCTACCCCAAAATTAATATGTAATATGCTAGAAACATCATAAAACATGCTAGAAATGCTAAAGGAAGTTGTTGTAACTCAAGCATACAATGTCCAATCTGCCCCAAACTCCACATGTTTGATAAAAGTCCTGCACTGAACACATCTACATAGCGATATTCAGATATAGACATAGCCCCACCTACTGGCAACAGAAACTGACATGGTTAACACAGTAATGCAGTACTAACCACATAACTATTGTGTACTAAGCATGCTAAAAACATACTAAACATGCTAGCAACTACTATATATACCTCCTTAAATGCACATTGTCCAACCATGCTCTGTCTTCCTAAAGCCACCGGGTGGCGGCGGCACGGGTGCGAGGGCCCTTTCATCGCTGCTTGCAGCTTTAATTATTATTATTATTCTTCTCCGCATTTAATTGCATTTTTGAGGGCCTAAACATGCTCGAAAACTCACAAAACTTTGCACACGCGTCAGAACTGGCGAAAATTTACATCTGATATAGGTTTCAGAATTGGACGGGGCAAAATGGCTCGATAGCGCCACCTATAAAAGTTCAACGGAGTGCGCCTCCCGCAACGTTCCACGTACGTGCACGAAATTCGGTACATACATGTAATGACCTAATACCTACAAAAAAGTCTCTTGGAGCATAGCCCTAAACACAACAGGAAGTCAGCCATTTTGAACTTCCTCTCAGATTTTTGTGCAGTTTTTGCCATTTTCAGGCCTCGTACTTTAACGAACTCCTCCTACAGTTTTAATCTGATCATCTTCAAATTTGGTGAGTGTAATCTTAAGGCCTTTGCGACGTTAAATTGCGAAGATCTTGAGTTTTCGTCGAAGGGCGGGTCCTCGGCGGCCTGACAAATTTCGATGTTTCGCCATGAAACAGGAAGTTGCCGTAACTCAGGCATGGAATGTCCAATCTGCCCCAAACTTCACACGTTTGATAAGAGTTCTGTCCTGAACACATGACCATGCTCATATTCAGTTATAGTCATAGCGCCACCTGCTGGCAACAGGAAGTGACATGTTTAACACTGTTATGGACTCCTAATAACATATAAAAAAGTGCCAGCAAGTGCTAAACATGCTAACAACATACTAGAAGCATGCTAAAACATGCTAGCAAACTCTTAGCTAAGTGCTAAAGCATGCTATTATTGCAATTAAATAGGAATTTGCTGTAACTCAGGCATGGAATGTCCAATCTGCCCCAAACTTCACACTTTTGATAAGCGTTCTGTCCTGAACACATCTACATGAGAATATTCAGTTATAGAAATAGCGCCACCTACTGGTAACAGGAAGTGTCATGTTTAACACGTTGATGCCATTCTAGCAACATGTTAAAAATGCCATTGACTTCTAAACATGCTAGAAACATGTTAAAACATGCTAGCAATACTTAGCTAAGTGCTAAAGCATGCTAATTCAATGAAACAGGATGTTGTTGTTACGCAAGAAGGCAATGTCCATTCTGCACCAAACTTCACACTTTTAATAAACGTTCTGTCCTGAACACATGACCATGCTCATATTCAGTTACAGTCATAGTGCCACCTGCTGGCAACAGGAAGTGACATGTTAAACACTGTTGTGGACATATAAAAACATATAAAAAAAGTGCCATCAAGTGTTAAACATGCTAACAACATACTAGAACCATGCTAAAACATGCTAGCAAACACTTAGCTAAGTGCTAAAGCATGCTATTGCTGCAATTAAATAGGAATTTGCTGTAACACAGGCATGGAATGTCCAATCTGCCCCAAACTTCACACGTTTGATAAGAGTCATGGCCTGAACACATCTACATGAGAATATTCAGTTATAGTAATAGCGCCACCTGCTGTCAACAGGAAGTGACATGTTTAACACTGTTGTGGTCTCCTAATAACATATAAAAAAGAGCCAGCAAGTGCTAAACAGGTTAGCAACATACTAGAAACATGCTAGCAAACACTCAGCTAAGTGCTAAAGCATGCTATTACTGCAATTAAATATGAATTTGCTGTAACTCAGGCATGGAATGTCCAATCTGCCCCAAACTTCACACGTTTGATAAGAATCATGGCCTGAACACACGTCTATGCTCAAATTCAGTTATAGTAATAGCGCCACCTACTGGCAACAGGAAGTGACATGTTTAACACGTTGATGCCGTTCTAGCAACATGTTAAAAATGCCATTGAGTTCTAAACATGCTAGAAACATATTAAAACATGCTAGCAATACTTAGCTAAGTGTTAAAGCATGCTAATTCAATGAAACAGGACTTTGTTGTTACTCAAGAAGGCAATGTACAATCTACCCCAAACTTCACACGTTTGATAAGAGTTATCTCTTGAACACATGTCCATGCTCATATTTAGTTATAGTCATAGCGCCACCTGCTGGCAACAGGAAGTGACGTTTAACACTGTTCTTGACTCCTAATAACATATAAAAAAATGCCAGTAGGTGCTAAACATCCTACCAACATACTAGAGACATGTTAAAACATACTAGCAAACACTTAGCTAAGTGCTAAAGAATGATATTACTGCAATTAAATATGAATTTGCTGTAACTCAGGCATGGAATGTCCAATCTGCGTCAAACTTCACACTTTTGATAAGCGTTCTGTCCTGAACACATGACCATGCTTATATTCAGTTACAGTCATAGCGCCACCTGCTGGCAACAGGAAGTGACATGTTAACACTGTTATGGACTCCTAATAACATATAAAAAAGTGCCAGCAAGTGTTAAACATGCTAACAACATACTAGAAACATGCTAAAACATGCTAGCAAACTCTTAGCTAAGTGCTAAAGCATGCTATTATTGCAATTAAATAGGAATTTGCTGTAACTCAGGCATGGAATGTCCAATCTGCCCCAAACTTCACACTTTTGATAAGAGTCATGGCCTGAACACATCTGCATGAGAATGTTCAGTTCTAGTAATAGCGCCACCTACTGGCAACAGGAAGTGACATGTTTAACACGTTGATGCCGTTCTAGCAACATGTTAAAAATGCCATTGAGTTCTAAACATGCTAGAAACATGTTAAAACATGCTAACAATGCTTAGCTAAGTGCTAAAGAATGCTAATTCAATGAAACATGACTTTGTTGTTACTCAAGAAGGCAATGTCCAATTTGCACCAAACTTCACACGTTTGATAAGAGTTCTGTCCTGAACACACATCCATGCTCATATTCAGTTATAGTCATAACGCCACCTACTGGCAACAGAAACTGACATGGTTAACACAGTAATGCAGTACTAACCACATAATTATTGTGTACTGAGCATGCTAGAAACAGACTAAACATGCTAGCAACACTTAGCTGAGTCATGAAGCATGCTATTATCACCATTATACAAAACATTTTGTAACTGACTTTGACATACTCTTACTATATATACCTCCTTAAATGTACATTTCCCAACCATGTTCTGTCTTCCTAAAACCACCGAGTGTTGATGGCACGGGTGCGAGGGCCCTTTCATCGCTGCTTGCAGCTTTAATTTAAAATATTTTACACTGTAATTAATTTATGTGATCAAAGCTGAGTTTTCAGCATCATTACTCCCGTCTTCAGTGTCACATGATCCTTCAGAAACCATTCTAATATGATGATTGATGGTCAATAAATATTAATTATTATTTTCAATGTTGAAAACAGTTGTGTACAGATTTTTTTTCAAAATGCGTTGATGAATGTAAAGTTCAAAAGAACAGCATTTATTTCAAATATAATTTTTTTTAACATTATAAATGTCTGTACTGTAACTTTTTATCAGTTTAACTCATTCTCGATGAATAAAAGTATTGATTTATTTTATTTCTTTCCCCCAAAAATAAAAATAAAATTATTACTGACCCCAAACTTCTGAACGGTAGTGTTTAATGTTACAAAAGCTTTAGATTTCAGATAAATGCTGTTCTTTTGAACTTTCTATTCATCAAAGACTGTACATAACTGTTTTCGACATTTAAAATAATAATGAATGTTTCTTGAGCATCAATCATCATATTAGAATAATTTCTGAAGGATCATGTGACAGTGACGACTGGAATAATGATGCTGAAAACTCAGCTTTGATCACAGGAATAAATAACAGTTTAAAATATATTAAAATAGAAAGCAGCTGTTTTAAATTGGAATACTATTTTACAATATTACTGTTTTTGTTTGTATTTTTAATCAAATAAATGCAGCCTTGGTGAGCAGAAGAAACTTAGCTTAAACTTAGCAGTAGTGTATTATATATTTATATAATTATATAAAAATGTAAGGGATAAGACACAGATAATTTTACTTGCCTGACCTGATTAGAACAATGAAAAAAACTTAAATGAAAAAATAACTTGGGAATCACTAAAACGAGGGCGCGATTGAACAGTGGACACATAAAAACATACTCTGTCATTTTGTTCAGAACATCATTCAAACTGCAAAGTGTTAACTTATATTTTTGTACAGTAGCAATAAAACACAACATTGTGCTTTTTTTAAATACATTCAAGCAATCCGCCCCGAAAATGAAACTAAAATGCTCACGGCTGCACAGGCATTCATAATGGTGCGCGTCCTCAGCGAGGAACGAGCAGAACAGAGTCAACGTTTCTTAGGTCATTCCTCCTTCCATAGGAATTTATTGAAAACGCTCGCTCTGCTCCGCACCATTATCAATGTCCGTGCGGACGAACATATTTTACTTTCGTTTTTAAGTTAGCGATTAAAAAGCCCCCAGCAGTGTCACACGTCAGTTAACCGGTGGTAAAATATTCTCACCGTCACATACCTAGTATATTTTTATATAGATATAATAGGCCTACCTGATTTTGAACACAAGAGGGCAGTATAACACTATGTTTGACTTTATTTATTTATTGTTTAGACTAAACAACCATTCTGGCAGTTTTTAAACTTAAACTTCATTCTTAAATTGAAAAAAAAAGAATAAAATGAGTTAAGTTCTGATATTTGTATACTTTTATGTAGTAATAAATGGTGTATAATTACATTTTTAGAATATATGAGCCTTTTAGTGTTTACTTTTTTGACATTACTTTAATCCCTCGCCATAGCAAAACCGTTTGAGATATTTATTATCCGTTCACAATTTAGCATCATTAATATATTTTTATCATGTTGAAAAAGTTTGGTGGGAATAAAATAACCACTTAGATAAAGGTGGCTAAAAATTCAGAGGCTGATTTTGCAAAAAAATCCACATTCAGACCAAAATATCTGACTTCCTGATGGTCAGAGCTAATGACTTTAAATTAGAAAGTTGTCCGGGTCGATGAGATCAATATATGAACTGAGTTTTTTTTACTGGAGTTAAAACTAACTCCCCCACTTTTGTCAAAAGCATGTTGAAAGTGACACACTTCCTGCTGCCAGTTGGTGGCGCTATAACTTTGAATCACAATAGTTACATCCATCTGATCGGCCTCTTACCACGAACACACTGCTGAAGTTTCATCAAGATCAGTTAATGTATGCAGAAGTTATTCCACTTCGTGTTTCTCTTTTCTCGCCATAAATTCGATTCCTCGCCACGGCCAAACCGTTCGAGATATCAAAAATCCGTCCGCAATTTAGCATCCTCAAAGTCTTGACTACATGCACACCGAGTTTGGAGGGGACACGGTGAATTTTCTAGGAGGAGTACTTCGCATTCCACAGGAAGCGTTTTCCAAACAACCAATAATAGCCGACTTCCTGTTGGGCTGGCGTAAAACTTGACCGGGGGAAAGTTGTTCGGCCCGATGAGATCTATATGTGTACCGAGTTTCATATTAATTCATGCAAGCGTGTTTGATCTATGGACCAAGTTTTGGGACCCCGTTCAAGGGGGCGCTGTTGAGCCCCCCTGCCACGCCCGGGTACCAGCTTCAGCCTGTCCCTGATGGCAGGGGGTTCTGACTTGTGTGCAAAGTTTCAAGAGTTTTTGAGCACGTTAAGGACCCCAAAAGCCCCTGAAACCTTGATTAACAATATAAAAGCAATAGTCAAATTCCCCCCTCCCCTCTCACACACAGAGACACAGAGAGAGGGAGAGAAAATTCTTCAGAAAATCCACATTCAAACCAAAATATCTCTCTTCCTGTTGGTCGGAGGTAGTTAATGTCAATTAGAAAGTTGTCCGTCTTGATGAGAACAATACACATACCAAGTTTTGTTGCTGTTGATAAAACTAACCCCCCCACTTATGACTAAAGGTGGCGCTACTGAGCCCCTCACCACGCCCGTTTCTGAAACTTTGCACATGTCTACTGGCTAATAAATGAAATTGGATGAAACTCGACAGACACATCACAAGTATGTTAAGAGTTTCAAAAGCATCAAAAAAGAATATTAAAGTTTGAAGCGTTGCCACGGCAACAGTATTAAAGATATCAAAAATCCTTTCACAGGTCTACATCTGCCGTGTGTTTACATTATACACATAAAGTTTGAAGCAAATCGGGTAAAAATAAGAGGGTGATTTCAAAGCATTTTGAAAGTGACATATTCCTGCTGCCAGTTGGTGGCGCTATAACTTTGACTCACAATAGTCACATCCATGTGATCGGCCTCTTACCACGAACACACTGCTGAAGTTTCATCAAGATCAGTTAATGTATGCAGAAGTTATAACACACTTCCTGTTTCCATTATTCGCCATAAATTCGTTTCCTCGCCACGGCCAAACCGTTTGAGATATCAAAAATCCGTCCGCAATTTAGCATCCTCAATGTCTTGACTTCATTCCCACCGAGTTTAGTGGCGATCGGGTGAATTCCCTAGGAGAAGTGTTTCAAATACCAGACCATGCGTTTCCAAACAACCCATAATAGCCGACTTCCTGTTGGGCTGGCGTAAAACTTAGAGCACGAAAGTTGTTCGGCCCGATGAGATCTACATGTGTACCGAGTTTCATATTATTACATGCAAGCGTGTTTGATTTATGGACACGTGTTCGGATCCCGTTCCAGGGGGCGCTGTCGAGCCCCCCTGCCACGCCCGGGTACCAGCTTCAGCCCGGCCCTGATGGCCGCGGGTTCTGACCTGTGTGCAAAGTTTCAAGAGTTTTCGAGCATGTTAAGGGCCCCAAAAGTGCCCGAAAGGTTGACAAAATAATAATAATAATATAGCTGCGAGCAGCGATTGCGGGCCCAAGCCGGTGGCACCGCCACCCCGGTGCCTTTAGTTACCTAAAGGCACCGGGGATGGCGGTGCCACCGGCTTTGGCCCTCCATCGCTGCTCGCAGCTATATTTATATATATATATATATATATATATATATATATATATACACACACACACACACATATATATATTTTATTTTGCGATGTATATTTATATATTTTTTTTGCAATGTATTTGGATGCTAAACTATTCTTTATTATAGGCTTTGTACTTCACTCGTGTTCCAATATCGATGGAAAAAATCATCCTCTTCACGCGCGCAAAAATGTGCTTGGAAACATCACAGTGGAGCTCTGCTTACTGTGAATGGTACAGATTGTACTACTGACTATTTAAACAGAGCAGTGTAATTCGTTTATGTTAGGTTGACTATTTTTATTATTATATTGTATTAGGGCTATAATGAATGTCAAGATTGCAATTCTGGAATGTGTGTGTGACGCGGTTGCGGTTGAACAGTGGACACAAAAACATAAATAAAATGTTTTAGTTAATTCCTACATCCATAGGAATACATTGAAAATGCTCGCTCTACTCCGCACCATTATCAATGTCTGTGCGGACGTCTGTATTTTACTAGTATATAGTATACTATAGTTAGCGATTTAAAAGCCCTCAGCGGTGTCACATGTCGATTAACCGGTGGGAAAATTTTTATCACAGTCACATCCCTAATATATTTATATATAAATACAATAGGCCTACCTGAAAGAGAATTTTACTTGCCCGACCAAAGTATAGCCTGATTAGAACGTCAATAACAAAAAAATAACTTATCAATTTATTAATAAGTTATTAATAACTTAATCACTAAAACGAGAGATTATTCTAATTTCATTACATTCATTTTAAGTTGCAATCAGCAGTTAATAATAAATGTATTACTGATCAATGGTAACAAGGTTGCACTGCTGAGGCTCATGCTGCTTCTCCAGGAGAATTGTAAATAAATGAGCGCAGCACACAAAAAAGCAACCCAGTTAACAACATACTGACTATAAAAATTACAAATATGGAGTTTTTATATATTTTATAACATATGATAGAGTTAAGCAACCTCACTTGACGAGTAGGCAACTATTTCCTGAATACAATCACAATTGAAACTGTGACATTGATTTCATACAACAGGTTAATAAACAGTTACAATTAAGTCACTTACATTTTAGATGCAATATTGACTGTTTTTGTTCTGTTTCAGCAGCAAAAATAGTTAAACAAAGATCACAGCAACTTGTTTTCTCATTACTGAATGATTCAGCATTTTGAAACGAATCGCTTGACTCAAAGATTCAATGGTCAATCCATAAACATCTGTCTCAATCATGAATGACTCAGTCATTGGAATGAATCGTTTGAACGAATGAATCAATGACTCGCTCATTAAGATGGTCGCCTGGCGACACCTAATGGCGGTTTAGTGTTATGTTTAAAAGTATCATTCTTTCCAACGTGCACCATTATCAATGTCCGTGCGGACGTCCGTTTTTTTACTTTCACTTTTATATTAGCGATTTAAAAGCACCCGCTCGTGTCACACGTCGCTTAACCGATGGGAAAATATCCTCACAGTCATATACCTAATAAATTTATATTTAAATACAATAGGCCTACCTAGTAAAACGTTTTATATACTATTTTGATATCCTTTTGGACACAAGAGGGCAGTATAGCCCTATGTTTGCTTTTTTGTTGAAACAAATAGCACTAAATAGCCTGTTTTTAACTTTTTCATACTTCTTGAATTGCAAAAACAGAATAAAATAGGTTTAGTTCTAATATTTGTATAATTTTATATAAAAATAAATGGTGTATAATTAAATTTTAAGAATATATGAGATGTTTTCTGATTCCTTTTTTGACATTATTTTAATCCCTCGCCATGTCAAAACCGTTTGAGATATTCAATATCCGTTCTCAATTTAGCATATTTAATGTATTTTCATCATGTTGAAAAAGTTTGGTGTGAATAAAAAAAAAAACACTTAGCAGGAGTGGGTAAAAAGCAGAGGCTGAATTTGCAAATAAATCCACATTCAAACCAAAATATCTGACTTCCTGTTGGTCCAAGCTAATGACTGCAAATTAGAAAGTTGTCCAGCTCGATGAGACCAATATACTTACTGATTTTTGTAATTGTGGGTAAACCTAACCCCCCCACTTTTGTCAAAAACATTTTGAAAGTGACACACTTCCTGCTGCCAGTTGGTGGCGCTATAACTTTGACTCACAATAGTTACATCCATCTGATCGGCCTCTTACCACGAACACACTGCTGAAGTTTCATCAAGATCAGTTAATGTATGCTAAAGTTATACCACTTCGTGTTTCTCTTTTCTCGCAATAAATGCATTTCCTCACCACGACCAAAGCGTTCGAGATATCAAAAATCCGTCCGCAATTTAGCATCCTCAATGTCTTGACTTCATGCACACCGAGTTTGGTGGCGATTTAATTAATTCTCTAGGAGAAGTGTTTCAAATTCCACAGCAAGCGTTCTCCAAACAACCCATAATTGCCGACTTCCTGTTGGGCTGGTGTAAAACTTAGAGCACGAAAGTTGTTCGGCCCGATGTGATCTATATGTGTACCGAGTTTCATATCATTACATGCAAGTGTGTTTGATTTATGGACAAGTGTTTGGATCCCGTTCCAGGGGGCGCTGTTGAGCCCCCCTGCCACGCCCGGGTACCAGCTTCAGCCCGGCCCTGATGGCCGCAGGTTCTGACCTGTGTGCAAAGTTTCAAGAGTTTTCGAGCACGTTAAGGGCCCCAAAAGCCCCTGAAACCTTGAAACACACTGAAATCAATTGGAAATTCCCTCCCACCCCTCACACACACAGAGACAGAGAGAGAGAGAGAGAGAAAATTCTCCAAAAAATCACATTCAAACCAAAATATCTGACTTCCTGTTGCTCTCAGCTAATAAGTGTGAATTAGAAAGTTGTCCGGTTTAATGAGAACAATATACATAGCGAGTTTAGTGACTCTATGTAAAACTAAGCCCCCATTTTTGACTAAAGGTGGCGCTACTGAGCCCCTCACCACGCCCGTTTCTGAAACTTTGCACATGTCTACTGGCTAATAAATGTGATGTGTCTGTCGAGTTTCATGCAATTTCAAGTATGTTAAGAGTCTCAAAAGCATCAAAAAAGAATATTAAAGTTTGATGCGTTGCCACGGCAACAGTATCTAAGATATCAATAAACCTTTCACAGGTCTACATCTGCCGTGTGTCCACATTATTCACATAAAGTTTGAAGCAAATCGGGTTAAAATAAGAGGGTGATTTCAAAGCATTTTGAAAGTGACACACTTCCTGCTGCCAGTTGGTGGCGCTATAACTTTGACTCACAATAGTCACATCAATGTGATCAGCCTCTGAGCAAGAACACTCTGCTGAAGTTTTATCAAGATCAGTCAATGTATGCAGAAGTTATAATACACTTCCTGTGTCCCATTATTCGCCATAAATTCGTTTCCTCGCCACAGCCAAACCGTTCGAGATATCAAAAATCCCCTGGCAATTTTTCATCCTCAATGTCTTGACTTCATGCACACCGAGTTTGGTGCTGACCGGGTGAATTCCCTAAGAGAAGTGTTTCAAATTCCTAAGCATGCATTTCCAAACAACCCTAAATAGTCGACTTCCTGTTGGGCTGGCGTAAAACTTAGAGCATGAAAGTTGTGCGGCCCGATGAGATCTATATGTGTTCCGAGTTTCATATTATTACATGCAAGCGTGTTTGATTTATGGACCAAGTTTTCGGACCCCGTTCCAGGGGGCGCTGTTGAGCCTCCCTGCCACGCCCGGGTACCAGCTTCAGCCCGGCCCTGATGGCCGCGGGTTCTGACTCGTGTGCAAAGTTTCAAGAGTTTTTGAGCATGTTAAGAGCCCCAAAAATGCCTGAATAGTCGTAAGAAAAATAATAATAAATATAGCTGCGAGCAGCGATTGCGGGCCCAAGCCGGTGGCACCGCCACCCCGGTGCCTTTAGTTACCTAAAGGCACCGGGGATGGCGGTGCCACCGGCTTTGGCCCTCCATCGCTGCTCGCAGCTATATTTATATATATATATATATATATATATATATATACACACACACACACACACATATATATATTTTATTTTGCGATGTATATTTATATATTTTTTTTGCGATGTATTTGGATGCTAAACTATTCTTTATTATAGGCTTTGTACTTCACTCGTGTTCCAATATCGATGGAAAAAATCATCCTCTTCACGCGCGCAAAAATGTGCTTGGAAACATCACAGTGGAGCTCTGCTTACTGTGAATGGTACAGATTGTACTACTGACTATTTAAACAGAGCAGTGTAATTCGTTTATGTTAGGTTGACTATTTTTATTATTATATTGTATTAGGGCTATAATGAATGTCAAGATTGCAATTCTGGAATGTGTGTGTGACGCGGTTGCGGTTGAACAGTGGACACAAAAACATAAATAAAATGTTTTAGTTAATTCCTACATCCATAGGAATACATTGAAAATGCTCGCTCTACTCCGCACCATTATCAATGTCTGTGCGGACGTCTGTATTTTACTAGTATATAGTATACTATAGTTAGCGATTTAAAAGCCCTCAGCGGTGTCACATGTCGATTAACCGGTGGGAAAATTTTTAGCACAGTCACATCCCTAATATATTTATATATAAATACAATAGGCCTACCTGAAAGAGAATTTTACTTGCCCGACCAAAGTATAGCCTGATTAGAACGTCAATAACAAAAAAATAACTTATCAATTTATTAATAAGTTATTAATAACTTAATCACTAAAACGAGAGATTATTCTAATTTCATTACATTCATTTTAAGTTGCAATCAGCAGTTAATAATAAATGTATTACTGATCAATGGTAACAAGGTTGCACTGCTGAGGCTCATGCTGCTTCTCCAGGAGAATTGTAAATAAATGAGCGCAGCACACAAAAAAGCAACCCAGTTAACAACATACTGACTATAAAAATTACAAATATGGAGTTTTTATATATTTTATAACATATGATAGAGTTAAGCAACCTCACTTGACGAGTAGGCAACTATTTCCTGAATACAATCACAATTGAAACTGTGACATTGATTTCATACAACAGGTTAATAAACAGTTACAATTAAGTCA
This sequence comes from Rutilus rutilus, assembly GCF_951802725.1. Classification (NCBI taxonomy): domain Eukaryota; kingdom Metazoa; phylum Chordata; class Actinopteri; order Cypriniformes; family Leuciscidae; genus Rutilus; species Rutilus rutilus. The sequence goes on along the minus strand of NC_140212.1, from coordinate 49,703,154 downwards.
CTTACATTTTAGATGCAATATTGACTGTTTTTGTTCTGTTTCAGCAGCAAAAATAGTTAAACAAAGATCACAGCAACTTGTTTTCTCATTACTGAATGATTCAGCATTTTGAAACGAATCGCTTGACTCAAAGATTCAATGGTCAATCCATAAACATCTGTCTCAATCATGAATGACTCAGTCATTGGAATGAATCGTTTCAACGAATGAATCAATGACTCGCTCATTAAGATGGTCGCCTGGCGACACCTAATGGCGGTTTAGTGTTATGTTTAAAAGTATCATTCTTTCCAACGTGCACCATTATCAATGTCCGTGCGGACGTCCGTTTTTTTACTTTCACTTTTATATTAGCGATTTAAAAGCACCCGCTCGTGTCACACGTCGCTTAACCGATGGGAAAATATCCTCACAGTCATATACCTAATAAATTTATATTTAAATACAATAGGCCTACCTAGTAAAACGTTTTATATACTATTTTGATATCCTTTTGGACACAAGAGGGCAGTATAGCCCTATGTTTGCTTTTTTGTTGAAACAAATAGCACTAAATAGCCTGTTTTTAACTTTTTCATACTTCTTGAATTGCAAAAACAGAATAAAATAGGTTTAGTTCTAATATTTGTATAATTTTATATAAAAATAAATGGTGTATAATTAAATTTTAAGAATATATGAGATGTTTTCTGATTCCTTTTTTGACATTATTTTAATCCCTCGCCATGTCAAAACCGTTTGAGATATTCAATATCCGTTCTCAATTTAGCATATTTAATGTATTTTCATCATGTTGAAAAAGTTTGGTGTGAATAAAAAAAAAAAACACTTAGCAGGAGTGGGTAAAAAGCAGAGGCTGAATTTGCAAATAAATCCACATTCAAACCAAAATATCTGACTTCCTGTTGGTCCAAGCTAATGACTGCAAATTAGAAAGTTGTCCAGCTCGATGAGACCAATATACTTACTGATTTTTGTAATTGTGGGTAAACCTAACCCCCCCACTTTTGTCAAAAACATTTTGAAAGTGACACACTTCCTGCTGCCAGTTGGTGGCGCTATAACTTTGACTCACAATAGTTACATCCATCTGATCGGCCTCTTACCACGAACACACTGCTGAAGTTTCATCAAGATCAGTTAATGTATGCTAAAGTTATACCACTTCGTGTTTCTCTTTTCTCGCAATAAATGCATTTCCTCACCACGACCAAAGCGTTCGAGATATCAAAAATCCGTCCGCAATTTAGCATCCTCAATGTCTTGACTTCATGCACACCGAGTTTGGTGGCGATTTAATTAATTCTCTAGGAGAAGTGTTTCAAATTCCACAGCAAGCGTTCTCCAAACAACCCATAATTGCCGACTTCCTGTTGGGCTGGTGTAAAACTTAGAGCACGAAAGTTGTTCGGCCCGATGTGATCTATATGTGTACCGAGTTTCATATCATTACATGCAAGTGTGTTTGATTTATGGACAAGTGTTTGGATCCCGTTCCAGGGGGCGCTGTTGAGCCCCCCTGCCACGCCCGGGTACCAGCTTCAGCCCGGCCCTGATGGCCGCAGGTTCTGACCTGTGTGCAAAGTTTCAAGAGTTTTCGAGCACGTTAAGGGCCCCAAAAGCCCCTGAAACCTTGAAACACACTGAAATCAATTGGAAATTCCCTCCCACCCCTCACACACACAGAGACAGAGAGAGAGAGAGAGAGAAAATTCTCCAAAAAATCACATTCAAACCAAAATATCTGACTTCCTGTTGCTCTCAGCTAATAAGTGTGAATTAGAAAGTTGTCCGGTTTAATGAGAACAATATACATAGCGAGTTTAGTGACTCTATGTAAAACTAAGCCCCCATTTTTGACTAAAGGTGGCGCTACTGAGCCCCTCACCACGCCCGTTTCTGAAACTTTGCACATGTCTACTGGCTAATAAATGTGATGTGTCTGTCGAGTTTCATGCAATTTCAAGTATGTTAAGAGTCTCAAAAGCATCAAAAAAGAATATTAAAGTTTGATGCGTTGCCACGGCAACAGTATCTAAGATATCAATAAACCTTTCACAGGTCTACATCTGCCGTGTGTCCACATTATTCACATAAAGTTTGAAGCAAATCGGGTTAAAATAAGAGGGTGATTTCAAAGCATTTTGAAAGTGACACACTTCCTGCTGCCAGTTGGTGGCGCTATAACTTTGACTCACAATAGTCACATCAATGTGATCAGCCTCTGAGCAAGAACACTCTGCTGAAGTTTTATCAAGATCAGTCAATGTATGCAGAAGTTATAATACACTTCCTGTGTCCCATTATTCGCCATAAATTCGTTTCCTCGCCACAGCCAAACCGTTCGAGATATCAAAAATCCCCTGGCAATTTTTCATCCTCAATGTCTTGACTTCATGCACACCGAGTTTGGTGCTGACCGGGTGAATTCCCTAAGAGAAGTGTTTCAAATTCCTAAGCATGCGTTTCCAAACAACCCTAAATAGTCGACTTCCTGTTGGGCTGGCGTAAAACTTAGAGCATGAAAGTTGTGCGGCCCGATGAGATCTATATGTGTTCCGAGTTTCATATTATTACATGCAAGCGTGTTTGATTTATGGACCAAGTTTTCGGACCCCGTTCCAGGGGGCGCTGTTGAGCCTCCCTGCCACGCCCGGGTACCAGCTTCAGCCCGGCCCTGATGGCCGCGGGTTCTGACTCGTGTGCAAAGTTTCAAGAGTTTTTGAGCATGTTAAGAGCCCCAAAAATGCCTGAATAGTCGTAAGAAAAATAATAATAAATATAGCTGCGAGCAGCGATTACGGGCCCAAGCCGGTGGCACCGCAACCCCGGTGCCTTTAGTTACCTAAAGGCACCGGGGTGGCGGTACCGCCGGCTTTGGCCCTCCATCGCTGCTCGCAGCTATATTTATATATATATATATATATATATATATATATATATATATATATATATATATATATATGTATTTATTATACAAACATATATATATATATATATATATATTTATGTATATATATATATATATATATATATTGATATATGTGTATATATATACCGTTCAAAAGTTTGGGGTCAGGAAGATTTTTAATGTTTTTAGGAGAAGTCTCTTCTGCTCACCAAGGCTGCATTTATTTGATTAAAAATACAAACAAAAACAGTAATATTGTGAAATATTATTCCAATTTAAAACAGCTGTTTTCTATTTTAAAATATTTTACACTGTATTTAATTTATGTGATCAAAGCTGAGTTTTCAGCATCATTACTCCCGTCTTCAGTGTCACATGATCCTTCAGAAACCATTCTAATATGATGATTGATGGTCAATAAATATTAATTATTATTTTCAATGTTGAAAACAGTTGTGTACAGATTTTTTTTCAAAATGCGTTGATGAATGTAAAGTTCAAAAGAACAGCATTTATTTCAAATATAATTTTTTTAACATTATAAATGTCTGTACTGTAACTTTTGATCAGTTTAACTCATTCTCGATGAATAAAAGTATTGATTTATTTTATTTCTTTCCCCCAAAATTTAAATTTAAATTATTACTGACCCCAAACTTCTGAACGGTAGTGTTTAATGTTACAAAAGCTTTAGATTTCAGATAAATGCTGTTCTTTTGAACTTTCTATTCATCAAAGACTGTACACAACTGTTTTCGACATTTAAAATAATAATGAATGTTTCTTGAGCATCAATCATCATATTAGAATAATTTCTGAAGGATCATGTGACAGTGACGACTGGAGTAATGATGCTGAAAACTCAGCTTTGATCACAGGAATAAATAACAGTTTAAAATATATTAAAATAGAAAGCAGCTGTTTTAAATTGGAATACTATTTTACAATATTACTGTTTTTGTTTGTATTTTTAATCAAATAAATGCAGCCTTGGTGAGCAGAAGAAACTTCGCTTAAAAATCTTACTGACCCCAAATTTTTGAACATTAGTGTATATATATTATATAAAAATGTAAGGGATAAGACACAGATAATTTTACTTGCCTGACCTGATTAGAACAATGAAAAAACTTAAATGAAAAAATAACTTGGGAATCACTAAAACGAGGGCGCGATTGAACAGTGGACACATAAAAACATACTCTGTCATTTTGTTCAGAACATCATTCAAACTGCAAAGTGTTAACTTATATTTTTGTACAGTAGCAATAAAACACAACATTGTGCTTTTTTTTAAATACATTCAAGCAATCCGCCCCGAAAATGAAACTAAAATGCTCACGGCTGCACAGGCATTCATAATGGTGCGCGTCCTCAGCGAGGAACGAGCAGAACAGAGTCAACGTTTTTTAGGTCATTGCTCCTTCCATAGGAATTTATTGAAAAAGCTTGCTCTGCTCCGCACCATTATCAATGTCCGTGCGGACGAACATATTTTACTTTCGTTTTTAAGTTAGCGATTAAAAAGCCCCCAGCGGTGTCACACGTCAGTTAACCGGTGGTAAAATATTCTCACCGTCACATACCTAGTATATTTTTATATAGATATAATAGGCCTACCTGATTTTGAACACAAGAGGGCAGTATAGCACTATGTTTGACTTTATTTATTTATTGTTTAGACTAAACAACCATTCTGGCAGTTTTTAAACTTAAACTTCATTCTTAAATTGAAAAAAAAGAATAAAATGAGTTAAGTTCTGATATTTGTATACTTTTATATAGTAATAAATGGTGTATAATTACATTTTTAGAATATATGAGCCTTTTACTGTTTACTTTTTAGACAATACTTTAATCCCTCGCCATAGCAAAACCGTTTTGAGATATTTATTATCCGTTCACAATTTAGCATCATTAATATATTTTTATCATGTTGAAAAAGTTTGGTGGGAATAAAATAAACCACTTAGATAAAGGTGGCTAAAAATTCAGAGGCTGATTTTGCAAAAAAATCCACATTCAGACCAAAATATCTGACTTCCTGATGGTCAGAGCTAATGACTTTAAATTAGAAAGTTGTCCGGGTCGATGAGATCAATATATGAACTGAGTTTTTTTTACTGTAGTTAAAACTAACCCCCCCACTTTTGTCAAAAGCATGTTGAAAGTGACACACTTCCTGCTGCCAGTTGGTGGCGCTATAACTTTGAATCACAATAGCCACATCCATCTGATCGGCCTCTTACCGCGAACACACTGGTGAAGTTTCATCAAGATCAGTTAATGTATGCAGCAGTTATTCCACTTCGTGTTTCTCTTTTCTCGCCCTAAATTCGATTCCTCGCCACGGCCAAACCGTTCGAGATATCAAAAATCCGTCCGCAATTTAGCATCCTCAAAGTCTTGACTACATGCACACCGAGTTTGGAGGGGACACGGTGAATTTTCTAGGAGGAGTATTTCACATTCCACAGCAAGCGTTTTCCAAACAACCCATAATAGCCGACTTCCTGTTGGGCTGGCGTAAAACTTGACCAGGGGAAAGTTGTTCGGCACGATGAGATCTATATGTGTACCGAGTTTCATATTAATTCATGCAAGCGTGTTTGATATATGGACCAAGTTTTAGAACCCCGTTCAAGGGGGCGCTGTTGAGCCCCCCAGCCACGCCCGGGTACCAGCTTCAGCCCGGCCCTGATGGCCGTGGGTTCTGACCTGTGTGCAAAGTTGCAAGAGTTTTTGAGCACGTTAAGGACCCCAAAAGCCCCTGAAACCTTGATTAACAATATAAAAGCAATAGTCAAATCCCCCCCCTCCCCTCACACACACACAGACACAGAGAGAGGGAGAGAAAATTCTTCAGAAAATCCACATTCAAACCAAAATATCTCTCTTCCTGTTGGTCGGAGATGGTTAATGTCAATTAGAAAGTTGTCCGTCTTGATGAGAACAATACACATACCAAGTTTTGTTGCTGTTGATAAAACTAACCGCCCCATTTATGACTAAAGGTGGCGCTACTGAGCCCCTCACCACGCCCGTTTCTGAAACTTTGCACATGTCTACGGGCTAATAAATGTGATGTGTCTGTCGAGTTTCATCCAATTTCAAGTATGTTAAGAGTCTCAAAAGCATCAAAAAAGAATATTAAAGTTTGAAGCGTTGCCATGGCAACAGTATTAAAGATATCAAAAATCCTTTCACAGGTCTACATCTGCCGTGTGTTTACATTATACACATAACGTTTGAAGCAAATCGGTTAAAAATAAGAGGGTGATTTCAAAGCATTTTGAAAGTGACACACTTCCTGCTGCCAGTTGGTGGCGCTATAACTTTGACTCACAATAGTCACATCAATGTGATCGGCCTCTGACCACGAACACACTGCTGAAGTTTTATCAAGATCAGTTAATGTATGCAGAAGTTATAACACACTTCCTGTTTATCTTTTCTCGCTATAAATTCGTTTCATCGCCACGGCCAAACCGTTCGAGATATCAAAAATCCGTCCGCAATTTAGCATCCTCAATGTCTTGACTTCATGCTGACCGAGTTTGGTGTGGATCGGATCAATTCCCTAGGAGGAGTACATTAAATTCCACAGCATGCGTTTTTCAAACAACCCATAATAGCTGACTTCCTGTTGGGCAGAGCTAATAACTTAGAGTGCGAAAGTTGTTCGGCCCGATGAGATCTATATGTGTACCGAGTTTCATACTAATACGTTCTTGTATGTGTCCAAGATTTAAGATTGTGTTCTAGGGGGCGCTGTTGAGCCCCCCTGCCACGCCCGGGTACCAGCTTCAGCCCGGCCCTAATGGCCGCGGGTTCTGACCTGCGTGCAAAGTTTCATGAGTTTTTGAGCACGTTAAAGGCCCCAAAAGCCCCCGAACCCTTGAAGAACAATAATAATAATAATAATAATCCTAACGAAAACAATAGGGCCTTCGCCCCTTCAGGGCTTGGGCCCTAATAATAATAATAATAATAATCCTACCGAAAACAATAGGGCCTTCGCCCTTTCAGGGCTTGGGCCCTAATAATAATAATCCTACCGAAAACAATAGGGCCTTCGCCCTTTCAGGGCTTGGGCCCTAAATATAGCTGCGAGCAGCGATTACGGGCCCAAGCCGGTGGCACCGCAACCCCGGTGCCTTTAGTTACCTAAAGGCACCGGGGTGGCGGTACCGCCGACTTTGGCCCTCCATCGCTGCTCGCAGCTAGATTTATATATATATATATATATATATATATATATATTATACAAACATATATATATATATATATATATATATACACACCGTTCAGAAGTTTGGGGTCAGGAAGATTTTTTATGTTTTTAGGAGAAGTCTCTTCTGCTCACTAAGGCTGCATTTATTTGATTAAAAATACAAACAAAAACAGTAATATTGTGAAATATTATTCCAATTTAAAACAGCTGTTTTCCATTTTAAAATATTTTACACTGTAATTAATTTATGTGATCAAAGCTGAGTTTTCAGCATCATTACTCCCGTCTTCAGTGTCACATGATCCTTCAGAAATCATTCTAATATGATGATTGATGGTCAATAAATATTAATTATTATTTTCAATGTTGAAAACAGTTGTGTACAGATTTTTTTTCAAAATGCGTTGATGAATGTAAAGTTCAAAAGAACAGCATTTATTTCAAATATAATTTTTTTTTAACATTATAAATGTCTGTACTGTAACTTTTGATCAGTTTAACTCATTCTCGATGAATAAAAGTATTGATTTATTTTATTTCTTTCCCCCAAAATTTAAATTTAAATTATTACTGACCCCAAACTTCTGAACGGTAGTGTTTAATGTTACAAAAGCTTTAGATTTCAGATAAATGCTGTTCTTTTGAACTTTCTATTCATCAAAGACTGTACACAACTGTTTTCGACATTTAAAATAATAATGAATGTTTCTTGAGCATCAATCATCATATTAGAATAATTTCTGAAGGATCATGTGACAGTGACGACTGGAGTAATGATGCTGAAAACTCAGCTTTGATCACAGGAATAAATAACAGTTTAAAATATATTAAAATAGAAAGCAGCTGTTTTAAATTGGAATACTATTTTACAATATTACTGTTTTTGTTCGTATTTTTAATCAAATAAATGCAGCCTTGGTGAGCAGAAGAAACTTCGCTTAAAAATCTTACTGACGCCAAACAGTAATGTATATATATTATATTAAAATGTAAGGGATAAGACACAGGTAATTTTACTTGCCTGACCTGATTAGAACAATGAAAAAACTTAAATGAAAAAATGGAATCACTAAAACGAGGGCGCGATTGAACAGTGGACACATAAAAACATACTGTCATTTTGTTCAGAACATCATTCAAACTGCAAAGTGTTAACTTATATTTTTGTACAGTAGCAAAAAACACAACATTGTGCTTTTTTAAAATACATTTAAGCAATCCGCCTAGAAAATGAAACTAAAATGCTCACGGCTGCACAGGCATTCATAATGGTGCGCGTCCTCAGCGAGGAACGAGCAGAACAGAGTCAACGTTTTTTAGGTCATTCCTCCTTCCATAGAAATTTATTGAAAACGCTCGCTCTGCTCCGCACCATTATCAATGTCCGTGCGGACGAACATATTTTACTTTCGTTTTTAAGTTAGCGATTAAAAAGCCCCCAGCGGTGTCACACGTCAGTTAACCGGTGGTAAAATATTCCCACCGTCACATACCTAGTATATTTTTATATAGATATAATAGGCCTACCTGATTTTGAACACAAGAGGGCAGTATAGCACTATGTTTGACTTTATTTATTTATTGTTTAGACTAAACAACCATTCTGGCAGTTTTTAAACTTAAACTTCATTCTTAAATTGAAAAAAAAGAATAAAATGAGTTAAGTTCTGATATTTGTATACTTTTATATAGTAATAAATGGTGTATAATTACATTTTTAGAATATATGACCCTTTGAGTGTTAGCTTTTTAGACAATACTTTAATCCCTCGCCATAGCAAAACCGTTTGAGATATTTATTATCCGTTCACAATTTAGCATCATTAATATATTTTTATCATGTTGAAAAA